>NC_133991.1:1313333-1641666 GCF_047716275.1 Strix uralensis | reverse complement strand
TATTGTTTAGAGAGAAGGCGAGCATCAGCTGGATTCAGTTCCTGGAGAATGGGGTGAAGTCACCATAATTTAGCCTTTACATCAAGCGCAAACCTCTTTCTTAAACAACAGCATCTCTCAAATAGCATTTATCAAACTCAGTACAGGAACTGCATGGAGATGCTTCGTGGTCTGTGCCTTGCAGAACGACAGAGCAGGTGATCCCCAGGTATTGTGTTCATCTATAAATGGGTTGACAGAAGGAAAAAATCCCATCCAGTCCATTCTGCTCAGGTCATACCTGTCTTCTGCAAGTCTCTTCTCCCTACACCATTTTCAACTGGGAGACCTCACGCCAAAAGCATATCAATAGGACACAGATAGTGTCCACATCTCTTATATGAAGACACTGTCTTTCAGGATGTGGCACGTCATAATCTCTGACTTTGTGCGTTAAACTACCGGTATGTCAGGCCATACAGGGTCAAAGATGTACCTTAAAATGCTTTAAAGCTTTAAGAAAGGCAAGGGGACAACAGGGGCTTGAAGCAGCAGACTAAGAATTTGGATCAGGTTGGCTAATTCTAATTGACTTCTTCATGGACACCCTTCCTGTGAAGTAAGACTCCAGTTGTCCTGAATAAGGTATTTAGAGAAGGACATATTCACAAGGGCCAGAACAGACCGGATTTTCAGGGATTTCCCATCAAGTTGAAGAGGAAGAGTCAGGTTAGTAAGGGATGATGAAGGTGATGGATTGCAAGGAGACTAGGCTAACAGCACCTCTGCCTCCAGTGGTGTCTGAGTGGAGCTGAAAGGATGGTCAAGGTCTTTTTGGGAGTAGAGTCACTGTGATGACCTTAATTCTTTTATTTCTTTAGCCATGGAAGAGTCTGACCTTGTAGGGCATTTATTATTTTTGACAGACCTTAGACAACTGCTTACCTTTTGTGACACTCTCAGGCTCATCTTTCCAGGGTGAGAGGTCAAGAGTGTCGATCTCATGGCAGTCAACAAAGTTCTCAGGATAACTGTTGACCTTGAACACATCCCTGGGTATCTTTTTGATATGAGTATTGTCACAGAACACCCTCGACAGTGAGATTTTTCTCAGTGCATGCAACTGCTGCAGAGTGAAAACTCCCGGTTTCTCCCACCAGAATCTGCAATGATATTTTCAGAAGCAGCTTAAAGTCTTCTTGAAGGCATTTAGTGCTGGTTACTTGCCAAGATGGGAATCTGACCAAGGTGAGTCTCTGTTCCTATCCACCTCGATTCATCAGGCAGCAGGCAGAGCCCTTTGGAGTGAGGTGTGTGTGGCCAGGTCTGGATTCTGCCACTCATCTGCCAGTGCAAAGAGCCTGCCCCTTCCACTCAGCATCGCCTGGTTGCTGGGATGCAGTGACTGATCCTCCCCTTTTGTACCCTGAGACCAAATGTCACCTCAGGCAGAGACTACTGCAGATCACCCCTGGCCTGGAGCTGGTGCTCCCCAGCTGCATGGGTCTGTAGGAATGGACTGCAAAAAGGAGTCCTTTGGCAACTGGGTTAAAATCAAGATGTGAGGGTTGCTGGGAGCACTCACTGATGTGTTGAAGATGGGCTGGATGTTGCATGGAATGTTAGCATTTTTTCCCATAATAAATGCCATGGAGAAGGTTTGCTCTCAGAGCTACCTACCTGTCCCCATCACGCAGGTTCCTGAACTGGGTGCCAATGATACAGGCCAGGAGGGGTCCAACTCTGCCCTGGGGAACAAAGGGCTCTGCGACTGCCCCAATCCAGAGGTCAATATTGTCTGGTGTCCCATACAACTCTATGAACTTCTTGGCCAGTTTGGAATTGCCTAGCACCTCAGAGAATTCATCTATGTTTTGAGGCTGGGAGAGCCCACAGAAGCGCCTCCAGTCATTGTAACCTGCAAAAGCAGGAACAGCAGCTGATCAGGACCCATGTCTCCCCACCATCTGCCTAGGCTTGGGAGCTAAACAGACCCCTTGACCCATGAGCAATGTCTGTTTCTTCTCATGGCCTTAAAAGATCTGGAAGACATTATTGTCTAGACAGTCACAACAAATGCCATGTTTTCAAAGTCCTTTTTGTATACACACACTAAAGTAACAATTGGGGTTGTCTTTGCATGTGACCACAGATTCATCGCATACTGTTCATTAGAGCTACCTAGTGCTGAGGGTGAATGCACCACTCCTTGAAGTTCTGGGAGGCAGCATTTCTAGGATCAAAGCCCTAGAAACAGCAACATTGGGTTGTGTTAAACCCATTCTTCTCCAGCACCTGAGGGCTATCATGCCTGTGGGTGCAAACCACTTCTGCTCAGAGCTCTGGGTTGTCTGAAGACACAAAATAAGCACTGATGGGCAAAGAACAAAGCATAGATGGTCTGTCTAGCCCATGCGAAAGTTGAACTTGGTTGCTTGCATCCGTACCTTCCCTACCCCACATGCTCTCTCTTTGCAATACATCACTGCTTCTACCCCTCTTTATTACATTATCCCAACTATCATCTCTGCTTTCCAAGACTTTTGTCCTTGTCTTAAATCTCTCAGAAAAAGATCTTTATAATCTTCTCTGAGCTTGACTGTCTATCCATCCTTTGCCCTCAAATCAAGGTACTGTTTCTCCCCATTGGTATGGAAAAAGCTTAGTACATTCGTGGAACTACTATAAACAGCAGAAGAGAAAAGAGTATTGTTCACAGGATGTGTCTCCTTACCTGGAAGGCCATGGTCTCTTCCCCGTTGCATGTTCAGGGCTGCTAGATCCAGACCCATTACCTCTGTCTGTTCAAAAAGGTGGTTCTGGAGCTCCTCAACAAGCAGTTGATTCTGTTTCATCAGTTTTGCATGATCAACTACCATGCCCCGTATCAGTGGGTCAATGCCACCTGCATTCATTGCAAATCAAGAGAAGACTTTTTGTACCAAGTTGCAGCTTTGATGTTCCCTTTTGTGCAGCTGAAACAGTGCTGCATTAGATGTCTTTTCTACTCTGGGCTGTGGGGAGTTTACCTAGCTCCATATTTCCATTTCAACATATGCTAGTGCATATGTACATATCTGCATATGCCAGTAGATGAGGCCTCCCTTTAGTAACTAGATTCCCCACCGTTCCCCATCACTCAGCCTTCCCTTCCACAGCCCTAAATCCACTTGTTGTCCACCAGGATCTCCAAGATCCTTTCTGCAAAACTGCTCCTTATTCTGTCAGTGCCCAGCATATACTGATACATGAGGTTCTGTCCAAGCTTTAGGTTTTGCAATTGATTTTGGTTATAGTTAGCTATTAATTGACAAATATTTATTAAAACATTACATGAAATGATACAATAAATTCATGTCTGTCTATGTCTTTTTCACAGCCATTAAGAAGAGAGTATTAGGAAAACACAGGAAAATTGGCTGCACATGTGTATTTTGGTATGTTTTCCATAATTCGTAGAATCATAGAGTGGTTTGGGTTGGAAGGGACCCGAAACATCATTTAGTTCCAACCCCCTGCCACGGGCAGGAACACCTTCCACCAGCCCAGGTTGCTCAAAGCCCCGTCCAACCTGGCCTTGAACCCTTCCAGGGAGATCAACCTGTTCCAGTGTCTCATCGCCCTCACATTAAAAAATGTCTTCCTTATATCTAACCTAAATCTACCCTCTTTCAGTTTAAAACCATTACCCCTCATCCTCTCACTACACCCCCGATAAAGAATCCCTCCCCAGCTTTCTTGTAGCCCCCTTTAAGTACTGAAAGGCCACTATAAAGTCTCCCCAGAGCCTTCTCTTCTCTGGGCAACCCCAACTCTCTCAGCCTGTCCTCACAGGGGAGGTGCTCCATCATCCTCATGGCCTCCTCTGGACCCACTCAAGCAGGTCCATGTCATTCTGATGTTGGGGGCCTCAGAGCTGGACACAGGACTCCAGGTGGGGTCTCACAAAAGCAGAGTAGAAGGGGAGAATCCCCTCCCTCGACCTGCTGGCCACACTTCTCTGGATGCAGCCTAGGACATGTTTGGCTTTCTGGGCTGTGAGCGTACATTGCTGGGTCACAGTCAGTTTTCCATTCACCAATAGCCCCAAGCTCTTCTCCGCAGGGCTGCTCTCAATCCGCTCTATCTGTGCTTGGGATTGCCTCGACCCATGTGCAGGACCTTGCACCTGGATTTGTTGAACTTCATGAAGTTATTTAGATAACCCACTTTGGAAGAGACATTTGTCTTCCTTGGAAAGATTCATGTCTGTAGTTATCAGCTGTATAAGTGCAGGATCCAACAACTCTCTTTAGAGTCATGAAGAGAGATGGCCATCACTAGGAAGCAATTATGCCATCTTGGATCAGTTAAACTGCATGCATCACCCTCTGGCAATGCCTATTAATTACAGAGTGATCTAAATTTTGGTTGTCTGACATTTGATGCCGTGAGTCTCACGTGTCATCTGAGTGAATGGGCAATGCTCACACTGTTGGGTCTTGCTAAGCTGAGAGATGTATGGCAACCTGAGAAGGAGGTTTAATCTGTTACATATTCTAGTTATTTACTGGCATGTTCAGAATAGGAATGCAATTATTGTGCAATGAACTGAGGAAGACAACACTGAAAAATTGTGCAAAAGAAGCTGCAGAACTATATGTTCTGATGCAAAATCCCGCCTCTGTGTAGCTGCTTCTGCAGGAGCTGGTGCTTGATAACGCCTAATGGTTGGCGTGTAACAGCAGGCAGTTTTTGGCAGGGCTCCTTTGCCTGGGTACAATGCAGAATCAGTGTTAGGCTGTGTTTAGTAACAATTTTGCAGGACTGTCCTGCTACCCCACATTTAACAGACCACTGATTTTTTTGCAGCCCCTGGGGTAGACATGTCATGAGTACCTTCCAAGCTGAATGGAACTGTAAGTTGTGTGAGGCCAGTTACATGGAGCTAAAGCAGTTTTTGGAGCCCAGGCTCGTGTGTCTTACCAGCTGACCTCCACCTGAGTGTCTGCTTCAGGACCAGACCAGGATTGCTGGCTGCCCCACGTTCTTACCTTCCATTATAATTCTCCAGGGAGCACAAAAGGTCAAATGAAGAGGGACTTGGGAGAATGAACCCAAAGGCTGAAAACTGTCATCCAAGCGGGATACAAATGGCCGTACTGAGACATGACCAAATCGGAAAGCCAGGGAAAAAACATTTGAGACTGTAGGATCCACATTCTCATTGTAGCCACTGTATGAAGCGATCCATTTGCTGGTCTCCTCTGCAAGCAGAAGTGGGAGGTAATCTCTGTATGTTATTATCTGGAAAAGCACAAAAGCAGAGCAAGTTGTCAGTAGCTGTAGTAGAAATGCCATTAAAGTCAAGTGCAGAGCATGAACATGGACTCTCCATCCTGTAGCAGAGTTCATTAAGATCTTCAGAAAAAAAAAAGAGCTGTAGCAATGGCATGAATCTGGCATAATATATTAAAACTATTTAATATAACAAATAATTGATAAATTGGTAAAATAATAAATTAAAAAGCTCTGGATACCCATGGTGTCTCAGATGGACCATCCTTATTCACAATTTTTGACTCCCACAAATAACTCCACTAGATCTGCAAAGCATGGTTTTCCTCCTTTTCCTGGAGGAAAAACCATTCCTAAGCATCCAGATGATAAACAGCGAGCAGTGATCAGTACCTGGATTATGGCAACTACAATTTTTCGACTCTCTTGGTAAAGCTTTTCTCCATCCCAGTGAGGATTTATTTTCCTCAGCTCTGAAACCAGGCGGTTGTGTTCTCGTAGAAAGACAGTGTGCAGTGCAGAAAGTCCCAGGTTTTCAGTTACCCGTTTGTCACCTACAAATGTAAATATTTTAGAAATTTTGTAAATTGCTTTTTATTTCAGCAGCAGGTTTTTGTGTTAGGACAGAGCAGTAACAACTGATAGTCAGTGTTACTGGCAGTAATGCTCATGATTACACTTCTAAGCAGTGATCATTCATGCCAGATGTTTCTTTCCAGCACATTCTCTGTCCAAACCATTTATTCAAAACCATTGGAGAAGAGGCTTTGGGTAATTTAAACTATAATGCACACGGTCATGAAGCATTAAAAAATCTCATCTGCCTTCCTTTTGTACCTCAAGGATATGATCTTCTTTTATATCAGTGCTGTGAATGTTTGGTTTTAAAGATTTGCTTCAGTTCACTCAAGATGTAAAGACATCTGAGAAATCTGTGAATGTGCCTTCGGCAGAGATGCTGAAAGAAAACTGGAGGGGATGAAGTGAAGTGTCTCTGACAGTGGATGGAAGAAGCACTGAGTATCTCCTCACTCAGCAAGGAGCTCTTCTCGTGTGCAGGGAATGAGAAAATAATGTGCAATGGGCACACTCTATACTCTTATGATTGACTTTGCAAGCTTCACATCTATACTTTTTTTTTTTAGTGTTGTGCCTACGATGGATCACTTTCCATTTTGATAAGTTCTATGTTTTGAGTCATTAGTTTGTTTAAATTTCAGACAAACTTCTAGACTTGTCTTCTGATGTAGTTTGGGATTATTTGAAATATTAAAAATTTAGAACGTGGTACCAGGGAGAGTTAACTAAATTGATTAAGAGCATTTAATTGTTAGTATTGATTGAGTTGAAAACAGAATGGTAAATTCTAGGTAGGAGGGGAAAAAAAGTCACTGAGAAGTTTTAAAAAGGTGGTTATTCTGCTGAAAATTTCTCCTATCTTTGAAAAGACTTTTTAAAGGGAGGATGATTTGCTGAAACTCTTTTGGGAAATTAAAACAAAATCATTTTCCTGTTTAATTAAACAATTATTGTTCAATTATTTTTCTTTTTTAATTTGGAGGAGGATCCCCTGTCTGTCACCTTACACAATCATGTCTGACAGCGCCTCGTACAAATATAAAGAGACACCTGACCATAATGATCCTTTCTGACTTTATGGGCCACTGAAAACTACTCCACAGTTGCACCTTACCCGCTTTAAAACAGGGGATGTTCATGCTCTCATTGGTGAGAACACAAACACTTTTTGTTTTGTTCTCAAAGGGCAGTAATTCCAGCCCCGCATCAGTAAAATTCTGGTTCACAGCCATCAAACCCAGGTGATCTGTCTGATTTCTAATACTCTTTGCCACAGAGTCTTCGCTGCCGTACACCGTGCTGGCATCGATGAATGAGCTGACGGCATTGATCTGCTCACGAGTAAATGTCCTGGGATTGCACACAGACGCTGACTGGATGAACGGCATGCACAAGTTTGACCTCAGCATCCGTGGGTCATCGGGGGGAAACTAAAGCAAACAAACATAAGAAATGCCTCAGAAAGTCATGAGGGTCCATTTTTACTGTCTTAAGATAGCGTGGGATGGAATGACAGTCAGAGTACCTTAATTGGGAAGCAAGGGGACTTGAAGGCACAGTCGGTCTCGCAGTGAAGCTCGGGACTAACTCCTGCACCACTGGAAGGGGCTAAATCTATGTCGTGGTTGACCCACTGGCCCCAATGCATGAAGACAAGAGAGAGCTCTTGGTCTTGAGTGATATTCTCGTTGGCTGTGTGAGCAATTTCATTTGACACTTTTCGAACCTGCAGAAAACCAAAGTGAAAGTGTGTGTGACTATCTCTACCGCAGTGAGCTCACCTCTCAGTACAATACCCACTATAAGATCATGCATAAGACGATCTTAGATAAGCTCATAAGAGTTAATTATGGCATTAAACAGACCCATGCCATGCCCCAGGTCTATCAAAACAGATCTGATAAGTAGCACCCTTTTGACTCCACAGCCATTCAACCAATCCCAGCTTCATGGAAAGCCACTTATGGCTGAAACTGATGCACGTGCGCACATCCAGAAAGTCAAGAAGCTGGCTGAGGAACATCCAAGCCTTATGGTTTGTATAAACATCCTGGTGTATCACTGGTGCTGTTTGCATCAAACCTTGGGATGCACACTTCTAAAAATGTTGTTATCCATGTTTTGCTTAGTGAAGTATTCATAGAATCATAGAACTGTTTGGGTTGGAAGGGACCCGAAACATCATCTAGTTCCAACCCCACTGCCATGAGCAGGGACACCTTCCACTAGCCCAGGTTGCTCAAAGCCCTGTCCAACCTGGCCTTGAACACTGCCAGGGAGGGGGCAGCCACAGCTTCTCTGGGCAACCTGTGCCAGGGCCTCACCACCCTCACAGGGAAGAATTTCTTCCTTATATATAATCTAAATTTACCCTCTTTCAGTTTAAAGCAGTTACCCCTTGTCCTATCCCTACACCCCCTGATAGAGTGCCTCTCCAGCTTTCCTGTACCCCCTTTAAGTACTGGAAGGCCACTATAAGGTCTCCCCAGAGCCTTCTCTTCTCCAGGCTGAACAACCCCAACTTTCTCAGCCTGTCCTCGCAGGGGAGGTGCTCCAGTCCACCGAGCATCTTCGTAGCCTCCTCTTGACTCGCTCCAACAAGTCCATGTACTTCTGATGTTGGTGGCCCCAGAGCTGGACACAGTACTCCAGGTGGGGTCTCAGGAGAGCAGAGCAGAGGGAGAGAATCCCCTCCCTCGACCTGCTGGCCACACGTCTCTGGATGCAGCCCAGGACACGGTTGGCTTCCTGGGCTGTGAGTGCACATTGCTGGCTCATAGTCAGTTTTCCATCCACTATGATTCCCAAGTCCTTCTTTGCAGGGCTGCTCTCAATCCACTCATCGTTCAGCTTGTATCTGTGCTTGGGATTGCCCTGCCCCATGTGTGGGACCTTGCGCTTGGCCTTGTTCATGAGGTTTGCCCAGGCCCACCTCTCCAGCTTTTCGAGGTCCCTCTGGTTGGCACATTCCTTCCCTCCAGTGTGTCAACCACACCACACAGCTCGGTGCCGTCAGTGAACTCACTGAGGGTGCACTCGACCCCACTGTCCATGTCACCAACAATGATGTTAAACAACACCAGTCCCAACCCCGACCCCTGAGGACACCACTCGTCACTACTCTCCACTTGGACATCAAGCCGTTGACCACAATTCTTTGAGTGTGACCATCCCACCAATTCCTTATCCACTGAGTGGTCCATCCATCAAATCCACGTCTCTCCAATTTAGAGACAAGGATGTCATACAGGACAGTGTCAAAAGGTTTGCACAAGTCCAAGTAGATGACGTCACTTGCTCATCCCATATCCACCAATGCTGTAACCCTGTTGTAGAAGGCCACCAATTTTGTCAGGCACAATTTGCCTTTAGTGAAACCATGTTGGCTGTCACCAGTCAACTCCTTATTTCCCATGTGCCCCAGCATAGTTTTCAGGAGGACCTGCTCCATGACCTTACCAGGCACAGAGGTGAGACTTACTGGCTTGTAGTTCCCCATGTCTTCCTTTATTTCCCTTTTTAAAAACAGGGCTTATGTTTCCCCTTTTCCAGACAGCGGGAACTTCTCTAGGTTGCCACGACTTCTCAGATATGATGGATAGTGACTGAGCCACTTCATCCACCAGTTCCCTCAGGACCCACGGATGTATCTCATCACGTCCCATGGACTTGTGCACCTTTCAGGTTCCTTAGATGATCTCAAACCTGATTTTCTCCTACAGTGGGTGGTCCTTCATTCTCCCAGTCCCCACCTTTGCATTCTGCAACTCAGGTGGTGTGCCTGGAGCACTTGCCGTTGAAGACCGAGGCAAAAAATTCATTGAGTACCTCAGCCTTCTCCATATCCCAGATTACCAGGTCTCCTGTTTCCTTCCAGAGAGGGCCCACATTTTCCATAGTCTTCCTTTTATCACCAACATACCTATAGAAGTTTTTTTTGTTGCCCTTGATGTCCCTGGCCAGATTTAATTCTATCCAGAGCTTTGGCCATCCTAACTTGATCCCTGGCTGCTTGGACAGTTTCTCTGTATTCATCCCAGGCTACTTGTCCTTGATTCCACCCTCTGTAGGGTTCCTTTTTGTGTCTGAGCTTAACCAGGAGTTCCTTGATCATCCATGCAGGCCTCCTGGCATTCTTACCTGACTTCCTCTTTGTTGGAATGCATCATTCCTGAGCTTGGAGGTGGTGATCCTTGAATATTAACCAGCTTTCTTGGGCCCCTCTTCCCTCCAGGGTTTTATCCCATGGTACTCTACTAAGTAGATCCCTGAAGAGGCAAAAGTCTGCTGCTCTCCTCAAGTCCAGGGTAGTGAGCTTGCTGTGCACCTTCCTTGCTGCCCCAAGGATCTTGAACTCCACTGTTTCATGGTCACTGCGACCAAGGCTGCTCTTGAGCTTCACATTCCCCACTGGCTCCTCATTGTTGGTGAGAACAAGTTTCAGCATGTTTCAGCATAGCACGACTCCTCATTGGCTCCTCCATCGGTTGGAGAAGGAAGTTATCATCCACTCATTCTAGGAATGGACTACTTATGCCCTGCTGTGTTTTACCTCCAACAAATATCAGGGTGGTTGAAGTCCCCCATGAGGACCATGGCTTGTGAACATGAGGCTGCTCCTATCTGTCTATAGAGGGTCTTCCTGGTTGGGTGGCCTGTAGCAGATCCCCACTATAACATCACCTTCCCCTGCCCTCTCTTTAATCATGACCCATAAGCTTGTGGTCAGCTCCTCATCCATTCCCAGGTGGAGCTCCGTGCACTCCAGCTGGCCATTGACCTAGAGGGCAACCCCCCCTGCTCATCTCCCCTTCCTGTCCTTCCTGAAGAGCTGGTATCCTTCTATTCCAACACTCCAGTCATAGAAGCCATCCCATCAAGTGTCTGTGATACCAGTAAGACCGTAGCCTTGCAGGGATGTGCACGTCTCTAACTCCTCTTGTTTATTCCTCATGCTATGTGCATTTGCATAAAGGTGTTTAAGTTGTGCCCCATGAAGCTGACTTACTGGCTGGAATTCCTTTGTGCTGCTCTCTAGGTGCTCTCCTGGTGCCCTGTGACCCTTCTCCTGGCTCTGGGCATCTATTGCTGGCACTGGAATCAAACTGGTAGAAGTGGGATGGATTGAGGTTCCCCTACCCTGGCAACTTTAGTTTAAAGCCCCCTTCACCAGCTTGGCAAGCCTATGGCCAAAGATGCTCTTCCCCTTCTCTGACAGACAGACCCCATCATCCCCCAGTAGGCCAGGCTTCTCAAAGCGAGTCCCATGGTCTAAGTAGCTGAACCCCTGGCTGTGGCACCAGTCCCATAACCAATTGTTGATTCACCAGATCCAACTGGCCCTTTCAAACCCCTTCCCTTTGACCAGGAGGACTGATGAAAAAACTACCTGTGCTCCAGAGTCACTCACCACCGCTCCCAGGGCTCTGCAGTCCTTCTTGATACTCCTCAGACTGCTCCTGGCTGGATCACTGGTGCCCACGTGAAACAACAGCAGCAGGTAACACTCAGTGGACGTGCGAGGCTCAGCAGTGTCTCAGTCACATCCCTGACACGAGCCCCCAGTAAGCAGCACACCTCTCTAGAGTGTGTCAGGATGGCTGATGGTGCTTCTGTACCTCTCAGAAGAGTCACCCACACCTATCACCTGTCGCCTTTTCTGAGTTGCGCTGCTCGTTATACAGTGAGCAGATGGAGCTGCTCCTGATGTGACAGGTCTTTCCTTTTCCATCTGCAGAGCATTGAAGTGGTTCTGCAAGGGCATCTCAGGCTTCAGGGTAAGATTCTTCCTCCTGCAGGTCCTTGCCGTTGCAAGCTTCCATTCTTCTGCATTATTGGCTCTCCTCCCTTCCGTGTGTGCTCTGTGAGGGAGCTTTTGGCAGTTTGGCCATGGGCAGTGGGTCCACTGCAGACTGTGCTTGGAACCAGGTATCTAAACCCCTCCTCAGCTTCCCTGATGCTCCTCAGCCTTCTCACCACCTCCTGCAGCTCACCCACCCGCTGCAGGAGCTCCTCCACCTGGGCACACCTTTTGCAGGCAGGTCTGCTGCCCGTCCCTGCCCCAGGAGAAAGGTCTGGGAACTTCTTGCAGTCTGAGGCCTGCACCGCAGGCTCTCCCTTCAGCAGCTCCGTCTGGGTGGAGGCATCAGCCACCACTGGGGAGACGGTGCAGACCCCCCAGCCAGAGCTGCAGCCTTTATTCTGAGGCGAGTGCTCGCCATCCTGCCCTGAGGGTCAGGTAGGATGAGTGCCCTTGGCCTGCGCAGATGGTGACAGCACGGTGCCCCATTACTGCGTTCTGTGAACCTCAAGTCTCTCCACTCAGACAGTGGAATGCCCCTCCTTCGAAGAGTTGCCCTCCCCGCATGCCCTTCCACACAAACTGCTGTGAAAAATCACACAAAACTTCACAACCTTTCTGCTCATGTCTGTCTCCAACGAAAAATATCATCCCAAACCCTAGCTCAGAAAGCAAGCCTCAAATTAGCACCTGAGATCAGAGAAAAGGATCAAGCAATTTGCGCTCTAGATGTTGCCACTTTCATTTCTGATGGATGTAGCGAGGGCAGTGTCCACTACTGTTAACTGGACAAGAATAAGTTCTCACCAGCGGGAGTGGGAACCCATTGTACAGCTTTCCTTCACTTGCTCCTCTGGGAACAGACACTCCATCTTCATACGCTGCCGGGAGCCAGCGAGCAAATGCGCGGTTCGAGGACCCCAAATGAGAATGCTTTCTGCAACATCACAAGAGAAGCAAACATAGGTATCATTTCAGAAGTGAACAGGCTTGTAGAGACTAACATTTTGCAGCCCTTTAATCCATGTCTGATTACTTTGGTAATCAAGTGATAGCTGGAAAACTAAATAATACCAAGACTATTACTGCAAAGAAAAATGAACTTTTTTGACATTAAGAAAAGATTCCTCATGCCATTATGTTAATTTTATTTGTCATTTAAATCTCTGTAGCACCTCTGTCTGCACTGCTGCTCCACACAAAATGTCTCATAGTAGGGTCATCACCAGTGATCAGGGTGGCCGTGCCTTTGCCCAGCTGAGGGCTGGAAGCTTCCAAGGATGAAGATCCTCCATGTCTGCAGGAACTTGTGCCAAGGCTGCCCCTTCAGGAAGCTTTCCCCATGTCCAACGCAACCCCTCAAACTGCAATCTGCAGCTGTGGCCACTTGTTAGATTGCCTCATACTGCTCAGAAGAATTTGAACCAGTAAACTCAGCAACACTTGTTCAGAAGAACAATAATGCTGATTGAGCCAGTGATCTGTGGCCCTAATGACACTGAAACACAGGTTGTTTGGGGGAAACCAGTTATTGAATATCACCTGGTGCATAGCAACTTTCTGTGTTTAAGCCCTTAAATCCACAAAACCTGGGTAATACCTGCTTATACTGAAAAAGGAGCGGTATACCCAGAATTTACAGCAGCTTGCTGTGAAATAAGTGCATGCCCTGGAACAATTGCCACGCCATAGCTGAAGCAATTCCATCAAATGTCAAGAACGCAGTACCACCACAGCTCCTGTTTTGATTGCTGTCACTGTCTTTGCAGACAGATTTTTGCAAAGTATTCAAGTGCTATCTCATGGTGTACGTCTCAAGCTGAGCAAGATCTTTGGAAAAATGTTAACAGATGACAGTCCCCTCACTTCTGAGTGCCTCGTTATCTCACCGGCAGCCCACTAGACTAGCAACCCCAAGGACAACCCTACCCTGAGACTAAAAGTCAACACAGACACTGCTGTCCTGGGGGAGCTGAAGGATCTGGGGTCTGTGGGTAAAGGTACAGGCTGACTGTAACACTAGCACCATGAGTGCGACCTCCCTGCATGTGTGATGCAGAGTTGCGCTATGTCTTCACATCTGGCACATTTTTTTCATGCCAGATGCACATCAGATGCAAGTCCCACTCAGACTTTGGGGCTGGAGTTAGCACAGGCAGCAAAACTATGGCAGAACAGGACAGCGAGCCTTGACTTCCAAGTATTAGGCTAGAAATTTTGCCATCTTCTGGTCAATAAAAAAGCTAACAAGGAAATAAATGTATGATGCCAGGTTTGAACCAGGAGGGAAGCGATGTGCAAAAAGCTGAACAACTCATTTTTTCAGATTAAGGATACACAATACATGAAGCTAGAAGAGCCAAGAATTAAAGTCTTGTTTACTTTCCATCCTTACGCATCACAACAGCCGCTACACGGATACGTTGACAGCTGGATGTTTTCATATGAGCCAGCCTGGGGAAATTAGTATCATCCATGTTACAAAAGGTTGGAGGGGTGATTTCCTGGAGCTTCAACCTGAGTGAGAGGCTGGCTGTCATAGCCCCAAAATCTGTTTTTTCTCAACTTTTCACTTCCCCTCACCCCAAGAAGTCCCTTCCTTCATCCAAAGCAGCACATGGAGGGCAATGGGCTCAAATCTGAAATTTTCAAGAAATGACGTCTTTTTCCTACCAGGCATAGGTAGAAATGAAACATCTGTTGTAGGCACCACTAAAATGAGCATTTCACTCTTCTTGCCCTGTTGAAAGGTACTTACACAAATGACCTTAAGACAACTATCCTGGATCAAAGTACAGACTTGAGACTCTCCTCGTCCACATGCGAATCCTACCTGTTGTTGCACTCCCCAGTAATGGTCCGGTAAACGTCATGCTTTGGGCATTTAATGGAACGAATCTGATAGTCACAGCCAGTTTCTTTGGAAATCACCTCCTTCTGTTTTCTGTCTAGTAGGTCTACAAGAGAAACCATGCAAAATAACATCTGCTCTTACTAATTTTTTATTTTAGCTTCTTGGTATTCTAGGTCAACATTTGAGTCAGCTGAGTCAGAGCTGTGGATATATAACATATGGATTTGAATTGTTAATTTGGTGCCTAAACTCTTCTGTGGATCAGCTCTCACCTCTGGGCTAGGGAAACTGGGTTGGCATGGAACAACTTTCCAGGGGAATATGGGGAGCATCATCACCAGCAACGTTTTACCCTAGACTGGGAACAAAATTATGAGCACGCAGAGCGGTACAACCTGGGCAGGTGGGTGTGAGGACTAGAAGTGGAAGATGGGATTCTGTTCTCAGCAGAGTCTCCTGGCATCCAGCACATTTTGTCCCAGGTTTATCATACTGTTAGGCTGCTTTTATCGTCAAAGATATGAGATAGGCACTGTCAAATGTGATGAACAAAACACCGGCTGGTCTGGTCTGTCTCTGAGCATGCTTAAAGTCTATTCACCTGGGGCTGTTGTGGGGAAGGGTTTTATCACCAGTTGTTTGGATCACAGCAGAGCTGCTCTCTGACATTCCTGCTGTGGTAGATTTTCTGCTCTTAGCTGTTTCTAAGACATTTTGGTCTAAACCACATTACCTGTAACATTGAATCTGCATTTCCCAGAGAGCTGCAGCTTTATTTTGAGGAGTTTCAAAGTAGTTTCCAAGTAATCAGCAGCACGGACTGCAGATCTGGTTCTTCCTACTGGGTCCTTTAAGTGCTTCAGGAAATCCATTGGGTTGGCAACCTTTTCCTCTAGGTTTCTCTTTAAGCTGAATATAAAAGAGTCTCATGAAGCACCTTCTCTGCAATCAGACCTCCACTGTCATGCTAGGCTGGGTGTACTTAGACATGACGACACTGCTGGGTCCCAGGCAGGCTCTGCTCACCTAGGACAAGCTGGCTGCTCTCCAGCTTTGCACATTATCTCAGACAGATTTTGGAAGAGATTTGCATCTCTTCCCAGTCCCATGGCTCTTTCTTGCACAATGAAAAACCTTCTGCAGGGTGGGTGGAGGGAGACTCCTCCCCAAAGCATCCTGCTGCCTGGAACCAGCCTTTTGGGACAATACATAGAGGAATACCTGGGGTTTGACTTTCTGCTGAGACTTATTTCTGACAGGGTGGTCATCTGCACAGTGGAGGTCCTTCCAGAGAGGGCAGAACTTCATCAGGCAGGAGAGGACTCAACACGTGCCCAGCGTGCCCATACCACTATGGACTACTGAGAGGTGCCCATGGCAGTGCAGGTGAGGAGGCAATAGCTGCAGGTGACAGAGGGTGGCCCTGGGACTGGGACAGGACAATCCTGCCAAACTGGACAAAAGCACCTCTCCAACTATGATAGGGAGAGTCCTTGATAAATATATCTCCATGATAAATACGCATTGGAAAACAGAAGAAAAACACATCTATTTTCTCTTATTTCCTTATAATATTGGGTCCTCATGCAAAAAGGACTTACCTTTTTCGGGCGTGTAAATATGCTGTGTCTACCAGCTGCCTGGCCTCACTAATGCTGCTCAGAAGAGATGAGTCTGATAAAACCCCTGAGTCCTCTTCTAAAAAAAGAAGAAAAGCATGTTTTGAGGATACTTTGTAATGTACGCCAGGAGCTACACATCCCACCCGGTCGCTGGGTGCTGAGGTGCACTGATTCACTTTACATGCAGTTCCTGCTGTGTGTTTGGTGCTACCTGGACACCTTTATCTGTGCTTCTCTGCTCATCTGCGTCATCCCATTACTGAGGTCCTGAAAATCACAGGACAAGAAGCGATTGTAAAGCGGTAGCTTATTTTCCATTTCACAGAATTGGCTCTGATGGCTTTGAGAGGCTTTTGGAGAGTTATTTTTTACCCTTCTTTTTGAAGCTATTCTTCCCTGTAAGAAGGGAAATGCATAGAAGCAGCCAAATATATGATCTGTGACTCACTTTCCCTGTCATAAAGTTATGGTCATGTGCTTGGAAGACCCATTGGATAAATAGGCAATTTCCTTAGACAAGTTTGTTAGGTATTGACTTCACTGTTATTGGGTCAATCTACAGGATATTTCAAATTTGTATTGGAGCTATATCTAACTAGGAACTCAGACTGATGATTCATGCCCTTTCAAGCACAGTAGCAGCCAAAGAAGAAACAGAAACTTACTGTTTAATGAGGAGTCCATTGCCCCGACTAAGCAGAGAGTAATGATGGATCCTAAGAGAGTAATTCTTAGGTTTATGCCTAGAGAGAAATGCAACATAAATCTTCTGAATGGGCAGGGCTTCACTGAAACATCAGAAAAGATTGACAGGTTTGGTTTGACTATTTCTTTCAGGATCCAGGAATAAAATACATCACTACTCTGATCAGGTCTGTTAAGTGGGACTCTGGCTGGCGAGGGCTGTAGCTGTAGGTGTTGGCTGGACACAGGGACATCCCAGTGGTGTGGGACATTCGCTAAACTGGGCTGAGTAAGTGCCAAGGAGGAGGCAGACAGGTACAGTCCAGGCTTCAGTGATGGAGACTATTGGGAAAGTGCATGGGCAGTGTCCTGGTGTCCTGCCTTTGGGAGGGTCCTTCTCAGGAGGCTGGTGTAAAGGAGGTTAGACCCCACACATCCCTCTCTGCCACCTCTGTCTTGTTACTGAGCAAAACAAGCTGCTATGTCTAGCACTGGTCCTTCAGCCTTCAACCACTTCTGTTAGTCTTCTTGATGCTCCCTGAAATTTGTCTCTATTCCTTTTTTACATCAACATTAGAAATGTGTATCATCTGTTCTCATCAGTGTTATATACAACAGCACAGTGCCTTCCCTGAAAGATCTTTAGCCAAAAGGTTACAATTAGATATATTTTAAGTAATCTAGTCAATGTTTTAACTGTTTAGAGCAGGAAAGGCAGACAAAATTTGGAAGAACTAACCAACTTTTCACAGTGGGGCAGGTTACCTTACATTTACAATCTGTGGAAATTCTTCAACCATCTTCACAGGGGTTGAAGGCTGCTTATTCCTTTCAATCTTATATTGCAGGGTACTGCTACACGAGGCAGAAAAGCTGTCTTTTCTCACTTCTCAAAATAAATGTATTTCACATGTGGGGGGGAGACATAAATATGAAGGACCACCAGCTCCTAACACTCTACTGCTTCCTCATCTCCTTGGGCTCACCCATGGAATGCACCAATACCCACACCAGAAATATCAAATCAGTCAAATACAGATATAAAATTAAAAAGCACTGATCTTACCTGCCATCTCTGAAGAGCTGGTGGGACTAGGAAACAAGCCAGTCCTTTATAGAACCTGCACCAGGGCAGAAATTATCTGTGTCTGACCTGGGTGTGGCCAAAAAGGGAGAAACTGGGACCAGATTGAGCCAAGAGGAACTATCTGCTAGTTTGCTTTCCTGGATTAAGCAGAAAGGTGAACACTTCTCCGTTCCTTCTGTGTAAACGTTGACTTTCTTTCTGACAAATCAGTAAAAAGGAAAAAAGAATGAAGGCACACATTTCTTTTCTGCAAGTGGAAGAGATCAGCTTAATTTTATGATGGTAAAAGATGATGGTGGGATTTGGCTTCTTTTTACCTGTTGGTTGACATCTCTGATGGTTTGGGAAGCCAGAAATGGGTCATTTTACCAACATGCATTTGTGGAGTATACCGAGGTCCAAATAGTGTGTCTGAATGGTGGACCTGCCAGAATTTGTATCCAGGAAAACCAAAGTTGTGTCCCATTTAAAACTGCTTAGTGAGATGGTTTTATATAATTAAGCAGTGATTTGGAAATGCATATAAAATAACTGCTGATCATGTGGATGACAAAGACTGGTCAACGAGCAAAGCAGTTGCACAGAGCAAGCTCACGCTGTCTCCAGTAAAATCATATGCACAGTAATATGGATAATCACAAAGTTATATCTGTGCAAATAAGAACAGGCCAGAGGCACAAAATGGGAGATTCCATCCTGAAATGTCTAGAAAGGAACAAAGTGTTGGTCCAGCCAAGCACTTCAACGTGGATTACAACAGCCATACAGTAGGAAAAATGGCTGTACTTCAGTGGACAAATGGGAAGATAGCAGAAATAATTTAATTCTTTGAACATCAGTCAGGTTGATCACAAAAGAAAGTACTGAATTCTTACTGACAATCAGCCATGTAAATCTCACAAGATTAGGGAGCCAATCCTTCCTACCATTTCAATATTTTCACCATTCTTATTAAGCCAAAATAAATAAAAAGAAAACGCAATAAATTAAACTGCTAACAAACGTGTAATTTTAAATCTGGGGAAAAAAAAAAAAAAAGGTCTGTGAAGGTCAGCTTTTCAGAAACTGACAATACAATGTCAATATTTCTCCCCTAAAGAGAAATTCAAAACCAAAGTCAGAAGCTGTCCCCTGGTACCAGAGAGACTCTGATCACCCTGGCAGGTGCTCTACCGTGTCCATCCAGCTTTCTGCCTACAAAATGTACATAAGCAGAAGTCCAGGTACCTGAAAGGTGGTTTTGTTATTTCTTTTGTATTTGTGACATGTTCCATTGCACTTGCATTAGTGCCTCAGTGACAGTCTGATAACCCCCAGCTGCCCCAGGTACAGGGACTCTGTCTACCTTTGAGGGCGTGCGCTGTCACCTGCAGGTGACCTGATGTGGCTCCCAGGACTGGAGTCACCCGCCATGCAGATGCTGTGTTAACATTACATGTGTCCTACCAATGAATCAAGCCTGGGTGTAAGTGCAGTGCCCAGGGCTTTCACGTGTCCAAAGGTAAGCTGTCCTATGTCACCTCCAGCTAGGATTTATTGTGTTTTGGTGAAATCTTTTGAGCTTCAAGAGAAACCAGGGTATCCTGCCTACCAAGGCTGATGTTCATTCAGCGAAGTGTACAAGACATCTGGGCAGCCAGGGCATTATTTATCCATTAATTAGCTGGCCAAGCAGCAGATTCCTCCATTGGTTCTCCTCTCTGTCTTGAATGTTTAGAAGCTGCATATTTCTTCTCTTTCAGGCTCTTGGTGTTACTAACATTACTTCTCTATTACTATTCAGGCTGCAGATCTTCACCTGTAAGTCCTGTGTAAATCTAGCAACCTGTTGCTATGTGACCACTGATGGCATTTGCTAAATATGTGATTAAGCATTGACTATAGCAACAAGATCATTAAACTTAAGCAACACAAAAAAGAAAGAGCTCATTATTACATTCCTTATTTCTCATCCTAATGGCAAAAAGCAACATCCTCCCCTTCCCCATTCGACACATCTCTGATTTTCCTGCAAGCTCTTTCAGCACTCATTTTCATGACACAGACACATTCATGCTAGTAAAACACAGGCATGAACCACGATGTCTTAAGGTTAACAGTGATTAAGGACTTCATTTAGGCACAACTTCAGACATACACAGTTCCTTCTTCACCTGCCAATATCATATTTTCCTACATTTTGAACTCTGGATTTATTTACATACTGCTGAGAGCCAACAGCCTATACAAGCCAAGCCAGTCCTTGTCCAGAGTGCAGTGGCATGGAAGAATAACTACAGGTTTACGAAACTGTATTCAGTGCATCTTCTGCTCCAGCAGGTGAAGGGCAGAGCTTGTAAAGGATTGGAGTGAGCAGGATAAAACAGAAAAAAGTAAGAAGCGATAGGTTAGTAGCACAGAAATTGGAAGGTGAGTAGAGGAGGAAAAGTTCCCAGAAGTTCAGTGGCGACATTTGATAAAACCAGTTTGTCCAGCTTTAAAAATACAAAGGCTGCAGCAGTAAAAAGTAACTTTAACTCTTTATGGAGAGGGCCATCTGGTTCTATGCTCAAGACCAAATACAGCCTCTGGACAGCAGAGGAGTTTCAGAAGATGGTGCACAGGGTAAAGCTGGTGATGAGAATATTGCCCAGAGTTCACAGTCCAGCTTTCTGGAATAGCTCTTACAGACTCATGGGTACATCCAGGGTCTGGATACAGGCTCGCTACTGGATGGTCTCTGAGAAATATGTAAGCGGCCAACCCCAGAGCAGGAATGTGCACTGAAAGCATGTGAAAAACTGAGAAACTGTGGGCTAAGAGATTATTTCCTCTTTACTTCTTCATACTGTAGATCTGTAGCTCTCCCACACAGAGCACTTCCCTTCTTCCCATGGTTCAACCAATCTACCCCCACCAGCCAGCAGCTCTGGAGGAGGGGAACTGGCACACCAGGAGGGTCTCACTCTCTGGCCTAGGATGGTAATTGTGAGGTTTGCTGAGAAAAAAAGTCAGTCTCCCAGCAGGAGCTGGTACCCATCTTGCAGTAGCTGCACATGTGCTTGAGGGCTCCAAGCCCATGGCATGGTCAGCTCACTCCTGACTCTTCTCTCAGTGGGAGTTTTCACAGTGTTGGTGTGGGAGTGACAGTAACAGCAAGGGATGCTTAGGAGGTGGCACCACAGGTCTTTAGCATCACTGAGGTGCTCACTTCAGGGGTTTCTCCAGCTGCATGATGCCCAGGAGTGAGATTATTACCTCTCTTTGAAGTCCTCCTTTAAAGGCTCACCACTCATCAACACCCAAGACTATGAAGCCTTCTTAGTGCAGGCCTCCATCAGCCGTGGAGACTGCTTCATAGCCATGATGAGGTACTTTGGGCAAGTGCACAGTGGCTCTGACTACCATGCAGAAATGGGTGAGCCCAACAAACTGGGCAGTGCCATCGGTGAGTGCAGACTCGTTGCCTCTTTCCAGAAAAGACACCCATGGGATGACCATCTGTGGCCTTCTCAGGCTGTACTGTGGGACAGCCCGAGCACTCTTATTGTCGCTGTCACCCGTAGTGCTCTAGGTGGTCCCTGAGGTCGTGAGGGCTGTGCCAACTCAACGTGACTCAGCAGGGTAGGGCATTCAGACCTAACTCTGCCCTGAGCAATAGGCACAGTTCCCTGGGCAGGAAAGTTGTGGAAGGCCATCTGTGACTTTATAGCACAGTGATAGGACCCACCACACCCACCAGGACAAGCTACTGCCCATCCATCCATGGGAAGATCTCAGCTTGCAGGGCCCAAACATGATTCCTGTCCTGAGCAACAGCTAGCACACCTCTTCCCTATGAACAACTCTCCTTCCACAGGGACTGGTCCCTTATTCCCCTTCCCATGGACCAAACTCCCTCTCCTCTCCATGAATAAAATCTTCAGCTCCTCCTCATGAACCAAACTTCTTCCTGGCACATCTTTTAGTAAAACCTCTCTTCCATCCCTTCCACTATTCTTTCAGACTGTGACTCCATGCTCAGACTGGAGAGTGGGAGATGACTTCTCTAGATGGGGTTGGCAGGTCTAGAAGGCGACCTCAGCTGCTTATGCCAAACAGGATGGTTTCTCCATTTTTCCAGTTTTTGTTCTCTTCCTGTTCTGGAAGCGGTTCCCATCTTATCTGGAAATCTGGGACACAGCCATACACCAAAGCAGAAGCAGTTGTCAGACCCCTAGAAAGCCACTGAGAGAACACATGGCTTCAAAAGCTCCAGAGATTTAGGGAGACATGGGAGTCATTTGCTGCAGTGGACTCTTTTCCCTGAACTACAGCTTAATTTCTAGAGACGCTGAATACACGAATAGATGTAAAAAATTATCAGAATTTTGTGGTTTGATTCAATGTTTAACCATGTGAAGGAACATCTGTACAGACAGAGCTTGCAGGGGCTCATTAGTATTCACAATGCACAAGTAGTAGTCTCCTCTTGATCATCGTATGCCCTCATATTACAACCACTGAGGTGGTTAACCACTGTTTTATGGTCAGGACAAAGAGGCTTCAACACTGCATCAGGTAATGGGACGCAGCAGTGAACGGTGACCACTGTGTGCTGAGTCCAGCAGAGCCAGCACTCGAGCAAGGCAGCCGCTGTTTTCTGAAACTTGGAACATCAAAGAGAGAAATCTTACAAGTAGAAGCAGAGTCTAAATATTTCTTTGAAGGAGAATAAGGTCTGTCTCATGACAGACCTTGTGGTTTTCTGTATTGCATAATACTGAAAAGTACCCTTTATTACAGGAGAAGAGCTGTCAGTTCTCTGTTGAACTCAGACTTTTCTATAAACACATCCTGTTCTTTCTGCTAGGCAAGATTGTTTTGTCTGTAAATATCACAACAATTGTAGATAAAAATAGGTGTTCACTGCCGATGACACAAGAGTAGATAACAAAAAAAGTCAACAAAAAACCCCACACAACTCTGAGAAATATTGTGGGAATTCTGGCTAGTGCAACAAACATCTGAGCCCAGCCAGGCTGCAAGAACCAGTTGGGGGATACAGTCTCCTCCAGACCCTTCTGTCTGGGCTTCAGTGCTCTGTAAACCATACTTTTTGACCTCCTTAACCCCTTCAGACCTCTCTTTCAAGATGTGGTCACCTCCAAGTTCCTGTGTTAGGGTACCACTTCTCTCCAGGTCCCTCTGCTCCCACTCTGGTCCTCTCCAGGTGCCTCCATTTGGGTCTGGACCCCCCCGTCCTTTCCGTATGCATGGTGGACTGCTCCAGACCCTTCCTTTTGGGGTCCAGTAGTGTACAGAGGCCTATGTGCCCTGGTTTGGTCCCTCCAAGTTCCTCCATTTACCATCTGATGGATGCTCAAACCCTTACCCTGAAATGAAACCTCACTTCAACACACCTCTTTGGATACCAAATGCACAGTACTTCATCCTCAGAAGGAGTAAGGACAAATAGCTCATTCTGGACCATAGACCTCATCTTCACTAACGGTGCCCATCAGGATGTTAGTGGCTTTCCAGCTCTGAAGACTCTCCACTCTTGTGCCATACCCTAACCTGAACCCCACAGGCACTTCAGGAGACTCAGGGAATGTATCTCCCAGCTCTGAACATGAACATGGCACGTAGAAGAGGGGGAAGGAAACCTGGGTAACTGAAAGGGATTAATTTAAGCTTAACCTTTCTCCAGAGTGTCTCCATAATTGTCCAAACACAGTATTGCCCCCACTCACCCCTCTCTTCAGCTCTATCACATTTGCTAGCCTTGCTCCAGTATCTCCTGTGTCCAGTGACGAGCTGGTTTGAGCACCTGATTTCCTTTGCATCGCTGCATCCAAGAAGGTGGCCACCCATGCCTGGGCATCCATCCATGCCCGTGGGACTGTGCCAAGCCTGACTCAGTGTCAGGACTATGCTCCTCCGTGGCCCGTGGAGGATAGAAATCAAATCACCCAGTGAGGCAGAGGCCAGGGAGGGCGGCAGTGCAGACAGACACTCCTTTGGGCTGGGAGTTGAACACGGAGGAACAGTTCCTACACAGTGAGGTTTCTATCCAAACTGCTCCCTGCTGGTAAATCCCCGTGGGAGAGACATGAAGTGGCAGTGACACAGCGACTTGCACAGCTCTTGGCCATAACTCTGGGAACCCAGAGATGGGTTTGGATATCTCAGGATTTCCTCTCAACAGCCACCTTTTCTTCCTTTCTCCAGATCGCCTCTTCCAAAAGCCAAGGCAGGCAGAAACCTGGTGAAAACCACACAAGTCTGCAGCATCATCCTGCCAGGTGTAGGACAAAACACTGCCTGGCCTGTGTCAGATTGCCTCAGTTAGCTAAGTCTGGACCTGTTTTCACAGAGGCATGTGTATGGATACTGGGGGGAAAGGAGAATGGAGGAGGCTGGGATGTTCCCAGACTAGGAAAGGAAGTTGGAGATGGTTGTCCAGGGACAAGTTTCCTGCTGGATGCAAGGAGATGAGATGGGACATGGACATATCCTTCTCCCATGTCACCACCACTGTTGTTGTGACTGGTGCCCAGTTCCCTTTCCCAGCACTGCTGGGATGCTGATTTCCATATCAGCCTTAACTCTGGGCAAGGCATGTGGCAGCAGTAGCAGTGGCACCCGTGCTGTGCAGCAGGGGCTGGGGTGGCAGAACCCCTGTCCAGGGTGGGACTGGGTCCTGTTCTGTCCCCTGGGGCAGGGTGACAGCCATGGGCTCCTGTGGAGACCCTCTCCCTGTGCAAGTTGCTGTGATGGCCGAGCGGTCAAGGCGTTGGACTTGAAATCCAATGGGGTTTCCCCGCGCAGGTTCAAATCCTGCTCACAGCGGGAGCTTTTACTGGCAGCCCCTGTCCCCAGGAGGGATGGCAGGCCCGCACCTCTCCTTATCACAAGAAGATAACCTGCAGTAGCATGTCCACACCCCACACAGCTGGTCCCCCTGCTCCCTACAGCCTGTCACCTGCTCCCTACAGCCCATCACAGGCTTCTAGCTGGCCTCCACCTGAGGTATTTTTCTGCTGAGGGGTGCAGTCTGATGGCAGTGGGGGGACAGGAGGCTGCTGCCACCTCTCAAAATTCACCTAACCCTGACCC
Organism: Strix uralensis; assembly: GCF_047716275.1. Lineage (NCBI taxonomy): Eukaryota > Metazoa > Chordata > Aves > Strigiformes > Strigidae > Strix > Strix uralensis. Next base: position 1,616,704 of record NC_133991.1, on the reverse strand, counting down.
AGCCCCATGGACTGGGTGTGCGAGCTCCTGAATCTCATGCTGAACCCCAGGAGCTGCTCAAGGGCAATGCAGCCACCCAGGAAAAAGCTTGGGCCTGTGGTGGCTACAGGAACCCCCTTCCCTGACTGGGAATCGAACCCAGGCCGCAGCAGTGAGAGTGCTGAATCCTGACCACTAGACCACCAGGGATGAGGTGGTGATGGTGGTGGACCTGTTGGTGGCCACCAACCAAGCCCTGAAGGAACAGGGACACTCGGGTCCCACAGCCCAAGGAGAGGATCAGATGGGATGGATGCCATGGCCTTTCTGGGGCACTTTGCAGGGATGTCTGCTGCTTTCTGAGAGCTGTGGCATTGGGAAGACCCTCTGTGCAAGAGGAGCCCATCCCTGCCAGGCCTGGGAAGCAGGAGGTGGCTGTGCTGGGACTCTGATCACCGCCAAAGTCAGGTTTGGGGAAGGCAATGATGGCCAATGGTTCAAGAAAAGACTTAGAAGTCCTCTGGCAGTTCACCAGGGATGTTCAGTCCTGCTGATGGTGGAGCATGGACCCCATTTGTGCTGCTATACATTACCAGGCTCCTGTGACACACATCACACTGGGCAGAGGCGATCCAGCATCATGGACACAACCACCCTGACTCCCAGTGCACAGCCAGTGTTTCCCTGTAGTGACCTCGAGAGAAGCAGAACAGTGTAGGTGCAGGCTGATCGACACAGCAGAGCCTTCCCTGTCCAGGACAAACAGGAGTCTGAGCCCTTGTGCTGAGGAGTGTGTCTGGAGTCCCCTTTCCTACCGCTTTTACAGTCGCATTTGCATCTTGTTTTTCTAGAGGAAAACAGCCAACTGGGGCCATCTTTTGAGACTTCATCTGGAGCTGCAAAGAGTAGGTGACTCTAGTTTCCAGAGAGTCCTTCTGAGGGAGCAGAGACTTTTCCCTTTGTTTAAGGAAGGAAGGAAGGGGGACCTCGTTAGGCAGCGGGACCCCGTTAGGCAGCGTGCACTGGGAGCCGTGCTGCTGGAGGGGCTGGGCGGGAGTCACAGTGGGCAGCAATGTGCTGGCATTGCCCAGGCGTCCTGCAGCAGTGATGCTTGTGATCCCCCCCATCCCTTGTCCTGCATACCACACATAGCCTGTTTCCTCGGCCCCATACATTTCACTTAAGAATACATTTTACTTTAAAAAAAAAAAAAAAGAAAAGGGGCTAAGTCCAACTGGGGTAAAAACAGAACCAGACTTCTCCCCCACCACCTGCACTCACCTCCTAGAAAAGAGGCTTTCTGCTGAATAGGAGGGTGGAGAGGAGCTTGAAATGGGCCCCCACTCCCCAGGTGGTTGCTACCAGCATGGGCAGCATGACCTGTCCCTGCAGCACCCAGCACAGCGGGATTCAGACCTGAGGGAAATGAGCACTGAGGCAGAGGATGGCACCCAGAACCTGCCCGGTGCTGGCAGCAGCCCTGCCTGCCGAGGCTGTGTGCCCCACCCTTGGGCAGGCAGGACGAAGCTCTGCAGGGCTTCTCAGCAGATGGGTGAGCTGTGACTGAGACGGAGATGAAGGTAAGGGCTCCAGGAACATTTCCTGCAGAAGACGGCAGAGGGCCCGGAGCTCCTTGGATGCTCATGTGTGGTTGGGAGAGGAAGTAAACGGACAGAGAGAAAAATCTCTCTGACTTGCAGGAGGCAGCGCACACAGATGGGGGAAACCTCTCTGAGGCTTGTCCTGCCCATGCAGCTCCCTAAAATGGCCAGTGCAGCTCCCCTCTCCATCTGAGGCCAAATCCCAGGATGGTCCCCCCTGCAGGTCTTCCGTGACATGGTCTAGGGCCGCAATGGGACATCTGGCATCCAGCTCCCCTGTCCCCATGGTGCCCTGATCTCTGCACAGGTTTCTCTGCAACACCTGGTGAATCCCAGCCGCTGGCCACAGCCTTTGCCACCCACTTTCCCTGAGGAGCTGCACTGTGGCGAGCAGGAGAGGGCAAAGGGAGGCAGTGGGTAGCTTTGGAGGAGTGCAGAGTAGGCTGAGGAGAACAGGGAGGAGCGTCACTATCCTGCAAGAGCTGACCTGGAGCAAGGATGGACCCACGATGAATGGTCTGGCATCTTTCCAACACGCTGGTATCTCTGCCATGATGTCCAGGGCTGCAGAATACACCTCCAAAAACCACAGAGGGTCAAACCCCCTGAATGAGGAGAAAGGCTGGGCTGTGCAATGGTTGTATGGGATTGTACCATCCCTTGGGCCTGTCGGGTGGGGGGAAGAGGGAGCTGGGCTGGGCTGAGGTGCAGCCACCCTGCACTTTCAGAAAGATATGCAAATATCATGGTTTCGGTTGCCTCTACAAGCTCTAACAGAGCATGAGGTCTGGCAGCCTTGCGGTTGGGGGAGAGTCAGTATCACTCTGTGGTTTCTTAGATCTCTATCTGAACCTGTCACATATTTTGTCATAGACAGTAACAGTTCCTTCCTGTGCCAGCAGTTGTGGGCACACCAAAACAGGTTCACTTGCATGTCCCATAGCAGGACACTCTCTGTCTGTGATGGCAGAAGAAGGGGAGATGAGTCAGTGCCACCCCACCAAGTGCAACAAGGAAGCGATGCAGCCCAGGAGCTGCATGTTCTAGCCCAGAAGTGTGCAGGGCCATGTGGTGAGGCATGTGGTGCAGATGTAAAAACTTACTTTCTACAGGTGCTGCTCCTTGGAAAGAGAAGTCCCAGCCCCAGGATCAGCCTTAGGACAACAAAGATGGGTCAAGGCTCAGTACAAAATGCAGTTGTTATTGTAGTGAGGAGACAAGGCTGAGACATGCCACCTTGCTTTGCACCCCTACATGAATCTGGGACATGAGCAAAACATACACAAATTAGCCAGAACAATAGGATAATTACAATACTGGAATATATGCAATATGGGAGTAGCCTCCCCATCTCCAAGACTGGAATGTCCCTTGGCAAAAAAGCCTGAGTACCTGCTAGCATGTTGCTCTGCTGCCCCAAAATGCCACCACCACGTGTTTGTGACAACCCCGTGGTGCCAGTCACTTCGTTCAGGTCCTTCACGTACTTTTGAAGGCAACAGTCCTCAGGGTCCCCAGGACACCACCACCCCCAGCCTCATGAGGATGGCTCCTGGGAGGATGACTTGGAAAGCCACGGACTCTTACCCACCCCAGCAGGGTCCCTGGCATAGCCCATGGGGATCCTCCTGCAGCACTGGTCCCCACCTGTGGGGACACTGCAGTGAAGGGGACACTGGGGAGGCAGCCCCAATACACCCAGACACAAGGACATCTCCAAGAGCCCCATGCAGACCCATGTAGCACGGTGGGGGAAAAGGAGAGTGGGAGCAGAGCAGCACTGCCCTGCAGTCCCCACTGCATTATGGGGCCGTGGGGCGGTGAGGAAATCCCAGGGAGACGAGCTCGTGGTGCCTCATGAACAGCAGGTTGTTGCTGGGAGCTGGGCATGAAAATACTCAGAGAAAACACAGGCTGTGAGCTGGCAAATTTGGTGCCTGTTGCAGAGAAGAGGGAGGTGGAAAAAGGGGAAATGCTCCCTGGGGCATCCTGAGGAGCCCATCACCTCATGGCAAGGGCAGTGACAGAGGGCTCTGGGCAGACCACACCATGAGCCCTGTGATTGTGAGTGTGCACAAGGGTATGGGGGTACGTGTTTGCATGAGAGCTGGTCCCTCTCCACTCCCCAGGCAGGGGAACCCCCTGCTCTGCCTTCTGCATCCCACCCTGTACCAAACCCATGCTGGCACTTGTGTTCACCCCATGTCTCTGGGAGAAGACACTATTTGTTGACTCAGACCATCAAGTCGGGTTTCCAGGCAAGCACTTCCCTTACTGGCTGATGCTGGGGTGTGTTAGGAGGGGTCTGGAGGTCCTGAGCTCCATATTGGAAACACGGAGTTGAGGATTTTGTGTTTTATGATGCCAGGACTGCCAGCCCAGATCTACAACCAGCCTCCAGGGTGCCAGCCATCCTTGCTGCCTGCACAGACAGCAGAGCTCAGAGCATGCCTGCTGCCCATGCTGCCTGCACTGTCCCCAAGCTGCTCTGAGGGTCTGAGCACCTTTGTCCTCAAGGTCTCAGTCCTTGAAAAGGAAATTGAGTTGAGGTCTTCCTGGTCCTTCGGGGAGGATGCTGAGATGAGTTTGATGAGTGCTGCTGTCATGCTGGTGAATCTAAGTGTGAACCTGCTGCTCAAGGGTTGTTTCACATCCTGTCTTGGTCAGTGTTGCCCTCATGCCGATGCCGATTTGCTCAGACTTACCTCACCTCACACAAAGGCTATTCTGGTATTTTGTAGATCTGTTACTTCCTTTTTTTCAGCATTTCTGAAGCAAAAGTGCCGTGACATCAGCTCTGTTACACTTTGGAAACTCAAAGCGTTTGCCTTGAAATCTGACTAACAGGGCTGGCCACCGTCCCTATGAAAAGCCAGGACTGAGCCAGCACCTCACATCAGACACAGGAAGAATCTGTTCTGGTCCTGCCTCTGCCCTTGCATTTGCCCTCTGTCCATAACGACCATCTCCACGCTGTGCCAATCCATCAACCTCATTGTTGCTCTCTTTTCTCAGGCCTCTCCTGCTCCAAGTGAGTTCAGCACCTCTCTGCTCTCTTGGGGTGGATTTTTGCCCTGACTGGCAGTAATTTTGAAGCAGAACTGGGAAATGTTAGTTGCAAAGGCTGGAAACCTCCTGCTTTCTTGGAACTGGTCTTCCTTTCTACCATCCTTTTATCTTAGAGATGAATTTCACTGATAAGTACCAAAGTTTTCAGGTTTCATCTCCCCTGATTTTGTTGCTGGGCTTTAGGAGTGGTCCCAGGGTGACTGAAGGGATTTTTATTAGTGCAAGTGAGTGCAAAGCGTTTAACAAGCAATCCTAGCAATGACTTTCAGCTTTGCTGTTCACAATTTCTTGCTGACTTTCTGGGGAAACAGGAAGAGAAGAGGGCTCCACAGCTGATTAAGGGGATGGTTGCCCATGCTCTCAGCTGGGGAATGTGCAATTTACTGAGTGATAGACTCATGCTGGCTTTCCTAAGCTCTTCCAGTTGGGGCTGACACAACAGTGTTCTGCTTCAGCTACACCTAAAGCTGCCCCGGAGTCATGTGAAGGACTATTTCTACACCAGCAGCAAGTGCTCACAGCCAGCAGTTGTGCAAGCACTGGTTCCTGCTCTGGGCTCCGAGGAAAGGCTCTGTCAGGCTCTGGGCTCTTTGCTTCATGTCCAACAGGGCCAAGAGCATGGTGGTGTGAGGAACCACACCTGGAGTAAGGAAAGGGGGAAGCCACCATGGGTCTCATGTGCAGCACGTGACCACTCATCCTCTGCAGCTGAGAAATAAGCGGTCTCCTTGGTCTCCTTGAACCATCCTAGTGCTGGGAACACGGTGTGGGAAGGAGGTCCCTGTGTAGCCAGCAGGACCTCCCAGTGGTGATGAGCCCAACGCACATAGTGTGCCACCTTCAAGACTTGCACCTGATATGCCAACTGCCCGCATGCTGCATCCATCCTCTGCACTGAACACAGCCAGGAACGACCCAGCAAGGGGGGTTCTCCCAGGAGACCTTGAACTCTCCCTGCCCTCTGGGTTTTAGCAGCCACTGCAGCTCCCTGAGGCTTGGGGGTTTGTGGGATGGGAGCCTGGAGGGGAGATGACCTCCTTGGGGAGGTCAGCATGTGCCCAGGAAGTGACCCAAGGCCCTCATGTCCCTTTCCACCCCTGGGTCTGTAACACATCCCTGTCTGACTTGACAGATTCATCACCAGGAAGGACTGGGAAGTCTGTGCTAGCCCTGATTCCAGGTGCATGAGCACTGAGAGGTCTCTGCCCTGAGAAGTCCTGCAAGACAAAAAGAACTTCAGGGGTCCCAAGGCAGCTCGAGCAGAGTCTTGCAGAGGTTTCATTTCATGTGGCAATATGATTTCCCATCTATTTGTATCCCCAGCCGGTTTCTAGCCACATGTCCTTACACCAGTAGTGTCCACTACACCTCTTTCCCACCTCTGGTGTTGACTCTGATGCATTCACACAAATCAGTCCCAGATCAGACGAGAGTCTACATGATCTCACCAAACCAAATCCAGCCCTGGTGAGAATTAGCCCCAGGGTTTTCCTCCACTTGAGACCAGCGGTGGGGATGGGACTCTAGGTTCAAGTCATGAGCACAGGAGACAAACAGTAGGATGGGGACCCGGGCTGGACACCAGTGCTGTGTGAGAGCAGAGGGGAGGCTGGGGGTGCTGTTTGGGGGAGAAAGGGCAGAACAAAGCTGGCTTCACCCTGTGGCAAGAAGATGCCAGGGGGCTGGCGAGTGAGCTTCGAACCTGGGTGTTTCCTGTGCCTTGTGCTCTGAGTCCTGCTATGTGCAGAGGGGGGTATCCCCATGTGGGGGGAGCAGGGCACTTCTTTCTCACACAAACGCTTGCTCTGCTCACACAGCATTTCTCTTCCCTGGTTTTGTTAAAGAAATGTATCTGCTTGCCTTAAGGAGCAAGGGGTGCTTGAGGCTGGGGACCTGGAGTCCACGTGGGGAGTCTGGGAGAGGGTGAGAGAAGCTGAGGCTGCAGCCATCTCGGGGTGCAACATATCCCCTGGGCTGGTCTCTAAGCTCTCAGAGCCAGAGCTGAGGGTAACCAGTGCAGAGTGTCCCTGTGGTTTGGTAGAGCTGTGCTGGGTGGCTGGAAGGTGCCCAGCACATAAGCCTGCAGTGTCAAATTACTCTCCTTTTGCTGGACTTCACTAATCCCTGTGTTTTTTCCTGTATCTCATGTACAAGATCCTGCCTGGGGGTAATGTCGTTTTTAGACTTTAATTCCCTCATTTTCTTAAGGACACACATGCAAAGCAGTGCCAAAAGCATCAGATAATGCAAGCCCAGTGTCCTCTTTGCTCCCCACTGCCTTTCTGGTACCTCTCCCGCTCCATGGCAGTTTGTCCTGCTAATCACCAGTGACTCAGAGATGGCCACAGCCTGGCTCAGGAGGAAGTTAGGGGAATCTGGGGGGCCTTTTGGTTTGACTACACCTGCCTTACCTACGTCTTCCTTAGTTGTTCTCTTTTCCATTTTCTCATCTTTGTGCACTAAGTTTTGATTGTGTTGAGTACTTGACCATAACCTCTTGTTTTGTTTCTGCAAAGATGAGCCAAAAAGAGGTGGAATCTTTTGCTACTTGCTCCCCTTCCTAAATAATGGGCTTTTACTTTCTTTTGTTTTTCACACTCTTTATTTGTAAAGCTGTTTTTTCTGGTCTCCTGTGTTTCCCCCACTCCCCTAACCCCCTTGAATTTCTCTTGTGTTTCTCTGCTGCATTAGAAAGTCATCTGCTTACAGAGCTCTTCCACGGCAGAAGAAACAAAACCATAAGCAATTCCTTCACTCTCCCTTTACATCAGCTCCTTATATTTAATTCTTTAAACACAAATTTACTTTTGCTGAGCTGCACTTTCATGTAATTCGTTGAAATAACCTAACTCCCTGAGTTGGACTGTTCCCTTGAATCAGGGCTGCAGGAATTAGTCATGCCCGACCAAGGATCAGAGGCAGGCAGCGGGAGGCTGGGGTTTGCATGGTCTCTTCCCACATGTCCAACCAAGAATCAGCACTATCAGGGGGGACGAATGGATGTGCACTGCATTGTTCCAGAGCTCACTCTGTGTCCCTGCTGTGACCGGTGGAGCAGGGTGAGAAGTGGTATTTGTGGCAAAACCGGGGAGAAGTTGGGATGTGGCCCCTGGCAGTGGTTTTCTGCCAGCAACAGCGGCAGTGCCTGGGTTGGGCTGTCCACTCACAGATCCCTCATGGAACCCCATCCCCATCAGTGGGGACCCTCGTGGCTGTGGGAAAGCTGGCAGCAGGAGACCACCGCTAGTGCTGGGACTCAGGATTGGGGTCAGGGGTCTCTGGGAGGGCCATCACCAGGGAATGTGGCACAAGATGAGGGACTAGACATGGCAAATCCCTGGGGGAACCCCAAGCGCTGGTGGGGCCAGACCCCACCAACATGTACAGGTCTGTGTTGGGTGAGGGGAACCAGGGATCCCCGAGGCCTTGAAGCGTTGGCGCCGTCTGCCTCCATGCCATCCCCAGAGGTGCCACATCTGCTGGCTGTGGGGCACCTCAGTCACCTGCCAGAGCTGGAGTTCCCCCCAAATCTTCCACTTCCCCTGCGGCAGCGAGCGGGGCTGCGTCTCCCAATTCTTTGAGAGTTCAAGTGTAGCTGCCCGGCAGGAACGGGACTGGGGCTGGGGCAGAGGAGGCTGGGGCTGAACCCACAGGTCCTTCTGCTGGATGCACAGGCCGGTGCAATGGGTGTGGGAGGGGCAGCCCTGCTACAACACCCTCATCTGTCCCGCCAATGCCAATGCCTGGTTCCACCATCTCTACATCCAGGTAGGTGGCATCACCCCCAGCCTCTGATGGCATCCCCACTGACATCACCCCATCGTGCAGCTCCAGGGGGGCAAACGGGATCTCCCACCACTGATGACGATGCTGATGTCCCAGGGACAGACGCTGACGATGCCGATGCCCCAGGGACAGACGCTGCTGTCTAGCTTGTGTCAGTTCTGCTGCCCACTGTGCCAGGATGTGGCGACCTTCCAGGCCATGTTTCGCCTGGGCATCAAAATCCCTGACAGGTTGGTACCTGCTGTTGCTATCGTTGCAGACTCCAGTCCCCCGGCACAGGGACCCTTGCACAGCACCCGGCTCCGAGCACTTTGGCTGAGGAAGAAGAGGCCAGGGTACTCAAAGGATACTCTTGGAAAATAACAGAAGACTGGCGAGGTGGTTTATCAACACTCTCAAGTGACCTGCAGCTGGTGTGTAGAAAAATGCAGGTATCCTTCTAATTGTAGTTTAACCTTGTTTGTTTGATAAGGAGAACACCTGTGTTTCAATAACAGAGACCTGTGATAGACCTAGAGGCACCTATGGAACATGCTTGAGATTCCTGCCCTGCTCTGGGAAAGATCAAAGCACAGTGGTAAACTGTGGCAGGCGCACCCGCCCGATGAAAATAGGGCTTCTTGGATGCTAAAGTGTAGCAGCTGTTGATGGCCCCTGTTCTCCAGGCTTCATGGTAGATGGGGCCCTTGGCCAATGGGAACTGCTACTGACCCCAGCTCAGATTGGGCTGGGTATAAATGGAGTCCCTTGGGGGAGCCACTTTGAGCTCATCCCCAGCAGAGCAGTGTGCTACAGTTGAGGACTCTCCCCTTGGGTCAGGACACTGCCCAAGGGAACCCCTTGAGGTTATGGGGTTGGGACGCTGCCCCGAGAAGTTCCTCGAGGTTGAGAGCTCTCATTTGTTACGTGAGTGATAGAGCTTTTTGGGTTGTCACTAAAGTCTAGGAAGTGATGTGTTGTTCTCCTCTCATGGGCATTTGAACCTGTTATTGTGGTTGTGGAGGACTAGTTAATTGTATTGATGATAAATTTTAAAATTTTTGTTGTTGTTTGTTTATCTGAGAGACTCTGTAACATAAACTACGCCTGTGTGAATCCCTGGTGAACAGGTGAAACCAGCAGGTTCGGCAATCCTCTAGTGCCTGTGTCCCCGCTTGCATGCCTCTGCCCCTGTGCTGCTTCACAGATCCGCCGGTTAGCAAGGTAACGAAAATAAATTTACTCTTTGCATTTTGTCTGTGGTTTTGTGGTTGTTCCTGTCCTGCCTGTGCCAGCTCACACATCTGGCATAGCCGGCAGGATCCAGGCACAGCTAATGCTTTCTTTTCAATAGCTATTGCTTCAGAAAGCCAAGACCAGTTTGCCTTTACTGGACAACAAAAGCAATGTACTTTCCAACTATTGCCTCAGGGATACAAACCCAGTCCCTCCATGTGCCACCAAACAATAGCAGCTGATTTAGCTCTAGGGTCAGGGACCGTCACTGTTACCAATGTATTGCTGATCTATTGATTATGGCAGAGTGACCACATGAAATTGAAGTAGCTGCTGAATCACTGAAAGCGCATTTACCAGCCTGAGGCTGGGCAATTCATCCAAAGAAAACACAGGGCCCCAGTACTACCATATAATTTTTGGGAATAGCTTGGCACGGACAGGTGAGAGAAATACCAAATAAGGTCCAGCAAATTCCTGGACCAACTACACTAAAACAGAACAGACCTTCTTGGGGCTTTTAGGGTATTGGAGAACTTTCACCCCACATCTGGCAGTATTAATGTGCCCTCTGCAGAAACAAGCTAGGAAGAAGGTTGTGTGGCAACAGACCAAGCGACAGCAAGAAGCTTCTAATGCCTGCAAAAATGCTTTGAGTGATCATACGCAATGATACACTCCTAGGGAAAGATATCCTTTTGAATTAGAAGGAGCAGTTCCAGATGATACAGTCTGTGGGGACTGTGGCAGGTGACGGCACGTACAAAAATATCCTATATGTGGGGCAGATATATGGCAACAAATTTGGCAACGTGTACAAAGGTATTCTTTAAAAGTAAGGCATGTCTCAGATCACCAAAAAGATGATTCACTTAATCCACGAAATAAAAGGCAAGTAGACAATATGACCTCCACCAACGTGCATGCTCAAGCCATAAATGCATGTATAGCTTGCGGATGTCGATCAGCTCATACTGTGCACCCATGGGACATTGCTCACCATCAAACCAACCCTTTTGTCACTGCATATTTATAAAGCGTGTGTACATAATTGTGCTGCTTGTACACAACGACTTTGAAGGGCATTATACAGGCCATGGGGAATGATAACACGGGGTCAGTGGGCCTTCAGTACCTGGCAGGTGCATTACACTGGCCCCCTGCCCCCTCAAAAGGGGAGGCACTGCTGTGGGAACTGTGTCAGGAATGGTTTTTGCTAACCCCACCAAATATGCTAATCAACCTAGCACAGCTGTAGCATTAGAATATCTCATTCGTTGATCCAGACCTCCTCACCAAATACAAAGGGACCAAGGAACACACTTCAGTGGACAGAATGTACCAGATTGGGCTCAAGGGCTAGGGATGGATTGAACATTCCATGTCACCCACCATCCCCAACCTAATGGCTTGATTGAAAGAATGAACAGGATGTTAAAGGAACAATTTACAAAGCTAACCAGTACTAAAACTTTACCACATTGCAGTGCACATCTTACTAAAGCAGGTTTTTTGGTTAAACAGACACAATATTCATGATCAAATGCTCTATGATTGTATCACAACACCTCCAGTACAAAACTTGGTGAGGACTGAAATTCTCCCAGATGGTATCTCTCCCCAAATATTAACTACAGGGGAAATGGAATTGTTTACACCAACGGATTGCATGGTGGGACCGCGATCTATTAGTCTAGATGTGAAGATTCCTGTAACAACCCCTGAGAATGCTGTATGGTTCTGTGCCCACACTTGTCCTCTCATTTTACATCTTCTGTTGATACGACATTCTCGAGTTCTAGTATTTCAGGTATCTTTGACAAATACCCATGCTTCTTCTAGAGAAGATAACATTGGAACAGTGTTATTGGTGTTGCAAACCCAACATTAAATTACAGTTCAATCTGAAAAAGCACAAGCCATGGCACTTCAATCTAGGTGGGCAATTACCCCACGTCAGGTTCTAAAACCCAGAGCGATATTAGCCAAAGGAGCCGGAGCAATGGTGTAGGTATTCCTGAAGGAGATGACACTCCTGTTTTCCTCCCTTATCACAGGTTGGCTCGTTGTGCTTTGTAGCCTCATACTACAAGCACGTGCCCTGGATCCATTTCCGCCAGACCAACGTGTAAATACTTGGAGCTGGTTGGCCTCTACTGTAACTAACTCATCTGCCGTTTGCATTGAGGGAACAGCTGCAGATCTTCTGACAGCGTGTTTCATGGATGTGCCAACCCCAGCAGCTGTGTTACAGAATTATACTATGCTGAGTGGTTTTGATATTAACGTTCCTCATTGGTTTTTCTTCCAAGCAGGTAACAGCCGTACGCCAAGGAACATCACAAAATCAATTGGCAGCAGATTATCTCCTTCTTTGACACCACAAGCACTGCTCCACTTGTGAAGGCGTGTGGTGTTTCACCAGAACAGATGAACCACCCAGCGTAGAGGATGACCCTCAACATCCCCAGGATTTAATGCATCAAATGAAACAATCTGCTGGTGGCGCCCGGCTGGCTGAGCGGTTTAATTCCCTGACAGGATGAGTGGGACTCCTGATTCAAAGCATTATGGTAGGGCTGTGTTTATTCCTTTTGGTTGTTTTTTTTGGGGAAGGGGCCTTACATCCCAGCTGTGGTGGCGCCTGCGCAGAAAGTGGAGAGGGACAGGGACAGGGACAAGCGTGGGTCTTAATTAGCGCTTGCAGCCATCACCAGTTCGGTCAGGAACAGGAGCTGAGACGTCATGGGAACCCAGGGGGTGATCCGGATCATTCCAAGGATGTGCACAATTCTCAAAAGCTGTTGTAATTAGCCTGAAGGAGAAGGTATCCCCTCGCTGTCTTCCCCAATGACAGGGTGCGATTACTAATATATTCCGAGAGAAGGCGCCCGAGGTACAGGCATGACAACGATGCCACACACAAATACCAGCTTAACCACATGGCCAGTGATGTAACCATATCATAAATTGAAATTACCCAGCACTACAGCAAAAGTAGTCCTCATCCCTCTCCCAGAGCTGATAAACATCACCACAGGGAATACATAGCACAGAGGAGAATTTCTATAACACCACCATGTGAACAAAAAAACCAACGTTGTGACTAGTGGCTATTTCACTAGTATAAGAAATGTGTTTAGCAAATTTGTTTTAACATGCTCTGGTCAGATTTTTGCCATTATCTCAATCCTCTGTGCCCCACTCTGGGTGCTAAAAAGGACTGTCGTGGTTTGGACCCACCTGGCAACAAAACACCACACAGCCACTCACTCACTCCTGCCCTTGGTGGGATGGGGAGAATTGGAATAAAAAAAAAGTAAAACTTTGTGGATTGAGATAAGGACAGTGTACTAGAACAACATATCCAGGCAAGCACATTGTTATCTGGCTGCTCCAAGGCTGGGACAATGGGCCAGTGATGTGGAATTAGAGGGTAGGGAAGCCAGGCAGGTGGGATCCCTCTCTAGGGAAGGACGCATTGACAAGGTGATTGGAAGAAAGACACAAACCCTGAGCCTCGGGAGGCCACTCCTGTCAGGTGTGAAGGAAAGGTACCCCTTCAAGGAAGAGGTTACATGTCACCCAGGCAAGTAGGCCATCACGGAGAGAGGTATCCAGGACCTGAGGGGATTAGCCGTGCTGGGGGTGATCTGTAATGATCCGGATTACAAGCAGTTACCCACAGATCTGGACCAAGTCCATGCACACAACCCGTTTGGTGGATGTTTCTACAAAGTGCACCACCATCGTATGCCAACTCACCGGCAGCAATGTCCTGGAAGGAAGGCGAGGGACAAACGGTGGATGAAGTGGCTGCCCAACTCCATCAATACAAAGGAAATGTCTCTTCCTCCCTACAGGCCTGTGTCTCAGCTGTGGAGAAACTGTCCCGGGAGTTCTCACAATTCCAAGAGGATCTGCCCTACTCCCCACCTGTACGGGCCCGTATCTCAGCTGTTAGGAGTAGGCGTTCCTCTGCTCAAGAGAGAGGATATGGAAGGTACAGGCCTCAGGGTACCCTGTGGTATTTATTACCTGTGTGACCATGGAGAGGACATGAGGAAGAGGGATGGAAAACCCACTTCAATCCTAGAGGCACGAATATGTGAGCTGCAAGGAAAAACAATCACAAAAGGAGATTCCTCCTGGAAAAGCGCCACTCCAGGTTCCAGTGGGCAGTTCCCAGACAGAGCAGAAGGGCTGATCTCACTTCTGAGCTTCCTGAAGACACTTCTGATTCATGTTTACCAAAAGCGAGTGACCAACACTATGACCAGGATTAGAGGGGCCCTGCCTCCAGCCAGGTGGAGGAAGGGGACAACCGGGTTTACTGGACCATGTGGAGCCGATGGCCTGGCACGTCAGATCCACAGGGGTGTAAGGCTCTAGGGGACACTGGTGCCCAATGCACCCTAAAGCCATCAAACTATAAAGGGGCAGAACCCATTTGTATTTTGGGAGTGACAGGGGGGTCCCAACAGCTGCCTCTATGGGAAGCTGAAGTGAGCCTAACTGGGAATGGGTGGCCTAAACACCCCATTGTGAGTGGCCCAGGGGCCCCGTGCATCCTGGGCATAGACTACCTCGGAGAGGGTACTTCAAGGACCCAAAGGGTACCAGTGGGCTTTGGGTATGGCTGCCTTGGAGACTGAGGAAATTGAACAGTTGTCCACCTTGCGGGGTCTCTCTGAGGACCCTTCTGTTATGGGTTTGTTGAGGGCTGAGAACAGCAGGTGCCAATTGCTACTACAAGAGTGCACCGGCAGCAATATCGCACCGGTCAGGACTCTCTGATTCCCATCCACATGCTGATTCATTGACTGGAGAGCCAAGGGGTGATCAGCAAAACCCACTCACCCTTTTAAGCATCCCATATGGCCAGTAGAAAGTCTAATGGAGAGTGGGCACTAACAGTAGATTATCGTGGGCTGTATGAAGATGAGGATGCGAGGGCTTGTTCCCTGCTGGGCCATAAACCTCTGTGATCTCCCTGGGCAATTCACGGAAGGAAAGAGCAGTCCCCTTCAGCTGAAAAGTGGAAGAGACTGTGCCAAGAGACAGCTCCGGGGCTGGGCCGTGGCAGCGGGGGGATGCTGGGGTGGACAGACTGGGGGGATAGAAGTGAGAGACCTGGAGGGACCATTAATTAATCCTGCCTACAGTGTGATTCAGTCCTATGTCCTGTGGTTGAAAGGAGTCAAGGGAAAGGCATACAAGCTGACCCCAGAAATATTCTTGTGCCAGTAAATTCAAAAGGGAGATTCCAGAGAAAGAAGAAGTCAATAGAAAAAGCCTGAAAATTTGAAATAGCGTTATAAAAATCTTTTGACTCAGCAGAGAGGCAGCCCAGGAAGCTCTGAGGGACTCACAGCAGGAGGAAACCAAAAAGAGAGAAATAGAAACCCCTGACGATCCCAAAGGAAATTTGAAGTGCTTAGGCACTGCTGTGACGGTGGCCGTATGCCTGGGGATGTGGCAGCGAGGGCAGCGAGCTGGGATGGGTAAATACAGGGGATGTGAAGAGTGAAAGGTTGCAGCTGCAAAAGTCAATTCACTCCTGGGGAGCAGAAGCAGCAAGTAGCCAGCTGAGGAGATGGGGGTGTCTGCACTGCAAAAGTCTCTGCCTCAGCCCTGCTGCTTCAGGGCAGAGCGAGAGGACCTCTCAGAGGGGGGAGTGCCCAGAAAGGCTGCTCTGGAGGCAATCTGCAAGAAGTGCTGGTGAGCAGTGTTCCAGACTGAGTGGTTGAGCTGGGCAGGCCAGAGGAGTTTCAGAGCGAAGCAGTCAATCACATACCCAAATCCCACAACCGCTGAAACCCCCTGCAGTCCTGGAGGGGACAAGTGAATCTCGCATTTGTCCTGGGAATAAGAGAGCAGGCAGCTGCCGTCCCCCCGGGCTGATGGCGTGTGTACAGCCTTGTAGAACATGTGATTCCAAACCAACATCGTGGTTAGCGACACCTTTTAAAATAGGACTCTAAAACTCCTCTGTGAATAGGCCGTTGTAAAGACAAACCAGTTCAAATTCCGAAGGAAGATCACACCTCTAATCTGGCTGGTTTCTCGAGCACGCTGGTTGTGCAGTAGGACTGATATCCCTCTGAGGGATGGCTGGTTTTTTATATCACCTGGAGCTGGGTCAGAAACCTGCATGAGAAACTCACTACTTTCATGTGACAATCTAATTTCCCATCTATTCATATCCCCAGCCAGTTTCTAGCCACATGTCCTTACACCAGCAGTGTCCACTACACCTCTTTTCTACCCCTGGTGTTGACTCTGATGCATTCACACAGATCAATCTCTCATTTTCCTAACCCTCAACCCAAGATCTTCACATTTGACTCTTCCTCGTGTCGTATAGCACCAGGGTCTTGTCATAGTCTCATGATTTGTAGCATGGGTCTTTCCCTGCCCCAGACACTTCCACCTGACATCCTCCCAGACTTGAATGGCTGCTAATGTTGTACTTGTTCCCAACAGCATGATCATCCAGTCTGTGCTGCTCTATCAAATTCATTCTCCATTACTCCAGTCCTCAAGGTCATTATAATCTTGCTGTGTGATATCTTGGCCTCTTCTAGATTGATGACAGCATCTCATTTTACCTCATCAGCAAATTTCCTTTGCATTCTCCTGCTTTTTGTGCCAAGATCATTAATGGAAATGTTAAGCAGAATAATTTTTGAGGCAGAAACTCAAGGAACTGTACTGGTAAACCACCTTCAGTCTAACACATCCCCTTTCAGTTGAAGCAATTACCATGCCCCTTTCCAGCAGCTCTTCACCAACTTTACATTTCATATGCCAGTCGCATCTTCTCTGGCTTAGCTAATAATTTACTGTGTGGCACCATTTCATATGTCTTATTGAAGCCCAGATGAGTGAGATCTACTGCATTTCCTTCATCGCAAATATCTGTGAACTCATAAAAGGAAGCTATTAGGTTAGTGTTGGTGTGCATCAGGACTAATACAGCATCATTTACTGTGCATATGTTGTATCTTGTGCAATGCCTGAGGATCTGGAGAGGGGTGTTCAATGGAAGGCATATGTCTGCAAAATACAAGATTATTTACATTAATCAGGGTTGGAGAAGACCGGGGTTATACAGAGTTAGTTGATGGAGCAACATGCTAGCAGATGACATTCACTCATGAGTCATTTGAAATACTAATTTCTGTTGCTAAGGTCAAATGAACTACAGCTACATAGGAAAGAAAAAGCCCTGTAGTAATGTTTTTGAGTTTATGGACAGATATTGAAGATATTTGGGTCCTGAGTATTTGGCCGATGTGACTTAGAAGTCTCTGTTCCATTCCTCTTCAACGACATTCAGGTCCCCTAAATGCCATTTTCTTATGGCATCCCCTAAGTGCCATCTCCTTATTTTCTAGAGTTGATCTTTTCTCCTGCAAGTCCAAGGATTAAGCAGAATATTTGATCGCATGAAGGATGGGACAGAAACTAATTGCCCAAATGCCATAATGTTGCTGTAGAAACCAGCAGAATGACCTCCAAATGCCACATTCAGCCCTGATCATTTTGACTCAGAGATGGCTAGAGCTGACACAGAAGACGTTGAGCCATGGGATGAAAGCCTTTAGTGACTTGGAGATGATAGATGGAAAAGAGTGGGGCAAGTAGATAAAGGGAGCTTTAAAATAAACATTCAGTATTGATTATTTACCCTTTCATGCAGAAGAAGGAAGGGACATCTACATGGTTAAAACCATTTAAAGAGAGAAACGGTGTGCTAGAGAGAAATATTTTGACACAAAGCATAATTAACTTGTGAAACTCTCTGCCAGAAGATCTCATCAAGGGCAAAAAGTGGAGAAGAAAGACAGAAGCAATTTCTATGAAATAACCTCAGCTATGTAAGTTTAGATAATTTTTATTTTTAGCCTGTTTTCATGGAAGTGGGGCTTATGCAAGCTGTCGTCTGGGTGAAGGAGGCAATGATAGTTGGTGTCTGTAAACTCAAAACTGAAATCACTTTTTGCAGCCAGACAACTTCTCTTGAAAGCCCCAATGATGTATTCACGTGGACAGGCGCAGATCTCTGCAGAGGCAGTAGCTGAGAGCCACTGGCTCTGCCAAATTGCACAGAAGAGGTGTAGGTCAGTACATCTGGGAGAGCAGAGTCCACCTGCCCTCGCCAAACCAAACCCAGCCCTGGTGAGAATTAGCCCCAGGGTTTTCCTCCACTTGAGACCAGCGGTGGGGATGGGACTCTAGGTGCAAGTCATGAGCACAGGAGACAAACAGCAGGATGGGGACCCGGGCAGGACACCAGTGCTGTGTGAGAGCAGAGGGGAGGCTGGGGGTGCTGTTTGGGGGAGCAAGGGCAGAACAAAGCTGGCTTCACCCTGTGGCAAGAAGATGCCAGGGGGCTGGCGAGTGAGCTTCGAACCTGGGTGTTTCCTGTGCCTTGTGCTCTGAGTCCTGCTATGTGCAGAGGGGAGTATCCCCATGTGGGGGGAGCAGGGCACTTCTTTCTCACACAAACGCTTGCTCTGCTCACACAGCATTTCTCTTCCCTGGTTTTGTTAAAGAAATGTATCTGCTTGCCTTAAGGAGCAAGGGGTGCTTGAGGCTGGGGACCTGGAGTCCACGTGAGGAGTCTGGGAGAGGGTGAGAGAAGCTGAGGCTGCAGCCATCTTGGGGTGCAACATATCCCCTGGGCTGGCCTCTAAGCTCTCAGAGCCAGAGTGTCCCTGTGGTTTGGTAGAGCTGTGCTGGGTGGCTGGAGGGTGCCCAGCACATAAGCCTGCAGTGTCAAATCACACTCCTTTTGTTGGACCTTACTAATCCCCTGGTGTTTTTCGGTAAGGCATACACAGACAGGTGTGCTCCAACCTCCCGCCTGGGGAGAGATTATTTTTCCTCTTACCATTCCCTTTCCTTTCAGTCTATTGTTGAAGTTGTTACTGACTGTTACTGATTTGTAATTAATTTGAGTTGATGATTTTTGGAGATTTTGATAAGGAATGATTAGGACTAATCAATTAAATGGAATTTCACAGAAATATTGTTTTTTATAAAAGATAGTGATGTAGTGTTTTAAGTAGTCACAGAGACATTGTATTTAGTTTAAAGTAACCATACAGCCAGTTACGCTGCTAGACGAGGTGCCATTGTTAGACTGTTCGGTAAAGATGATTTATTGCCCTGTAGACCAGGTGTTCTAAAAGTTGCATTGTGAAAGGGCCTCGACGCATGTTAAAATTGCAATGTGAGCCAAAGTCCTTGAGTCAAGGGCATTGGAGGGTCTTTCTTTTAGGTCAGTAGTCCATGGTGGTCGCAAAAGCAGCCCCCAACTCATTTCAGGACTCAAGTGCGCATGACCGGAAAGAGGTGGGAATAAGAAAATAAGTTATGGGAATTAGCATGTTTATGTATGAGAGCTTGATTAATATGTATTACTGTATCCTATATAATCAGCATGTTACACGAGTTAGGTGTGCGTTTTTGGTGAGACAACTCCCCTGCGCACCTGGCTGTTAATAAAGGAGTGTCTGCTTATCTACATCAAATTGGTGTCGATAAGTTCTTTTATCCCATTTTGGTGACAAAGTCACTTGAGCTGGGGGGACAACTGGTCTATGACCCATGACCATAGAAAAATCCCTGTCCTGTGCTGTGGGTCTTTGCTGGACATAGCACAGGATCCTCTGAGGGGGAAGAGACGTTCAAGAATTTGAATTGAAAAGGTAGCAGTGGGGACTGGTTTAGGAATTCCACTCTGAATGCTGAGTTACTCTCATAAAACATATATATGCAAAGTGACAGCTCACTGCAGGGTGAGACTGATGGCTGATCTGTGTTTTCCTTGTAACCTTTAGCCACAGGACCTCTTTGCATAATTTTTATCAATGATGAGTGTCACTTCCCAGACGGATGTTGCATAATGCCACGTGGTTTTCTTTACACTTGCACGGGATCATGCTGTTGGCAGTTTCTTTAATTTCTTTCTGCCTGTGGTTTCCTTCTGTCTTGTGCTTGTGCATGGTGAAGGCAGAAGGGCTGCTGTGATCCCTTCAGTGCTGCAAAGCACAGGGCCCCACCCATCTGGCAGCCTCTCCTGAAAGAGGTGCGGAGAGCATCGCTCTGCTCTGATTCAGGGTCAGAAATACAGCCTGATCCTGCCAGCTAGCAGGGATTTGCCCTCAGGATAAACTCTGCAGAGCTGGGGAGGCTTTCCTAAAGTCGGCTGCAGACTGAGGCAGTTGTGTCTCCACTTTCCTTAGCAGGCTTGAGGACCAGAAGCGGTGCTGTCCTCTTCCAGTGACTGAGATCCTCCCTCATCCGCTCTTCTAGTCTAAATGAAACTCGTGACATTGTCTGTCTGGACACGGGACTTTCTTGCTGCTGTCTCTCACTCTTCTCCTATCACTTATTTCTTGAAATGTGAGGCCCTAAGAGGCAAGTTCCTCGCCCGCAGCAGTCACCCCAGTGCTGAGCAGAGCTGGGGCTCTGCTCTGGCCACACACTGTCCGTGCTCTTTCTGGCTGCTCTCTCAGTGCAGCTCTTCACAGGTCACCGTGACCCGACTTGTCCCCCTCTGCCTTGCCAGCTGCCTGCCCTCAGCTCAGGAATGATGGTCCCTCTGCTCTTCTAACTGTGCTCTCAGCCCCTGGGGGTAATGTCGTTTTTAGACTTTAATTCCCTCATTTTCTTAAGGACACACATGCAAAGCAGTGCCAAAAGCATCAGATAATGCAAGCCCAGTGTCCTCTTTGCTCCCCACTGCCTTTCTGGTACCTCTCCCGCTCCATGGCGGTTTGTCCTGCTAATCACCAGTGACTCAGAGATGGCCACAGCCTGGCTCAGGAGGAAGTTAGGGGAATCTGGGGGGCCTTTTGGTTTGACTACACCTGCCTTACCTACGTCTTCCTTAGTTGTTCTCTTTTCCATTTTCTCATCTTTGTGCACTAAGTTTTGATTGTGTTGAGTACTTGACCATAACCTCTTGTTTTGTTTCTGCAAAGATGAGCCAAAAAGAGGTGGAATCTTTGTCTACTTGCTCCCCTTCCTAACGGGATTTTACATTCTTTTGCTTTTCAAATTTGTTATTTGCAAAGCTGGGTTTTCTGGTCTTCTGTGTTTCCCCCCCTCCCCTCCCCTCCTTGAATTTCTCTTGTGTTTCTCTGCTGCATTAGAAAGTCAGCTGCTGATGGAGGTCTTGCATGGCAGGAGAAATAAAACCATAAGTCATTTCTTCACTCTCCCTTTACATCAGTTCCTTGTATTTAATTCTTTATCTATACTTAAACACAAACCGTCCACTTTTGCTGAGCTGCAATTTTGTGCAATTCGTTGAAATATCCTCGATTCCAGTTAGAATGGAAAGTATTTCATCAGCGCCCAGTAAGAAATCCTATCCAGCTCTCATCTAAATGGAGAACTGAAAGCTTGGCCAAACCACTTCTGCATCAAAGAGGAAATATTTTCACCATTTCCATTAGAAATAATCTTCACAGTTGTGAGATTTTCTGTGGTTCCTACTGGATGACAAGCTTTCCTCTGGTTGCTGCTAAAGCCAGTGCCCACAGATCATCACACTTCTACTTGTCATTGCCATGATCTCAGTTTCTAATATTTGCTGGGTGTGGGATATTCCTTACCACCATCCTGGCATTTCTTGTTTCCTGTTGCTATGCTCTGATCTATCCCACTCCTTTTCTCTCTGCTTGGGAAGGCCAAGGGGCTCCCACCAAGCCAGCGTTGCCCACTGCCATTGCTCATCCCCAGCTGTGGGCCCCATGACTTGGTTCTCCTGTCCAAGCCCAGCTCAGCCCTGTCTCGGGGCTGCTCTCCCCACAAGTATCCCACCCTGGGGTTTGGGTAGCTCAGCATCTTGTTCCTACGGTTGACCCAGAGAGCAATTGCTGGTTGCCTTCATTGTAACAGCCTGTTGCACACTGATGTCCTCCCTCACACTTCTCCTTGTTAAACAAAACAAATCTGGCTCTGGTGAGGGCAGGAGAGGTGCCAAAACGGGGTGGTTGGAGGACAGAGGTCTGGGGCAGGTCTTTGTGGGAGACATGGGGGTTTACAGTCAGAGACATTCATACAAACACTTAAGGCTTCTCCTGGATAACCACTGAACTTGGGATTTCTCTGCACACAGAGGACACTTTGAGGTTAAGAGAAACCTCTGAGTGACTCTGCAATGGCATTAACAAAAACTCATGCAGATCTTCAGTCCTCTGAGGAACTGAAACTTCTTTCTGTTTTTGTGTATCCAGTGACATTTGACAAGCAGGGGCATTTACATCTGGTACTACCTCTCCTCCAAGCCCTTCTCAAATGCCCCAGATCAGACCCTGGTCACCATCAATTACAAAGGTTTTATTCATTTGTAGCCCTGAGCACAGACCGTCTTAAACAGGAATAGCTGAAACATAGGCAGTTGGAGAAGGGAGCTGGAGAGGTCGTTTCTGTTCATACCACTGCTCTGAGGCCAGATCCCCACTGCCGAGCTCCTCCTGAAGGCCTCTGGTGAGATGATTTACACCCATTTTCACCTCTGTCCCATCTTTTCTAAACGAAAAAATCATAACCTTTACTCCTAGTCCTATACCTCCTCTCAAACAAGTGATAGCTCAGAGGGATGAATCTTTCAGACAGGGACCTGTTGGCAGGGGAAGGTTTTCTGGGCAAAAGGCCATTGCAGCCACCGTGAGGTTCATCCCTGCGCATGAATGGGGACCATCGCCCCTGCCATGCGGTGAGGATGGGAGGATGGGCACAGCCGTTAATCAGCATCGGTGTGAGTTAGACTTCCCTTGAATCAGGGCAGCAGGAATTAGTCATGCCCGAGCAAGGATCAGGAGGCAGGCAGTGGGAGGCCGGGGTTTGCATGGTAACCAGGACCCAGGCAGCAAACCTTTTGTGGCACCATGGGGCATCATCAGGGCAAGGCTGGAAAAAGAAAAAAGAAAGAGGAAGTAACCAGTTTGGCAGCTCTTTCCTTCCGGGTATGCGCTGGCAGGGGCATTTGGGAATTACCCTCTGGGATTGCAAATGCTGCCCCTTTTCAGTCACCCTATGATCTCCTCAAGGTTTCATCTGCAAGGCTGAAATGAGTTAATCTCTGGGTACCAGCAGAATCCTCTCCTCCCTCCAGCTCCTACTCTTAGTGTCCTGTCTCCTGACATGGATGGATTTGCTTTTTTGGGGGCTAAACCAGTAGAGAGCGCTTAAGTTGGATGCAGTTACCCTGCATGGGAAGAAGTGGGCAAGCAGTAATTGCAACAACGTGACTATCAAGAGGCTGCAGACTGCAGTCAAATCTGAAATCCTTAGAGTGGTGTAAATCCTCTGTTCACCCTGGGGACAGGGAGCGAGGCAGGCGAGGCTGCAGACTGAGCCCACTGCTCCAGCCCTGGAGCTGAGCAGCAGAGTCCAGTCCCTACAGGCCATCCAGTCCTCCACATCTCTGCAACTTTTCCAGCATGAGAATGCTGCTTTTGACCATATTGCCAGCAAAAAGGGACAAATGCGAGATGCCCAGTGACCTCCAGCTGAACACAACCTCCTTCCTACATGATCTTTCTCTTCCCACACGTCCAACCAAGAATCAGCGCTATCAGGGAGGACGAATGGATGTGCACTGCATTGTCCAGAGCTCACTCTGTGTCCCTGCTGTGACCGATGGAGCAGGGTGAGGAGTGGTATTTGTGGCAAAACCGGGGAGAAGTTGGGATGTGACTCCTGCCAGTGGTTTTCTGCCAGCAACAGCGGCAGTGCCCGGGTGTGCCCGGGCCGTGGGCTCTGAGCTGGGCTGGGCTGTCCATCCACAGAGCAGCTCCGCAGCCCCCAGCACAGTGATACTGCTGGGGCTGTTGCAAAGCAAATCCCCACCTGGAGCTTGCTGGGGTCGCTTCACGATGCCCTGCTTGGGACCACCACCAGGGCTCTGGCCACACAGATTCGTGCCCCAGCCTGGCTTGTGGCTGGTGGGGTCCTTGCAGCAGTGGTGGGGTCGGTGTTCTGGGGGTTTGGGGCTCCGGCCGGTCCCCGCCAGGGACCCAAATGGAATCTGAAAGTCGCAGCCCCATGTCCAGCGCTTCCTCTTCTGCGGTTTCTTTGCCTTCTCCAGCTCAGCAAAACTGGAAGATCCTGACACAATTTCCCTAGTATGATGCACTCATCTTCTTTCCTTGAAACCCTGCACCCGCCCACCGGCTGGGGATAAAAGGAGGGCATCGCCAGAGGGGCTGAGCATCGTGCAGAGGAGAGCACCGCAGACCCTCAGCTACAGCCCCGCTCGCAGATCCCTCAGCCTCGCAGCATCATGAAGGTCTCCGCAGCTGCCCTGATTGCTCTTCTCCTCGTGGCCTCCTGCTCCCCGTCCGAGGCCCATCTCGGTGAGTCAGTCTGGTGTCACCGCATACTCCCTGGGGCTGGGGGTGCCATTGCTCCACGGGAGCTGCTGGGGCAGCCAGGGAGCCCCATCCCCATTGGTGGGGACCCTCGTGGCTGTGGGGAAAGCTGGCAGCAAGAGACCACCGCTAGTGCTGGGACTCAGGCTTGGGGCCAGGGGTCTCTGGGAGGGCCACCAACAGGGAATATGGCACAAGGTTGGGGACTAGACATGGCAAATCTCTGGGGAACCCCAAGCGCCGGTGGGGCCAGAGCCTGTGCTGTAGCCTGAGGTCTCACCAGGGATGTCTGTCTGTCTCTCTGTCCTCACAGACGGCGTCCCCACCACCTGCTGCTTCAGCTACCAGCAACGCCCTGTCCCGCGGGGCCTCATCAACTCCACCTACATCACCAGCAGCAGCTGCACCCAGCCAGGGGTGATGTAAGTACCCACTGCTGCCGGGGGCTTGGGCTGCGATGGTCGGGCAGTGCCCCGAGGGTGGCTGGGAGGGGGATGGGGACACCCCCCTGCCCCGGCCAAGCATCCCAACGTGGGTTTTCTCCCAACAGCCTGGTCACCAAGAAGAAGAAGGAGCTGTGCGCAGACCCTCAGGCGCCCTGGGTGCAGGCGCTTCTGAAGCACTTTCAGCCCCTGAAGAACTGACACTTCTCCGTTGCCAACCACGATGTCCCCAGTGCTACCCCCAGCAGGCTTGGCTTCCAGCCCCTGGCATGCAAGAGAGAACTTGAACTGTAGCCTTCTGCAACAGGAAAATTTATTCTATTTAACTTATTTAAGTTAAATTAAGTATTTTTTGCTAAGAAAAGGAAAAATACAAAAATAATTTAAACTTTATCAAAATAATAATATAAACCAAAATAATTTAAACTATATTAATGTGCCTGTTAATGAAGAGTCAGGAGTCTTGATGCCTAAATAAAGTGTTTGTTCTGTCAACACCTGTGGGTGTCTGTGTAGTCCTGGCTGGAGCCCTGACACAGGAGAAGGGATCCATGGAGACCCCCTTGCCCTCCCCACATCCTGGGTTTGCTGCTTCCCCCCGGGCAGGGCATCTGCGGCCCCCCAACAGCTCCCATGGTGCCTCCGCATCCCCAGCCCAGGTTGCCTCCAGTGCGACCCAACAGGTCCCCAGGGGTGACACCAGCATCAGCCCCAGGGCTGCCAGGGCTGGCTCCCAGCTGGGAAAGGGCCTGGCAGCACCCGTGCTGCCAACAGGAGGGTCGGGGCCACTGCAGCACTCAGGCTCATCAGCAAACCCATGTGTCGAGTTCCAACTCCTATTAGTGAGGAGCTGCAGGTTTCTGGGACAGGGCCTGGGAGGGCAGACGGGTGTCAGGATGTCCTTCGAGGATCCTGGCCTCTTCTTCCTCAGCTGAAGTGCTGGGAGCCAGGAATCTGTGAGAGGGTCCCTGTGCCCTGGGGCTGGAGTCTGGGCTAGCTGCAACAGGGGGTACCAACCTGCTGGGGACTTGGATGCCCAGTCGAAATCTCTCCTCCTGGAAGGTCGCCACATCCCAGCAGAGCAGGCAGCAGAATTGTGAAGGACAGAGCACAGCACCTGTCCCTGGGGCAGAGATGACATCGGCATCAGTGGCAGGGAGTCCTGTTCACGCCCCTGGAGCTGGGCAACGGGGTGATGACAGGGGGGATCCCGGCAGGGGCTGGGGGTGATGCCACCTGCCTGGATGCAGCAATGATGGAACCAGGCATTGGCAGTGGCGGGACAGACGAGGGTGTTGTAGCAGGGCCGCCCCGCCACCGCCTCCTGGCAGATGAGGCAGTGGGTCTGGTCCCACTGCACTGCCCGCACCTACTGCACCGGCCTGTGCGTCCAGCAGAAGGACCTGTGGCAGGTTGGATTCAGCCCCAGCCCTCCTCTGCCCCAGCCCCAGTCCCGTCCCTGCCAGGCAGCTACACTTGAACTCTCAAAGAACTGGGAGACGCAGCCCCGCTCGCTGCTGCAGGGGAAGTGGAAGATTTGGGGGGAACTCCAGCTCTGGCAGGTGACTGAGGTGCCCTGCAACCAGCAGATGTGGCACCTCCGGGGATGTCATGGAGGCAGACGGTGTCAGCACTTCACAGACTCAGGGATTCCTGGTTCCCCTCGCCAAACACAGACCCACCCATACGTCGGTGGGCCACATAGCCAGTGACACTGGGCTCCCGACAAAGCCACCTATCCTCTCCAAATCTCCAATTCCTGAAGAAATGTGCCTTTTTGGATCGAGGAGGATCTGGTGGTTGCTTCCTGCAGCTGCCAGAGCATCCCTGGGGGCTTGCCGGCCTGTGCAGTGCCAGACACGGGGCATGGGGATCATGGTGGGGACATGTGCTCCCCAGCCTCAGCTTCTGTGCCACCCACTGCAGTTTCTACCGGGTGTTGGTGAAGAGGAAGCCATAGAAACCCTCTTGGTACTGCAAGAGGGGAAAGGAGGGTGCGTGCCAGGGGCTGTCAGCGCTACGGGGTTGGGGACCGCAAGGTGTCAGGGACCGGGGACTCACCAGGCCATTCTCATGGACACGGAGCCCACCCTTTCGGCACAGCTGCCCAACCACCTCGGGCTCACAGCCCTCACACTGCCAGGGGACAGCATCACCGTCACCCCCAGCACTGTGCCAGGGTGCCCGTGGGGGTAACGCCGGGGATGGGATGGAGGAGAGGCCGGAGCACCTTCCCACAGCATGGGAGCCTGTGCCTGCACAGCCAGGCATGGCCAAAGTCCCCTCTGGCAGGTGCCCGGGGGGGATGCTCTGCGCTCACCTTTTTCCTTGGGGACCTGACGCTTCATTTTGGGTGAGGGAGGCTGTCCTGGGTTCAGCTGGGATAGAGTTAATTTTCACAAGGAGCTGGGAGGGTGCCCAGCCAGGACAGATGACCCAAACCAGCCAAGGGGTTATTTGATACCACAGGACATCGTGCTCAGTATACAGCTGGGGGAGCTGGCCGGGGGCAGAGGCATCTCAGCTTGGAAACTACCCGAGTATCAGGTTCCAGGTGGTGAGCAATTGCATTGTGCATCACTTGCTTTATACACTCTTTCATTAGTATTATTGTTATTATTGTTTCTTCCCTCCTTGTGTTGTCCTATTAAGCTGTCCTTATCTCAACCCACGATGTTTTATGGTTTTCTTCCAATTCTCCTCCCCATTCCACTGAGGGGGAGAAGTGAGCAAATGGCCATGTGATGTTTAGTTGCCAGCTGGGCTGAAACCATGACAGTCCTTTTTGGCACCCAGAGTGGGGCACGAAGGGTTGAGATAGCACATTTCTTATCCAGTTAAATAGTCGCTGGTCACAATGTTGGTTTTTTTGTTCACATGGTGGTGTTATGGAAATTCTCCTCTGCGCTGTGTATTCCCTGTGGTGATGTTTATCAGCTCTGGGAGAGGGATCAGGACTACTTTTGCTGTAGTGCTGGGTAATGTTGACTTATGATATGGTTACATCACTGGTCATGCTGTTAAGCTGGTATTTGTGTGCAGCATCGTTGCCATGTCTGTACCTCAGGCACCTTCTCTCTGAATTTATTAGTAATTGAACACAATCTATGGGCAAGACAGCGAGGGGATACCTTCTCCCACTCTTTCACCTCTGCTTTCTCCTTCAGGCTAATTACAACAGCTTTTGAAAATACTGAATATCCTTGGGATGTGCTTTGATTGCTATGTGTCCTAAATGTGTTCAGCTCATGTTTAGGGTCACAAAAAAAATTTTTAAGCATATCACCCAGAGGTCTGTCCCAAGGCTGGACGGTCACAGGTGGCATGGCATGTGGGACAATATGAGCAGGTGTCTAGAGAATTTCTCACCTCCAGTGGTTTGAAACTTCACTCCCGAACAACTACAGGACCCTGATAAAGTGATAGAATATGTGAAAAGAAAATGCTGTGGCCATTCCAAAGAGGCACAATCTACCGCCCTGTGCTGGGCCCTAGCCAGTATCTACCAAACACTGCACCATATTACACAGCATCCCCAGGGGAAAGGCAGGGAAAACAGACCGACAGGTACTGCAGCTATTCCAACCCTCATGACAAGCACTATCCCAACCCTGGTGACAGACTGTGGCTACTCAGACCCCGGTGACAGACAAAGCAGCTGAACCAGAGAACCAACCTGTGCCAGTATCAGTTGCCCCTGTACAGAAGGAGAAATACACCAAAGAATCAGTTTGCTTAGTGAGGGATGGGATAACAGGAATAACTTAGCTGGGATAACAGGGCCAGTAGCTTGGAATTAGAGGGTAGGGAAGCCAGGCAGGTGGGATCCCTCTCTAGGGAAGGACGCATTGACAAGGTGATTGGAAGAAAGACACAAACCCTGAGCCTCAGGAGGCCACTCCTGTCAGGTGTGAAGGAAAGGTACCCCTTCAAGGAAGAGGTTACATGTCACCCAGGCAAATAGGTCATCACGGAGAGAGGTATCCAGGACCTGAGGGGATTAGCCGTGCTGGGGGTGATCTGTAATGATCCGGATTACAAGCAGTTACCCACAGATCTGGACCAAGTCCATGCACACAACCCGTTTGGTGGATGTTTCTACAAAGTGCACCACCATCGTATGCCAACTCACCGGCAGCAATGTCCTGGAAGGAAGGCGAGGGACAAACGGTGGATGAAGTGGCTGCCCAACTCCATCAATACAAAGGAAATGTCTCTTCCTCCCTACAGGCCTGTGTCTCAGCTGTGGAGAAACTGTCCCGGGAGTTCTCACAATTCCAAGAGGATCTGCCCTACTCCCCACCTGTACGGGCCCGTATCTCAGCTGTTAGGAGTAGGCGTTCCTCTGCTCAAGAGAGAGGATATGGAAGGTACAGGCCTCAGGGTACCCTGTGGTATTTATTACCTGTGTGACCATGGAGAGGACATGAGGAAGAGGGATGGAAAACCCACTTCAATCCTAGAGGCACAAATATGTGAGCTGCAAGGAAAAACAATCACAAAAGGAGATTCCTCCTGGAAAAGCGCCACTCCAGGTTCCAGTGGGCAGTTCCCAGACAGAGCAGAAGGGCTGATCTCACTTCTGAGCTTCCTGAAGACACTTCTGATTCATGTTTACCAAAAGCGAGTGACCAACTCTATGACCAGGATTAGAGGGGCCCTGCCTCCAGCCAGGTGGAGGAAGGGGACAACCGGGTTTACTGGACCATGTGGAGCCGATGGCCTGGCACGTCAGATCCACAGGGATGTAAGGCTCTAGGGGACACTGGTGCCCAATGCACCCTAAAGCCATCAAACACCTAGGTGGCCTAAACACCCCATTGTGAGTGGCCCAGGGGCCCCGTGCATCCTGGGCATAGACTACCTCGGAGAGGGTATTTCAAGGACCCAAAGGGTACCAGTGGGCTTTGGGTATGGCTGCCTTGGAGACGGAGGAAATTGAACAGTTGTCCACCTTGCGGGGTCTCTCTGAGGACCCTTCTGTTATGGGTTTGTTGAGGGTTGAGAACAGCAGGTGCCAATTGCTACTACAAGAGTGCACCGACAGCAATATCGCACCGGTCAGGACTCTCTGATTCCCATTCACATGCTGATTCATTGACTTTGGCATCCCCTTGCCAAGAGAGTGCAGGCCAAAGTTTTCTTTCACTTGGAGGGGTGTCCAATACACCTGGAATCATCTGCCCCAGGGGTGGTGTCCTGGATTCAGCTGGGATAGGGCTAATTTTTCTTTTTAGTAGATAGAGTAGTGCTGTGGTTTGGATTCAGTATGGGATTTGCTATGAGAAGAATGTTGGTAATACACAGATGGTTTTAGCTATTGCTAAGAAATCAAGGACTTTTCAACTTCCCATGTCCTGTGTGCAGGTGTACAAGAAGGTGGGAGGGAGCACAGCCAGAGCAACAGACCCAAATTAGCCAGTGGAATATTCCATATCATACAACACCATGCTCAGTATATAGGTGAGGGTTGGCTGAGAAGGTCACTCTCTTAATTCTGGGATTAAGGTTTGGGGTCTTCTCTTCTCTGCGATCGCTAGCTGGGAACGGGCTGGGCATTGGTCAGCGGGTGGTGAGCAACCACATTGTGCATTACTCGTTTGTATTTTCTGTTATTTAGTAATACTAGTATTGTCTTTCGATTATTAAACTGTTTTTATCTCAACCTGCGAGTCTTCCTTGATGCCTCCAACTCTTGCCCCATCCCCTGGGTGGAGGAGGGTGAGTGAACATCTGCATGGTGTTGGGCTGCTGACTGGGTTTAAACCACAACAGTCATTTCTGGCCCCCAACATGGGGCCCGAAGGGTTGAGATAACTACAGATCTGGCCAAAGTGTATTACAACAAATTTGTAATAAGCATTCATTATATTGGTTTAATAGTTGCTGGTCATAATGTCAGTTTATTGGCTTCTAGAGGTATGGTGTTTGTTCTGAGTTGTGCTATGCATCACCTCACTTGCCATATGCAAACCCCTATGCTGCTGCTTATCACCGGTGGGAGGTGGATCAAGGTTTTTGCTTTGCTGTACTATGTAACACTGATTATGTCACGATAAATTTATCGGTCCTGAGACTAGTCCGGTATCTGTACTCAGCATTGCCGTCACCTCTGTACTTCGGGGGCCATCTAGCGGAAAGGGTTAACAATGACACCCTTTACCTTTTCTCCTCGGAGAGCCAACCCATGGGTGTCCAATGCACCTGGAATCGTCTGCCACAAGGGTGGAAACACAGCCCCACCCTTTGCCATGGACTGATCCAACTGCCCTGGGACAGGGTGATGCCCTGAAACACCTGCAATACATTGATGACATCATCGTGTGGGGCAACACAGCGGAAGATGTATTTGAGAAAGGGGAGAAAATAATCCAAATCCCTCTGAAGGCCGGTTCTGCCATAAACCAAAATAAAGTCAAGGGACTTGCACAGCAGATCCAGTTTTTAGGAATAAAATGGCAAGATGGGTGTCATCAGATCCCAATAGATGGGATCAATAAAATAGCAGCTGTGTCTCCACCGACTGGCAAGAAGGAAACACAAGCTTTCTTAGGCATTGGGGGTTTCTGGAGAAGACATATTCCAAATTACAGTCTGATTGTACCCTCTCTATCAAGTGACCCGGAAAAAGAATGATTTTACAATGGGCACCTGGACAACGAGAAGCCTTTGAACAAATGAAACGGGAGATTGTTCACAGCTGACCCAAACTAGCCAAGGGGACATTCGATACCATACGATGTCATGCTCAGTATAGAAAATGGGGGAGTTGGCCGGGGGGAGGGAGGATCCGGGTGGTGAGCAACTGCACTGTGCATCACTCGCTTTACTTAATCTTTTGTTAGTATTACTGTTATTATTATTTCCTCTCTGCCAGTGTTGTCCTATTAAGCTGTTCTTATCTCAACCCACAAGGTTTTCCCTTTTTGTTCTGATTCTCCTCCCAATCCCACCGGGGACAGGGGGAGGAGTGAGCGAGCAGCCGCCTGGTGTTTAATTGCCGGCTGGGCTTAAACCAGGGCAGCTGCCAGCCTGCTGCTCTTGGTGATGGGGAGTGTGGTGGGGACACAGTGCTGGCATGGGGACAGCTCTGATGAGTCCTTGGTGGCAAAAATCACAGGTCAAGCTGTTTTCACACAGCTCTGTGGGCAGAAGACAGGCCCAGATGCAAGACCCAGCTATGTGCTGTTATTTCTGGTTGCCTGCACTCTTTCGTTTCCATCTTCCTACAAGGCATTCTCAGGTGTGGCAGGGCCAGCTTCTTGGAGGGGCTCCAGGCACTCAAGGGAGCTCACCCCTGGGACTGCATTGTGGCATTGAGACTGGGGAAGAAAGTAGTTTTTGCCCCAAAGAGCACTTGGAATCCAGAGCGATGCCTCTCCTGGGAGGAGAAGGCTTTGTCATGTGGAATTACACCCGGCAGGGTTAGGGCAGGGAGCCTGCAGGAAGGAGCTGTCTCTGGAAAGGCTGGTAGAGGGCCACTGATTGTCTTTACTCCAGGCCTGGTCCTAAGAGCAAAGCCAGATGTGAGAGCTTGTACCTGCTGGGCCATAAACCTCTGTGCTCTCCCTGGGCAATTCACGGAAGGAAAGAGCAGTCCCCTTCAGCTGAAAAGTGGAAGAGACTGTGCCAAGAGACAGCTCCGGGGCTGGGCCGTGGCAGCGGGGGGATGCTGGGGTGGACAGACTGGGGGGATAGAAGTGAGAGACCTGGAGGGACCATTAATTAATCCTGCCTACAGTGTGATTCAGTCCTATGTCCTGTGGTTGAAAGGAGTCAAGGGAAAGGCATACAAGCTGACCCCAGAAATATTCTTGTGCCAGTAAATTCAAAAGGGAGATTCCAGAGAAAGAAGAAGTCAATAGAAAGAGCCTGAAAATTTGAAATAGCGTTATAAAAATCTTTTGACTCAGCAGAGAGGCAGCCCAGGAAGCTCTGAGGGACTCACAGCAGGAAGAAACCAAAAAGAGAGAAATAGAAACCCCTGACGATCCCAAAGGAGATTTGAAGTGCTTAGGCACTGCTGTGACGGTGGCCGTGTGCCTGGGGATGTGGCAGCGAGGGCAGCGAGCTGGGATGGGTAAATACAGGGGATGTGAAGAGTGAAAGGTTGCAGCTGCAAAAGTCAATTCACTCCTGGGGAGCAGAAGCAGCAAGTAGCCAGCTGAGGAGATGGGGGTGTCTGCACTGCAAAAGTCTCTGCCTCAGCCCTGCTGCTTCAGGGCAGAGCGAGAGGAGCTCTCAGAGGGGGGAGTGCCCAGAAAGGCTGCTCTGGAGGCAATCTGCAAGAAGTGCTGGTGAGCAGTGTTCCAGACTGAGTGGTTGAGCTGGGCAGGCCAGAGGAGTTTCAGAGCGAAGCAGTCAATCACATACCCAAATCCCACAACCGCTGAAACCCCCTGCAGTCCTGGAGGGGACAAGTGAATCTCGCATTTGTCCTGGGAATAAGAGAGCAGGCAGCTGCCGCCCCCCCGGGCTGACGGCATGTGTACAGCCTTGTAGAACATGTGATTCCAAACCAACATCGTGGTTAGCGACACCTTTTAAAATAGGACTCTAAAACTCCTCTGTGAATAGGCCGTTGTAAAGACAAACCAGTTCAAATTCCGAAGGAAGATCACGCCTCTAATCTGGCTGGTTTCTCGAGCACGCTGGTTGTGCAGTAGGACTGATATCCCTCCGAGGGATGGTTGGGTTTTTATATCCCCCGGAGCTGAGTCAGAACCCTGACAGTTTAGCCACTGCCCTTATGGGCAGCTGTGATTCTGGGGACCTCCTGGCCTTTCAGACCTGTCTTGGCATAGCCTGCTGTGTGACCTGGGGCTAAACCAGCCCCTCTGCTGCTACAATTGGAGGCGGATTTTATCCCCAGAGCTATTTGCGGGAAGCAGTCTGTTGAAATTAGGTATGAGTGCTGTCATGTAAACCCAGGCTGACTTCCAAGTCAGCTGGCTGAGTTTTGCCATGGTACAGTCAGTGCTGTGAGTAAGAGCTGTCTCCTTAGTGGAGGAAGAAGGGTGTGCTGCTTACTTACAGGATGCTCATTGTGGAACCACATTGGTCAGCCGTGTTTTCAACATGCTGTCTCTTGATGGTGCCAAAGATTAAAAGTTTTTTCTCTCTGTGTCAGCTCTGACGAGGTTGTTACCCTCCTGCCTGGAAAAATGGGACCGATAGGACCCACTACAACCATTTTGGGAGAGGCAGGGGAAGAATCCCGACTTCCCAGCTGGAAATCTCTCAGCCTCCTTAGCCCTAAAAAACTTCTCTTCTGCCTCTTCTTCTTCTCTTCTCACCTCCCTGCTCCCAGCACCACAGCAGCAGCAGCCCCATCATAATTCCAGCACCTCCCAGGGCTGTTCCCACCCAGCCTCCACACTGTTGTGGAGCCTGACCTCTCCCCCAGTCCTTTGCCCCAGTAGCCAAGGCCAGGAGCTGGTGGAGCTGGACCCACTATATTTGCCACTGCCGGTTTGGCAAAGGGATGTCTGGAAATCACAGGGTGGGGGTGCAGCGGCATCTCTGCAGGGAGCTCCAAGGAGGGTAGCTCAGGGGCTGGCCAGCTGGGACCACGTCCCCAGCACAGGCTCCTGTGGGGATGCACCTTGAGCAGTGCTCAGATCTGGGTACACTCCGTTAGTGTTTTACTGCAAAAGATGGGCACCAATTATCAACTGTTCTTCAGCCGCTTTGGGAAGGAGATCTTAATTTAGTTTAAAAAAGCACAAGAGATCTTTTGCACCAAGTAAAACCTACAAAAGCACTTTATCAACCTATGGCTTGCATTTAAATCTAGCTGATATCTGTGTGAGTAGAGAATGAAACTGCTGGGTCTGATCTCCCTGCTGCTGAAGTTCTGCAGGGGCGGATGGGGACCTTTGATCTCTGAGGTGTCTCCATCAGATCTGTCTGAAGCAAAAGTTCAAAGCTTTTGTATCACCCCTTGGCCAAGAGTATCCCCACCTGGCAGCTTGTGCACGTCAAATCCTCATCTCCCAGGAAGTATTTCCACCACAAAATGAGCTACTCATCACCCCCAGGAGTCATTTTTCAGGCCCCCCTCATTGCGAGCAACAGATAATCCCCCATAATCAGGGGCAAGCAAGCCAGTGTGAGATATAGTGTCCATAAAACACCCCCAAAGGCCATTGGTGCTGTGGTAATCTGCAAATGTTCAGGTTGTCTCCTGTTCTCCCCTGGCTCGTCACCATGTCTCCACAGGTCGCCCTCTTTATTAACCAGCATTTCCTATTGCAGTTCCTTATTAACTGCCCCAAAGTCTCTATTTCTGGCAGGAGCTGAGGCCACAGCCCTCACCTGCTGTTTCTGGGACTCTGCAGCCTGGGACTGTATTCCCAGCAGCAGCTGCCTGCATCAGTGCAGGGAAAGGGTGCCAAAACCTCACAGAGCCCAAGGGCACAGGGGAGGCTCTCAGTACCCAGGACAAGGGTCCCCAGAGATGAGGGGGCTGCCCCAGCCATGAGGCCAGGGTCAACAAGGGGTCTTTGCAGCCATGGTGGACCCCAGCATCCTCCCAGCAAGAGCAGGCAGCAGAGGGAGTCCCGAAATGTCTGTGCACCAAGAGTTGGTGCCGTAACCTCAACTGATCTTGTCCCTGCATGCTGGCAGGGCACCTGCCTGCGTGCTCCCCCAGTGCTGAGGGACAGAGGGGGTCCCAATTCCTTGTTGATTGGGCACCAGGAGGCACAGCCCCAGGCAGAAGAGGGTGGCTGTCCCTGGGGATGGGGAGGAAGGGTGTAGGGGAGTGGAGGTGGGTGCAGGGCACCCTGGGGTGCAGAGGGCAGCAAGGGCATCAAGGAGATGCAGAAAGAAAAGAAGCAGGGAGCTGGGAGGCTGGGAGCAGAGGAGGGAGAGGGAGGATGCAGCTCTTAGGTCGGGGACGGGAAGAGTCCTGTCAGGTCAGTGGGATTTACAGGCACAGGGGTGCTGCCCCACAGCCCACCCCTGACAGCAGCCTTACAGAGTGAACAAAGACCTGGCAGGAGGAGGTGGGGGACAATGTGCTCCACAGGGAGCCAGGGCCCGGCTCCATTCTGGACTGAGGCTCACAGCAGGCTCATGGCTGGGTCCCCACCCCTTCCCCTGCACATCCAGGGGTCTGGGCTGTGGAGAGCAGGGTTTTGGGGTCCCAAAAGGGCCACTCTGCTGGGGGTGGGTGGAAAGGAGAAGCCTGTGCATCAGGGAGGAGGTCCATCAATGTCCAAGCTCAGTGATGGAGACAGGCATTATGAGCAGAAGGCTTTATTCTTTAAATACAGTGTGAAACCATGTCTAGAGAATAAGGGTGAAAATTGCTAATTAACAGCACACCTGTGCCCCAGAGTAGCTCTGGAAGGAGCCCAAGTGCTCTGCAGGCTGGGCAGGTAGCTCAGCAGGAGGCGAGAGGTACAAGGCTCTGTTTTGCATCCCTGAAGAGCAGCTCTGGCACAGCCCACTGTGGCAGGAGGCAAGGGGGACCCTGGGACACAGCCTGGCAGTGGAGAGAAGCAGGGAAGGGATATAAAATCAAACAGTGCTCATGTTCGTTTGCTTTCATACAGTGGCTCCTTGAGCACTTCACAGAAAGCTTTTAAGCATTGCTATCCCTCACTTACAGATGGGGAAACTGAGGCACGAGCTTGCCTTTGCAGAGTCAGGCTGTGTGAGGTAGGCTGATGGGGCCAGCACTCCCTGTTGGGGACACAGGTTCCACTTCCCTGCCCACAGTACTGTGACAAGCGAGAGGTGATCACAGAATCATCTGGGTTGGAAAAGCCCTTGAAGCTCCTCCAGCCCCACCATGAACCTCACCCTGACCATTCCCAACTCCACCAGATCCCTCAGCGCTGGGTCAACCTGACTCCTCAACCCCTCCAGGGATGGGGACTCCCCCCCTGCCCTGGGCAGCCCATGCCAACGCCCAACAACCACTTCTGCAAAGAAATACTTCCTAAGAGCCAGTCTGACCCTGCCCTGGCGCAGCTTGAGGCCATTCCCTCTTGTCCTGGCACTGGTTCCTTGGCTCAAGAGACTCATTCCCCCTCTCTGCACCCTCCTTTCAGGGAGTTGTAGCGGGTGATGAGGTCTCCCCTCAGCTTCCTCTTCTCCAGACTAAGCAACCCCAGTCCCCTCAGCTGCTCCTCATGTGCTCCAGACCCTTCATCAGTCCATGACACAAAAAATCATTCCCTTTCAAGAGGAGAGAAAGAAACTGGGCCTGGCCCTGGGCTCCCAGGGGCCAGAGCTGGATCACTGGGACACCAAGTGGAGGTGGCCATCTCAGTGTGTCCCAAAAAAATTCACACATGCCTTCACCCAGTCAGTGTCAGGGTGAGAGCAGACTTGATGTTTCTTCCTGGTGATGAAGCTTGGAAGTGGGGAGGACCAGAAAACCTTTGTTGTGGGGAAGGGGTACACCACCACAGAGCTGCACTGTCACACCAGGGCTGGGCATGTCCTTTTTGTGACTATTGCCTAGTGTGGAGGCAGCCAGCCAAGGGGAGGTGCTGCTAAATCAGAGAAGGTCTCTGGGACAGGCTCCTGGCTCTGCCTCAACTTGCTGCAGGCAGGGAGGACCACAGACCTCCGATCCAAGTGGCCACTGCAGAGCATGTGGTTGGTGTCTCCTGGGGCAGGTACCCTCTGGGTATTTCTCTACTGCACAACAAACACCTCACCTGGGAGCACTTTCTCAGTCATGCTCACATGGCTGCAACACACATGATACCAGGAACAACCTGTCATCCTCCCTCCACTGGTCTTATCCCAGTGTCAGCATGGACAGGGCCTTCTCAGCCATCTCCTTGCAACTGGAAAACATCTCTCCTTGCCAGGACTGAGTGATGGTCAATCCCAGATAACAGCCCAACAAGTCCCATTCTTGGTCCCAAGAGGCAGAAAGATTTGTGGGGCCAAGCCAAAGGCTTCCTGCACGGGTAAGAGCCCGTACCCACACAACAGCTGGCTGCTGGCACCTGCTGGTGGTGTAGAAATAGACCTTCATGTATTTCCTGAAAAGCTTCTGCCAAGTGCATGTGAAACAGCACACAGCTGTGTCAGGGACAGCTGAAAGAGATTTGGGGTGCAGGACTGAATATATATGACCAGGAGGGGACACAACAGGGATGTGTACGACCAACTGGGAATAAGCACTCCCAGCAGGCCACGCTCCAGACCAAGGAGTCAGAGAAGGTCATGCCTGTTCCTCAGGCTACAGGTCACTATCATGAGCCCTTCTTCCTCCAGGAGAGAAAAAACCAACCCAAAGACAGAGGTGGATTCACCTGGAGCAGAACAGGACTGGGAGGAGAGGGCAGCAACAAGGAGAGCAAGGTTCAACGAGCGAGACCTTCATGTTCCCATCAGGAGCTAAGCAGACATACAGACCATGTTTGTGCTCAGCCTTGATCCATCCAGTCCCCGCTTTCCACAGGGAAGCACCAGTGATGGGACGTATAAATGGGTGGGTTTAGGGGAAAGGCTTCTTGAGTGACGTGGAGCTGCCAGAACATGGCCACTGTAGGTCAGAAAGACAACTCAAAGAAGCTGATCCATGAGGCCAAGTTCAAACCACCAGCTATCAAAGAGCTGCAGGGAGAGGCCATGTCAGGATGTACATCCTTAATATAGCAGGTGCTTCAGCAACGTCAGCTAGAAATTGTCACAGCTGCACTCCTCATGTTAATACGAATGGTCAAGAGCAGGAGGAGGTGAGAACTGTCCCGCAGGGGCTGGTGGAGGGGGCAGCTGCAGAATCGGGTTAGGAGCAGGGGCCAGCAGGGACACAGTGCAGCCACTGGGTCTGAAGGTCTGCATGGCTCACTTCCCTTCCCAGGGCTTCTCCCAGCTTCACTGGGAGAAAGGGGACAGCCACAGGGTTCATGCTCTCAAAAACAGTGGAGAGAACCAGGCTATCAGGTGCTTTGCCCATGGCACCATGGGGGTCTTCTGACACAGCAGGCAGTGAAGAAAAAGCCTGTGGTTCATGGAGTCCAGCAGAGTCAACCTGCCAGGCCCCATGGGAGCATCTGGCCTTGGCTTTTGTCTCCCTCTGTAAGCACACGAGAAGCTGATGGCTGAGCAATGGCCACCTTCCAGCAGGCAGCTGGGGAGTTAAACTCTTCCCTTGCCTCTCTGCTGCGCTCTCATTTGTTCAGCTCAGATCTGGCTGGTGAACCACTTGGCCTTGCTGAGTCCTGACTTGCTTCTTGAGACTCGGTACCTGGCTCCATACTTGTCTGTGCCCTGTGTCCCACATGCAGTCTCATGGTGGGGCCCATCCCAACTCACACCCCATTTTGCAGCACAGATGTCCCTGAGCTGCTTGCAGAGCAAAGAAACCTGCAGGAAAGGGAGTTTTGGGCTGTCAGAGTTGATGTGGAGAAGGGTGTCAGGGACAGGGACTATCTATAACTGAGCAGATTTCTGTGCAGCAGGCAAAAAAGGCCTGGTGCTGCCCCAAGCCTCAAGACCGGACCATCGAGAGCACCGACACATCCCCTGGATTCTGCAGTATCTCCCCCCACAGCAGCTCTCCCAGCTTGTCCAACTGTCCCCTCCTGGCTGCCTTTCCCTGCTCAGAGCTGGCAGCAGATGAGAGGCTGTGGGCAGGCTGCTCCCTGCACATTTGACCCCTGGGGCTACAATTTCTCCTTTGCTCTTACAGCCCCCCGCCATGGTGCTGCCCCCCCCAGCCCCATCCCCATGGACCAGCATGGACAGACAGGCAGCGCAGGCAGGCATGGGACCCCTGGGCTGGGCTGCCACAGTCCCCACGCAGAGGGACCTGGCTCGTGCCAGGGAAGATGGGTCTGGGAAAAGGGGGCTCAGGGCTCCTGGAGCAGGCTGGCTTGGCTGCTGCTCCTGGAGCTTCAGAAAGGAAACCGAAACCAGAAAGGATGGAGACGGAAATTCCCACGTGTGCCGGGGCTCCCGGCCAGGGACTGTCCAGAGAAGAGCTTCAGCGCTTAGTCCTGCCTCTCCAGCCTGTCCCCTGCACCCTCAGCAAACCTCAGACCCCCCTCAGCCTTCCCTTTCACCACGATGTCCATCCTCCGTCCCCTCGCACTGCGCCGAGCCCCACATCAGGGACTGGTTTGGGCTCCTGCAGTTCCTCTGCAGCACCCAGCTCAGCTTCTCAGCACAAAAGGCGACGGAGCCTGCAGCAGGCGTGAGGGGGTTGGGATGCCCTCAGGAGTAGAGGAGACCCCCAGAACTCCTTTCCCGGGCTCCTGGCCTGCCCACCCGCAGGCAGCAGCCCCTGTCCATTCACTCCACCATGCAGCAGCCACTCTCTGCTCCCGTGTTTCACGGCGCAGTGGGGAAGCCTTGCTCAGGATACACCCTTCTGCAGATTTTTGTCTCTCCCCCGCAATGGTAAGCCCTGACCATAGAGTCAGACAAGATTTTTGCAAACATGCTGATCCACCTTGTCCCTGCTTGGACCTAACCCTCTCTGCCAGGACCCTGCTTTGCCAGGGGAGTGCAGGGACCCTGCCAAGGGTGAGCGAGAGCCTGTGCCTTTCCCAAATCATCCTCCCATCATAGAGCCACCCCCATGGAGCTGGAGAGGAGCCCCCCATGTGGTTCCCCATCACCAGCACTATCTCCTGGGACACAACATGGTGCCTGGGCTGGGTCTGCCCTTTGCTGGGATGCTGCTCCCTGGGTGCCCCAGGAGCCTTCCCGCCTGCAGCCAGCTTTCCAGCCTAGAAAACACAACACTAGAGGGAAATCACAAGACAACGTGGAGGTGCTTTCCCAGCCTCAGGATTGTCAAGTCTGGTCTATAGCTGCAGGAAGAAATAAAACAATAAGAAAAGGCCTTTTTTGCATTAGGAAGAAGAAATAGTGACTGGAACAGGATGGCTGCAAGGCCAGACCAGCTCTTGGTGACCGTGTTGTGGGGGCATTTCTTCCCAATGTGCAGAAGCAGAGAAGTGCTGAGCATGATTGCAGTGGGAAAGCTGTGCCCAGCACTGTGCTTCTGCCCTTGGGACCTGCTCCCTCTCATTCATGTTCCCACGCAAAGCCACATCCTGGGAATGACTGCAGCAGATTTGCTGGTGGCTCTTTTTCCCCTGCAGCATATCTGAACCCTTCCCTTCGTTCTACAGGTGGGACAGTGAGAAACAACCCCTATTGGAGTGGTCAGAAAGAAAGCTGGGGTCCCTGCCTCTCCCCAGGCAGCACTGCCAGGCCCAGCAGGACCCAGCTGCACACAGGGACTGGCAGGCAGAGGTGTGGTGATGTCTCGGAGGAACAGATTCATGTGAGGAGAGACACCGTGGGGCCTCTGGCAGTGTGCATGTGGGTGCCCATGGGCTCTGTGCCAGGAAATACTGCTGCATAACTGGCAGAAGTGGCTGGGCGGGGGGGCGGTACGGGCAGGGAATTGGCCCTGCTCTGTGCCCCAGCATCCTCAGCACGAGGGCAGATGAGCAGCTCATGAGCTCCCAGGGGAGCCCCAGCACTGCAGCAGCTCCATGCCCCCTGCTTCCTCCCATCCGACCATGAGCCACTGTCCCTGCTCCCCCCGCAAAGCCTCTGTCAGGATTTTACCCCTTACAGCAATGTGTCCCATCACCATCCCGTTGCACACACAGCACGTCCAGGGACCAGTCTGGGGTGTGGGGTGTGGGGCTGGGAGCAGCAAGCAAGAATATGAGATGTGCCTGGGGTGTGTGGAGAGCATATTCATGTATGCAAAAGGCCCATATGTGCATACAGACATGTCTAATTCTGTAGAGAATGTGGGAGGCAGGGGTGTATGTGGTGGGGAAATGAGGTGTCGGAGGATATTCATGAGTTTGCAGTATGGAAACTTTATGGTTTTGCCTCAAACCATTTCCCATCATTACAGGCCATATAGATTGCGCGGATAGGCTCAGGGTGAGGTTCTGTCTGTGTGCTGGTGAACACCGCACAGATGCACATAAAGGTTAAAAAGCAGAGGTTTTGTGCAAATTCTTTATTCTCCAGAATCATGATTTCACATGTGTAAGACAGGGTCACCCATCATCCAACACTGAGACTCTGAGCCACCCTCCCATAAATACCCTCCCTCCCACCCTCCCATAAATAGCATTATTATCCACAGAAGAAAGTACTGCATATCCTATATGATAATTCCTGAAATTTTCAATGAAATTTAAAAATAATATAAGAACAATAGAGGTGCAGTCCCATGAGCCTTCCCTGGCCACAGGTGGAGGGGTCAGGGCAGAGGGATGAGGTTGCAGACTGGTCCGTGCAAGCCAAGGGCAAGCAGCAGCACCCCAACACGAGGTGTCCCGTGGTGCCTTCCAGCAGCCCCTTGGAGCCACCTGCAGATGACGTGGGCTCGTGCAGCTCCTGTTGCCCCAGTGTCCTGCTCCACCGCAGGAGCTCAGAATCACGCGACTCATGCACGATAGCAGCTACGTTTGCCATCTTGATTTGCTCAGTTCTGCTTCAACTTTTGCAGGTAACTTTGGACCCAGGTGTCACCGGGATTGGCACAGACCTGGCGGCCTTTCTTTGTGATGAACCTGTGGAACAAGGATGAGACATATTAGATCTCTGCTCAGACCTAGGAGAGCCTGGATCCCAGATTTGGGGCATTGCAAGAGGTTCTGCCTTGTGCCCTAAGCTGATGCTGAAACCAGTGGCTGGCTGTGATTTTCCCTATTCCCATGCCTTTTCCCACACTGCCTCCTCAGCTCCTGCAGGAACATCACTGAGCGTCCCCACAAGAGCATCCCTGGCAGTCCTTGTGCAAGCCCCTTTCCCTCGGGGTTCCCCTCACCCTGCTCTGTTCCTACAGACCCCTGTGCCCACAGCCACCCTGCAGAGCTTGTCACCCACACGCACACAACCCGCAGCAGCTGTCCCCACACTGCCACAGCTTGTCTGCACCCAGGAGTCAGGCTGGTACTTACACAATGGCCGGCAGCGTGCAGCTGGTGCTGGTGCTGTAATAACGCAGGATGAGCTTCTGCGGGAGCTTGTGGTGTGTGTAAGAGAAGCAGCAGATTGGGAGGTCAGATCCAACTGGAAGAGGCAAGGAGAGACAACGTGAGCATATGCTAGGTGTGTGTCGGGAGCAGTCAGCCCATCAGCTCAGGGAGCTGTGCTGGCCGGGAAGGGAGTGAGGAATTACAGAATAATTAAGGTTGAAATGGACATTGGGGATCATCTGGTCCAAAGCCAGGAACAATATTGTCAGGTGCTGGGGGAGATTCCCACCCAATCTTGCTCAGAGATTCATTTCCCCACTTTCCCCAGCCCCAGGACAGAGACTGAAGTCCTTAAACTAAAACCAGGAATAAGTATTCTGAGCCCAGGATGGCTGGACAGATGGATGGCTGGATGGCTGGATGGAGGGATGGAGGGATGGAGGGAGGGAGGATGGAAGGAGGGAGGAATGGAGGGAGGAATGGAGGGATGGAGGGATGGAGGGATGGAGGAATGGAGGGATGGATGGGTTTTCTAATTCTGGGGTCCCTACATGACCTCCGTGCAGAATGGAGAGTGGTACAAATGCTGAAAAATTCCCAGTTATCTTCCAGGGGAACTCATTAGAGAAATGATAAAAAAGGCTCAGATCTTCACAAATGAAAAAGCAGGACTCACCTGGGCCAGAGAAAGTTTGGGAGCAAGAGGCTGCAATGACAAGAACAAAAATGACTGCAGAGACCTTCATCTTCCCAAAGGGTGAGGGCAGTCGGAGCAGGACCAGAAGCTCTGACAGACGCGGCTCAGACTGCTGCAGCTGGATTCAGCTCCCTTTTAATAGGGAGTTCTGGTGGCAGCCGGGAGAAGCCGAAGTGGAAATTCCAGAATGATGACAGAGGATGTCACGAAAGTGAAATAGCTGAAGGGTATTAGGGAAGGAAAAAAAAAAAAAAAAGTCAGAAAGAATGGGATATAGTTCACATTGGAGCCAAGTATGTTGAGCTCTGACTCAGTGTTCATTTTCGATTTTATTAAATCAAAAGGAAACGAAAATGTGCCAAGTGGCAGGGCCCCAAAGAGCAGAACTATTTATCTGAACTACAGGAGGGATTTTCCCTGTGAGTCCATATAGCAAAAGATACAATGTTTGCCTAAGATTATGCAACTCTGGAAAAAAAAACAACAGCCAGGCTCCAAAGCCCTCTCGTGCTGCTCTGTGATGGGTGTTATCAGAGGTTGCTAAACCGCAGCACATGGAGCTGAGACATGCCTGAGCCGTGGGCTCTGTGCTACCCAAAGTGCTCTGCTCCCGCCAGTCCCGCGGTGCTTGGCTTCACATGGACCAGCCAGGAGCCGCTGCTGGAGACACCCCTGGGGATTGTCCAGTCCAGTCCCTGCTCAAAGCAGGGTCGGCTGGG
Organism: Strix uralensis; assembly: GCF_047716275.1. Taxonomy (NCBI): domain Eukaryota; kingdom Metazoa; phylum Chordata; class Aves; order Strigiformes; family Strigidae; genus Strix; species Strix uralensis. The sequence continues at coordinate 1,572,863 of NC_133991.1, read as the reverse complement.
AAGGCTGCCCAGGACTATGTCTAGATGGGCTTTGAATGTCTCCAGGGATGGAGATTCCACGACCTCTCTGGGCAACCTGTTTCAGTGTTCAGTAATAAAGTTTTTTTTCAGTTCAGTTCAGTAATAAAGGTATTTAAATAGACTTTCCCATTGCTTCTTGTCCTGTCACTGGCCATCACTGCAAAGAGTCAGGCTCCATCCACTTTGCTCCCCACACACACAATTTGATGAGATCCCCCTGAGCCATCTCTTCTCCAGGATGAACAGTCCCAGCTCTCTCAGCCTCTTCTCCTAGGAGACATGCTCCTGTCCCTTAATCATCTTCATGGCCCTTACTGGACTCTCTCCAGTATGTCCATTTGTCTCTCATACTGAGGAGCCAGGAACTGGACCCAGCACTCCAGGAGCGGCCTCACCAGCGCTGAGCAGAGGGGAAGCGTCACCTCCCTCAACCTGCTGGCAATGCTCCTCCTAATGCAGCCCAGGAGGGTGTTGGCCTTCTTTATGGCAAGGGTACATGTCCAGTTTGATGTCCACCAGGATCCCAGGGTCCTTTTGTGCCAAATTGCTTCCCAGCTGGTCAGCACCAGCATCTACTGGTGCCTGGGGGTGTTCATCCCCAGGGCAGGACTTTGCACTTCTTGTTGAACTTCATGAGGTTTTTGTCAGTCCATTTCTCCAGCCTGATGAGGTCCCCCTGGATGGCAGCACATCCCTCTGGTGCATCAGCCACTCCTCCCAGCTTTGTGTCATCAGCAAACTTGCTGAGGGTACATTGTCCCATCATCCAGGTCATTAAGATATTAAACAGTACTGGCTCCAGTATCCATCCCTGGGGTTCCCCACTGGCAACCAGCCTCCAGTTGGACTTTGTGCCATGGATCACAACCCTCCAAGCCCAGCCATTCAGCCAGTTCTCAGTTCTTCTCACTGCCATTTATCTAACCCATACTTCATCAGTTTGCCTATGAGGATGGTATGGGAGCCTTACTAAAGTCAAAATAAACAACATCCACTTATCCCTCTGCCCTCATCCTCCTGGCCAGCCATCTCATCTCAGAAGGGTACCGGGTTGGTGAGGCATCTGACTACACACAGTCACCTTAACAGTCACAGGCCTCCACAAAGCAGCCAAATGGCAGGATCTCACCCTGCTTTGGAGGGTCTTTGCAGACAGGGGGGTCTTTTTCCACCCTCAACCTCAGCCCCCAGTGGAGTGGGGAGTTCACTGGAAGAGGTGGTTTGCCACACCGGAGACATTTTGTCAGCCTGAACCACTACCTCCAAAAGCTCCCCTGAGTACAAGATGGATTTTCTGGCCAAAAAGGTGAGAAATGGGTGGTGGAGAACCTGTGCGGCATGGAAGAGACTTTCAAGCCTTGTCAGGTCACTGGCTCAGGGCAGCTCCTGCCTGGGGTGCAGGGCAGAGCAGCAGCTCTGCAAGGAGAGGGGTGACCTGGGGTTTCCTGTCATCCTGCCACAGCCTGGAGGTGCAGCTGGGGTCAAAGCCCCCCTCCACTGCAGAGAGGATGCTCAGACCTGCAGGTGGGCTCCCAGGACTGGATTTTCATCCCCAGAAGTATGAATCCCCTGTTTGACTACCCTGGAGCTGCAAGTGGAGACACCATCCTTCACAAATTGGCTCTTCTCTAGCAGGGACAAAAATAAGGTTCAAGGCCCCTGACATAGGTGATGATCTGCTCCTCCCCACACTTACTCCTGCTTCCCTGCAAGGTCTTATCCTGAGTTACAAACCAGGACACTGGTGCTGTAGGCTGTGGCAGGCTGCAGGCTCACCCTGAGGGTGTGCTTTTATTGGTGCCAAAGACTCTGTAAGTCCTGACACAGGTATCGGGGAAGGTGTTGGGTTTTGCTGGATTCGTAGCAAGCCCTGGCAGGACCAGCTCTGCTTTCCCTGCGTAGGTCTCAGCAGCTCTGGGCAGAGGTGAATGGCAGAACAAGAAGTGGCCGCAGCTTTCAGCTGAATTGCTGCAGAGCAAAACCAAATTATGGCTTTTTGCCATGGAAATAAATCATGCAGAAACCAACAGTGGGAGTCTGATGTTCCTCTGTGCTTGCAACTCAGCATGTGCATGAAGAAATGACAAATTGCTGGCTGCCAGTGGTGCAGTGCCGGGTGAGAAAGGTTGTGGCTGCAGAAAGACAGCTTTGTGGCTAACACCAGATTTGCTCATGGGAACTTCACAGCTTCTGCTCTCCAGCCTGCGGCCTGCAAGGAGCAAGCCACAGGGCCAGCAGCACGCAGTGCCACCAGCACACAGTGCCGCCTCGCTCGCGGCACGGAGCACCCAGGGGTGGCGGGGAGGTGCGATGGGAGTGCGATGTGATCTGCATCAGGCAGCTCTGTCCTCCAACTGGAAGCCCTGGGATGGTCAGTGGAAGGAAAGGAGCCGTCATTTACTGTTAATGACTTTTGACAGAGCTGGAGGAGGAGGGTCTGCAAACAGCTGCTGCAGCCGCAGTCGCTTGGTTGTGTCATCGCACACAGGTTAGCGTTACAAAACGGCCCTTTGTCAGCTGTGATGTTGTTTCCTGCAGAGTACTGAGAAGCCTCCTGGAAGGGGGACACCTCTGCCTCCCCAGCTGCTCCTCTGCACCGCTGGCCCCCTGCCACAGGACTCTCTGGCTTCGAGTCACTGGCTGCAGCCCCGGCTGCGTGCTCCTGCCAGGCTGCTCCCAGGGCACTTCGCCCTCGCTGGCTCCCAAGGCCAGCTTCTGTTTTCAGTTTTCTGTTTCTGTACACTGATTTCCGTTTCTCTGTCAAATCCCAGAGCCCTCTGCTGTCACAGTTCCTGCAGTTTAAGTATTTATAAGTTGACCTCTCTCAAGCTTCCTTTATTATTCCTGGAAACAAGCCTATTTTTTATCTTTTTAGCCTCACCCAGACTGGGGCATGAGATGTGTTTGGGTGCAGGCAGGATAGAAAAAGAAAGTTAAATTATTCAAAGAGGAAGACTGTAGGGAAGGATGTTATTGTGGGTGCTGAGTCTTCTTTCCCTAGGATAGATGGTGACAAGGATTAGCTCAGAGGCTTTGGGACTCCTTCAAGCCCCCCCTCAAAGTCCTGCACTCACCAAGAGCCACAGATCACAAGGCACATACCCCCAGGGCAGAGGGGTAGAGGGTACTTTGCTTAGATGATGGTGAGGGCTGTCCCCAGGCTGATGGGGAAGCCTTGTCTGCCTTCGCCCAGGGGTACAGCTGACCCATGGGGGCTGCACCATCCCAGCCCTGGCAGTAGCACCATCAGAGGGACCTTGGAGCAGGTAAAGGGATATTATCCTGTCCCTGTCACTCCTGCTAGCCATTCGATCCTCTTGCCCAGAAGCCCACAAGCGGATGCGAGCTCTGGGGTGTGGGTGCTCCATCTGGGAGATGCTGGTGGATTCACCTGGGACAGACTTGCAGTGCCCTGGGGGTCACAGCCTCGTCCCTCTGCTCACAACCTGGGGCAAAGGCGATCCCTGACCAAGTCCAGCTCCCCTCCACTCCTACTCACAAACCACAAACCATCCCCAAGGGATGCAGGAGGCCACATGGGGAGGCTGCCGAGCCATGGCATGACAGTGAGCAGTGCCAGAGTTCCCCGAGCCCTCCCCTCTCCCCAGAGGATGCGGGTGCCAGGCAGAGCCTATGCTGGCCAGGGTGGCCAGACAATGGCCCTTTTGAAGGGCACAAGCCCATCTGGGGAGGCAAAAGCCTCAGCATCACAGGGAACAGGATGGGACCTGCGCTTCACAGAGGCACTGCAGAGCGCCCTAACTTACAAACAGCCCCCACACATGGGAAGTGGTTTGCAGCCTTGCAGCGAGCTCAAAATAAATTGTGACTCTAGTAAACATCCAAGCTCCGCTGTCAGTCTCCATGCATGACCACCGCAGCTGGAAAGCTCACACCTCCCATGGGGGTTTCCTACCCCCATCAGTACCGGGTGGGGACCGACACCACATACATCTCTGCCAGGATGCTGCAAAGAGAGGGACCAAGCCTGCGCTGGTGGACACGGGGTCTTCGGCAGAGCCATGCATAAGGGAAGTCTTCATCTGTGGCAATGGCCCTGACACAAGTTTAAAGGTTAACCCTGGTCTCAGCCCCCTCTGTGAGCAGAGGAAGCTCATGATGCTCGGCCATCCCTGAAGCACCCGTGGGACGCAGCCTGCCACCCTGCGCTCTGCGGGCCACTCGCAGCCAACCCACCCAAACCTCCCAGAGAGCTGGGCTCCCAGGAGCACTAATGAAAATGAAAACAATCAATTTGTGGCTTGCTTCTTTTCCTTTTTGCTGGATTATGATGAGCACACAAGGCCCAGTGAGTTCATTTAAAAACTGCTTTTGTTTTTCATCCTAGCAGAGCCCTGAATTTTCAGCCTGGTCTTCCTTGTTCTTTCTGGAGGGCTCAGGTGAGGTGGGATGTCCCCCAGGGCAGAGGATACAGCCCCAGCAGAGACACTTCATCTGGTCCTCCCAGGCATTTGCAGGGTTTGAGGGATGCTGAGGGGTGTGGGTCAGGCATGCCCCTGCCCCTGGAGCTGGCAGTCAGGGCGAGCCTGGAGCACAGCCCCACAGACACTTCTCAAAAAATGGTAAAACTCAAGTTTTCCCCGTTTCTTTCTTTTCCTTTCATGACAAGGATGGAGAGGAATGTGAACCAAGAAGGCTTTTTTATTTCAGTTTAATTTGCTTTGAAATACTGTACACTTAATCCTCTTAGGTTTATTTTGTTTCAAAATAAAGGCCAGGAATAATTTGAGGCATCAGCCATTAGAAAGTGATAGTATTCCCCAGGGATTTTTTTTCAGAAAACGCCCTTACTAGAGGAAGTTTGAACCTTTAATGAGATACATTTTCTTATCAGCTATGAACATCTTCCTGGCCTGACAGCATTTCAGGGAAACGTGAAGGGCTCTCCTGTGCAGCGCAGCCCGGCTGGGATGGCCACGTTCTCCCCTTCATCCGATGCGGTGCAGACAGATGGTTCCCAGTCACAGGCACAGGTTCCCACAGGAGCCATTTCCAGGACATGATGTCATCTCAAAAATTCCAAGATTTCTCCAGAAACATCAAGAATGGTGGGGGTGAAATTTCTGGATACTGATGTAAAGACACCGGTGCCTGAGCTCTGAGCAGGGCAGGATGGAGACTGCTGCAGGTGGAAGCAGAGCTTGTCCTAGAGGCAGTTTCTGAACTCAGGACACTTTTAAGTACTTCCTTTTCTGAACGAATCCTGACAAATCCAGCTTAACCTTAAAACCTGCTATAAATAGCAACTTACATCAGCCAGTCTCACTACTTTTTTCAGGGTTCCCCTTTCATTCAAGATTGAGAATTTCCCTATTTCTATTATCACCGGATTTATTTTGGGCATTTGCTTTACTTAGCACTTTCTCCTGGGATTTTTTGGGGACTGGCAGAAAACCTCTATCATACCCCTCTATGTAAATTGGTGCAACATCAGCCAGACTGCTTCGGGCAGCCCATCCTGCTGACTCCAAGCACTGTCTGACAATGGTGGGGGCAAGGGGATACCACAGGCTGGGTCATGGATCCTGAAACCAGCTGGAGCCACAGTGGGAAAACTTCCACCTTAGGCCACTGTTTTGCTGTGCTACGAACATAATTCCCACTGACGTGCTCCAGCCCACTCTTCCGTGGGCATCTCTCCATCTCAGAGCACCTCCCAGGTCCTTCATCCGAGACATGCAGCTTCGCCTCTTTCTAAAAGGGGGAAGAGCTAGAAGAAATTACTTTCTCATTTCATCATGACTGGAATGCAGGGGAGTGGGTGAGGAAATGCTTTTTAGGAGCATGTTGCAACATCTCAGGGCATTGCTGATACGACCGTAGCCTCCCACCTCCGGCTGGCAAAGAGATGGCAGAGTGGGGGCTTCTGGCAGATTTCTAAGGAAAAAACAGACCCCTGGAAAGAAAACACCCTGACTTTGGGGTTATTTTTAGCTTTCGGCAGTAGAAAAGTTTCAGCCGTTACTTGGCCCCCATAATACACATTATCTAGACTAAACTGATCCTAAACTGACTCAGCTAAACTGAGAAATTTTTTTTGATTAATCAAAAAATGGTCCCTGACAGTCCAAAATAATTTGTCATCTGCTTCCCAACAAAGGTATAAAAGCATGAAGGTTTTCAGCTGCCTGAAACAGAAAAATACCTCACTGAAACCATTTGAATAATCAATGCAGATTTCCAACTAATTCTTCTCTTTTAATAAAACTTGTTTTTTATCAGAACATTTCTGCACCATAAATGGAACTTCTCCTGCCTGCCCTACCCACACCGCGTGCCTTGGGAGCAGGACAGGACCAGATGTCTGTAGGTGGTAGATCTCAAGACGTGACCCCTGAATACTTGAAGGTACAATCACAGGGAACAGCTCAGAGGCTGAGCAACCGCACAGAGGAGCCAAGTGAGCCAACGCTAGCTCAGAGCCGATTTCTGGTCCAGCCGGTGTCCATCTGAACGCCAGGTTCCCACCTCCTGCCTGGCTGGGCGCCCTGCCTGAGGAGGCAGGCTCTCTCCTCAGCCTCCCAGGATATTTGGGGACAAGCGAGCAAAACAGAGAGGGGAATGAGGTCTGAACTGATGAGTGAGCCTGCGAGGTGATTCCCTCTGTGAATAGCAAAGGGAAGGATGGAGGGGGACCAGATTGGCCATGGTGTGTCCAGGAAGGGGGTGATGCTCAGCTTGGCAAGGGCCACATTTGCTCCATGGGGTAGATTTTTCCTCCCCAGGCAGGGCAAGGGGCAGGCACACCACCACAGGTCCCAGCAGGATCCTCCTTGAGGGTGGGCCACCTCTGGGACTTCTCCTGTGCAAGTCCAGCACCACGTTGTCCTCCAGACCCTGCGGAGCAGAGCAGTTAACCTGCATGGGGCTAACCTGCCACGGCTGGTGGAAGGCCATGGGCTGCCCTGCCTCCCCTTCTACCAGCCACGGCTGGTGGAGGGCTGCGCACACCATGCGGCATTGGAGTGATATTTGGAAAACACCAGGTTATTTACAGAAGGTGCCTGGGTCTATAGCTGGGTCCCTTTAATAGAAACAGGATGAGTCAGTGCCCGGCGCTGCGGTAGGAGTGCAGAGGCGCTAGTGGTGCGGTTGGGTTGCTCTACTCTACATTATAGTCCTTCCACTGACTTTCAGGCAGCATCTGCCAAGACATCACCACTTGGTGATGTCTTGAAAATAATGAAATGGAGACGTTTCCCAGAAATGCATCTGTTTCCCTGTTGAGAAGAGATGTCCTTCTAGGAACATCTCGTTACAGCAGGACAGTCCTCAGTTCTTCCCAGAGCACCCATCACCTCCCCGCCAGGCCTTCCCTCTCCTCCTCAGGGACAGAGAAGAGTTTGGTAGACTTCCATGGCAGTCTGTGTGTAGGCTGGTGGCTTCTTCTCAGTCACAGCCCTTGCCTAACCCTCAGAGATCTGTGAGCTCTTATTATCTCCCATACAACATGGTCATTCCTTCTTGCTGTGGTCATTAGAATATTCTCTCTTCTGCTGAAACTGGATACTCTTTTCTTCCTGGACATCCCAGTTATCTGCCCATGCCCTCACCCCCCAGTTAATCTGTTTCTGGTCTTCATAAGTGGTATCTTCTTCCTCACCCTGCTCCTGGAGCTCCTTCTGCCTCATCTTCAGGGTCACAGTCAAAGTGTCCATGCTTCTTTTGGCTCTCTGCATCTCCATGCCTAGCAATGATAGGCCTCACCTATCAATAGCCCTTGAAATTTAACTGTCTAATCTAAATTGGTCATTTAGTGTCTCCCTATAGGACCTGAAGTGTGGCAGGCACCTCCAGGAGACAACACTCCATCTCAGCTCTCCCTTCCCTTAAACTGAGGAGGAAACTCAAGTGCTTCAGCTTCTGGGACTCATTTCATGCCCACTGGTACCTGTGCTGCTGCCCGCAGTGCTGTCACAGCTGCAGGACATGATTTGAGTCCCCTCAAACTATGTGAAACACAGACAGGACATGGAGCCCACTGGTGATGGCTCCCATCACCTGCTACTGGGGCAGCATGGGCTGTGCAGATGTGGGAGGGAAACAGTCCATGGTAGAGGAGATCTCAGACCCTTTTTCCTTAACCAGCCTCATCCCATTCATGCTCTTCCACCCATTTGCACAGCCCTTGGAAGGATGCACTCTCTCCTCCAAGCTGCTTGGTCAAGTTGGGTAACAGGGACCTATTGACAAATGCAGGAACCTCCACAGGGGAACTTCTTACTATGGGACATGCATGAAAGAAGCAGAAATAGCAGTGGTGACTGTTTCATATCCTGTGTCACTGGGGAGGCACTGAATCAAGGGGGGAGCTTCACCCTTCCGGGCCTGGGGCCGCTGCTCCATTTCATCACGAGACTACACCACAAGCAATCTCTTCTCTGGGGGAAATTCCACCATGCCTACGCAAACTGCTGCATGGACCTCCTCACCCTATAAATTGAGGAGCTGCTCAATGTCTCACCATCAAACAGAAAAGAGGCTTTCAAGCTCCACTTGCCTGCTTCAGCTCCGGCCACCACTTCTCAGCTGACATGAAGGTGTTTGTTGCTGCCCTTGCCGTTCTCATCGCTGCCTGCTGCTACCAGACCTCCGCTGCACCGCGTAAGTCCCGGCTCTCCCCCTTCTCTCTAAATGGGGACAGGAGAGATGCTGCTGCTGGGACAGAGTCCCTTCTGCCAGCTTTTCCACCCTTGGGTCCCTTCCTGTGTCAGATCAGGTGGATCGGATGCAGGTGGTCCAGGGCCGTTGAGGCTCTCCTGCTGTGGGAAAGGCACGGCTCAGAGCACAGCATGGGCCATGTCAGTGCCAGCTCAGGGTGAACCCAAAACAGAAAGAATTGAAGGAAGAAGAAAACAGACCTCATCTTTTCTGTTCTTCCTCCCTGTCCCATCTGCTGCCCAGACCTGGGGGACTGTGGTCCCAGCTCCTTGCCCCTGCTCCCCATCCCTTGCCACAGCTGACAACCACCTTTGCCCTTCACAGTTGGCTCTGACCCACCGACCTCCTGCTGCTTCACCTACACCTCCCGGCAACTGCCCCGCAGCTTCGTGGTGGAGTACTATGAGACCAACAGCCAGTGCTCCCAGGAAGCCGTCGTGTAAGTCCTCTCCTCCGGGGCGGTGGTGGGCTTTCCGTTTGGGCTGAGGATCTGGAGAGGGAAAGACGCATCTTCAAAATACAGTAGATGGCGGCTGGCCCCAGGGGATGGGAGGATGGGGGGAAGAGGTGCAAGCTGATGCCCCATGGGCTCAGGACACAGAGGGCTCACACCGGTCCTGCTCCACCGTTTTGCAAACTATCTGGTGGCTGCTTGATACGATGGGCATTGCATGCTGCATGTCCAAATTCTGCTGATGTTTGCGAGAGGCTGGGTTTGGGGCAGGGCTCCTCTCCATGCAGCGCTCTCCCTCCAAAAACTGACCTCTCTGTGCCCCACAGGTTTATCACAAGGAAGGGCCGTGAAGTCTGCGCCAACCCCAAAGAGGACTGGGTCAAGCAGTACATGAGCGAGCTGGAGCTGAACTGAGGTCCCAGGACAGACCCTGCCACCCGGTGTCCCCGGACTGCCGGGACGAGCGAGCCACGGCCAGCTGCGGGCTCTGTCAGAAATGCTTCGGTGTCATTTAAAGCTAGCTGAGAAATTGAAAATGTTCCAGAATCTGACTTTAATGTTTTGTTATTTAATTTTTTTATAGAGGAGGGATCAGGTGCAATAACTCCACTTCAGACAAATAATAATATTATTTAATAGATGTATTTTTTTAAATGAAGACATGCTCAGGTTAAATTTTCTGTATTTAATTAATTGTATTTTTGATGTAATATTTAATTCAAATTTTGAGAAATAAATATTTTTGTAAGGACTTTCTGTCTTTGCCTCTATTACAGTTATTTGCAATGACAATAGCTGAAACTCTAACAGCGGGAACGTGTTCTTTATTCCTTTCTCTATGTTGTCAAAACCCACACAAGCTTTCCCTATCGGAACATCCCGTTTTGCAAAACAGGAAGATAAAAACCATGAAGGAGGAGGTGTGAGAAGGGCATAGATTACATTCAGGTATCTTGGGTCACTCTTTTTATCAGGTATTTAATCACTACTCATTCTGACTACTGGCAGCTAGTTAAATTCTATCACTGGCCCCATTACGGTCAATTAAAATGTTACCTTTAGGGGCTACAGTTTAACATGCTGGCTGTTTCAGGGAAAGTTTTCTGAGAGCTGCAGCTAAAATGGATCAGTTATTCCCAGAGCTGAGGATGGAAAAAATATGTTTCACTACAAGACTTTTAGAACTATTTCATTAAACTCTCGTTTAGCTGGGACAGGAGGCTTAGCAGATACGCCTCTCTTACAAGGAAAGGTACTTTTTCTCTGTGCCTCCAAAACCTGCCCATCTCTGGAGATGCCTGTCCAGAGATGCAGTGTCCCCCCGCAATCACCCTGCCAGACCCCAGCCCCAGAGCAGGATCTGACCCACAAGGAGATATCTCCACTCAGCCCTGGGGCTGATCTCCCACTGGAGCTGAAAGAGATGGAGCCCACACCAATGATGGCATTTAGGTTGCTCTGATCAGCTCTAGTCACGTGCTATTGGATGAACAAGGGTTTGGGTTCCTCCTGACTGGACCTCTGGTGCCTATAGGGCAGCCAAACAAAAAATGCTCAAGCCAGAGATCTGCCTGCACTCAGCTCAGCCCACAGTGTTTACATACTGAATTTGGGAGGACAAACATGAACATCAGTGAGACACAGGGCAGCAGAGCAGGAAGGGAGCTCCTGGGGAGTGGTGAAGATGAGCAGACACAGGGCAGAGGCTTGGTGGGAGCCGTGCAGTGAGAGGAGCCTCAGGTGGGGCTGGAAGGGACCAGGGGGATGTGGGTGTGTTTGGGGGAGGAAGGAACATATCGGTTATGTCAGAGGCCTCATCACTTCACGACTGCAGCCACCAGCTCCTCAGCCCACAGGGCAGCGTGTAATCCACCAGTCATCTCTCTACAGTGCTGACTGCATCCAGCTTAAAATAGCATCTGGTGAGGAGGGGGGTGAAATGGGACCAGAGCCCCTTTCCTGAGATGCTGCTGGGAGGGAGCCCATGGCTGGGAGGTTCAGGTGGACATCACCACAAAGGCTGCTGTGCCTTGGTGACAAGGAGCTGCTCCTGCATGTGAGGGCAGTGGCTTTGGTCACAGCCCTGACCCCCCAGGCACTGCATGCCCCAGGGCCAGTGCCCAGAGCAGGACTCATCATGGCCATGCCAGAGTGAAGACACCTTGGCCGCTGGGTACCAGTTAGGCCCTATCTGAGTGCCGGAGCCCGGTAGGTCCACCCTGATGACTGACATTGGCACAAAGCTGGGTGCCCAGAGCTGCCCGTGCTTCAGAGAACAGCAGGAGCAGGGGACAGGAGTGGGCAGACTTGCAACAAGGTCACCCCAAAATGGCTTGAGCCTCCACAGTCCCTCCTGGTTAGAAGCCCCATCTGTCTCTGTGGCACTGGGAGCAGTCCCAGACCCTTGGGGTTTCTTGTCAAAGAACCAGAGAGCAGGGTCAGCCGGCAAGCACCATCCAGCCTGTGCACTGTTTGAGCCTGTTGCGAACAACCCCATGTGCCAACGTCCTTAACAACCCGGGTCACATTCAAGCCACCCACAGCAGACACCTACCCCGGGTACCTCAGCTAACTCCTCACCACTATTCTGGGAGCCTGCAGGGAGTCCTGAATTGCTCATGTCTTTCTTAATCTTACACCCACCTACGTGTGACAGCTCAGAGGAGCCCTCAAAGTGCATGTGAGGAATACAGCGTGCTTGTTAATCCACACCCCCAGGCACAGAGGTGTGAATGAAGCCTGCACGAGCAAGGCAAAGGCGGCCAAGCAGCTTTCAGCAAGCTGGCAACTGCCTCCAAAGTCCACCAGCAGCAGCGTGTGCATGGAGAAGGCATCCCTGGTGATCTCCGGCATTGTCACATTTTGCAAAGGAGGAAGAGGAGGAGTGCAGGAAGGTGGCCCAGAGCAGGAACAGGCAGGGGCTGAAGTACCTGTGTTGTCATTAGGTCAAATCTGCACCCAGGGATCACCCTGTCCAGAGCGGGGGATGTATTTGCCATATACATTGATGCAGCTGTTTGAGGCTGACCTTGCTGCTAGAGCTGAGTGATGCAAGAAAACCCTCACACCGTGCAGCCCTTGGAGGAGCGCCGGGATGCCCTGGTGCTCATGCGTGCATCTCAGGGGCTAATCATGATGCTCGTCCCTCCCAGAAACAGCCCTGTGGGGTGCTCAAGGAGCACCCACTGGAGACAGGGCAGGAGAACGCAAGAAGCAGAGGGCACTAAGCCCAAGGCAACAGATGAAGAGGAAGGGGAGGCTGGGACCCAAGAGCAGGGTGGCTTGGAGGGGTTTTCCTTTGGATTCAGACCAAGACAAGAGCAATGGTGTCAAGGGTTTCAGAATTTGTAAACTACTAAAAGAGAGACTCATCCCGAAACCAGAGTGTGGTATTTACTGAATATTTTGTGTGATCTATATAAAAGTAAATATTTTTAATGAACACTCTGGGAGAGCCTAGCTGTGGACAAAAATAAAATCATTACTAAATAAGAATAACATAATTATTATAATATACATGCACATCTTTATATATTTGTTGTTTATATCACCCTGGTGTGTCCATAGGCATTTTGAGGTATAACGACATCCAGGGGAGTTGGAGGTCAGAGTCCAGCATTGCACAGGAGGAGAAGCTGGGCTGTGCTGATGGAGATACAGACTGATGGCCATCAAGGTTCATGGTCTGATGGCTTTTACATCTCCACTTTTTCAGAGAGGAATTAGGCACCCTGAAGTCAAAATGCCTGTGCACTCAGAAGTGCCAGTTCTGTGCCTTCCTCACCATCCCAGGGACCAGGGCCCTGGCTCACTGCAGGGAGGGGAGGACCAGTCCTCCACCTGGAACGGCTCTTCCCAGAGCCACCAAGATGAGGGAGTGTGTCTCTTCTGGGGGGCCAGCATCCAAAAAAGGCATGTAAAAGTGGATGGTATTTCAGGCTGCATATAAAAGTAATGTTTTCCTAAAGTAGCGATATATCCCAGTCTTCCAGGGCTTAGGAAGACAGAAATGGTGCCTGGCCATCACCTTCCCTGTAACGGCCAACAGAAGGCAGAAGTGGTAACAAAGACCCAAAAGAACATTTCTGCTCAGTTCTTAGAAAGACACAGACGACTACTCCCATTCCTCTAAGATGACAAAACATGTTCCACTATACTAGAAGAGAAAGAAAGATGTTACATTTGTTGAGAAAGCACATTTCTAAAACTGCAGGTCTGTAAATTTTGCTGCAGAGAATCTTAACAGGGGACACTGTCGGTGCCTCTGGGTGACCAAACTGCCCCAGGAGCCAAAGCCTAAAAATGTGACATTAATCTACTGATCGCTCAGAAGAACAGTTCCCTGATCACCCAACCCCAGCCCATTGCTCTTCTGCTAGACGTGGTATCCTGAGGGATTATTGCCTTCGGTAAAATCAGACACCTTGAGCAGATCAGTCCTGGGACTCACCACAGCAAGAGACTGTCTCAACATAAAATGTCCCTGCAAAATATATGTATATGCATATTTATATGCCCATCTTCCTTCAGCATATGCAAATCAAATGGAAATGGTGTGACTGCAGTTAGCCTGGCACATACAGGTGTGGTGGTTTAGCCCCTGCCGGGGTCTGAGACCACGCGGCCGCTGCCCCTCCCCCACAAAGGGAGTGAAATACAAAGCCCCAAGACTGAAATAAGGAAAGGTTTAATACAACAATGCAATAGCAACACAACAAACAACAGCAATAACAATAACAGTAATAGTGATAGCAATGAACAGAGCAAAATAGCTACCAAATACAGCAGTGGGAAGCACGATGTACAAAACCACGAGTGCACCGCGCTCCCGCGCCAGGAAAATGTGACCTGCCAGGATGTGACGTCCGCATGGTATCTGAATAACCCGGCTAGAGCTCCCCCCCTCTGCTGGGGAAACTTAACCCTATCCTGGTTAAACCAGGACAACAGGTCAGCCCCTTTGGTAATAAATAGCCTTATGACGCCGTGTGAGGGGTCACCAGCTTGCTTGGAGCTGGGGAGCAGGAGCGCTTGTGGGAAGCCCCACGTGCTCAGGTTGGACCATGCTGTGCCGTGCAGCCAGTCCTCATGGCTGAGGTGGTGGTCCGAGCAGGACCTGGTCCTTGCTGGGCAGGATCTGTGTGGAGGCCAGAGCCGGGCAATAAATGCATTTCCACTGAGGACGGGGGCAAGCTCGACTTGACTTAAACAGAAAACCTGCTTGCAAATAGGCTTAGGAACAGCTTTAGCTTTAAGTCAGCAGGTCCCAGTGCTCCTGGCTTTTCTCTAGTTGCCCATTGCCAACCAGTCTGGTCATCTCAGGGTGGTTTCATAGTTGCAGGTGATGCGGAGAGTTCACCAGATGGAAAATTTTACAGCATATTCAGAGCTATCTCATGTCTTCAACCTTTACTCTCCTTCCTGCGAGAGGCAGAGTAATGATTTCTAGGAACGCTTTGGATGCTGCGCCGGGGTGAGTTCACATCCTTTCTGTTCATTTCTTCTCGCTATTTGCAAGATCTTCCAACTATTGCACTTCCTCCCGCCTCTTCTAGAAACACTCTTTGTCTCTCCAGCACCGCAGCAAATGCCACTCATCTGTCACCCTGCCATGGTCGGATTACTTTTGCTTTCTGGACAATTTCCATCCCACCACATCCTCCCACCCTTGGCTCAGTGACATTTAGCCTGGTCCCTTCCGAGCCTAAAACCCTGCACAACAGGTTTCCCTGGCTGTCCTCACCACTCCCCCCCACAACTGCCTCTGCTTCCAGCCCTCTCTCAAGACCTCAAAGTTCATGTCCTTTCTTATCTTCTCAGGCTCCATAAACTCGCCCTGTAAGGGAGGAGGATGGGACTCCCCAAAACACAACAAAACTCAGCCGAGAGGAAATGCTATCTCAGGTCCATCATCATTTTTCACTAGGAGACTCCTAAAGCACCATCCAGGACATCCCCAGAGAAATTGTGCTGAGCATTTAAGACTTTATCAAATCTCATTTTATTTGAATTGAATCTGTCTTTAAATTAAGCAGCTTCATTATTTTTGTCTGAAGGGCACACTCCACAGCCGCTCCAGCTGGCAGTCCATGGCTGCTGGCATGGCCTCCACCCCCTCTGCCCCCAGGGCAGTGTCTCCTTCCTCCCGGCCCTGAGGACCACGGGAGCTTTGGTTTAGATGAGTAGAACTGGCTGATGCCACAGCTGAGCTTAAGGACCTGAGAGCTTTTCCTCCAGCAACCCTGTGGTAGATTTCTTGAGGCAAGAGGCTGGGGCAGCAATACAGCCTGAAGGAGAAGGGATGTCTCAGGGGATGAAGAGACCAAAAGAGACCTTTGGAGACACCAGCAGAGGCTGGGTTATTTTTCTTTCCCTGGGTTTTGCAGCCCCCGAAGTGTGTACCACTTCCCACACTTGGAGATTTCCCACCCATGGGGCTTGTGAGGGGAGGCGGAGGGGCCAGAGCCACCAGACCAGGAGGTGATGTCCCCACCAGAGGATGAGAGACAGCAGCCCAGGGACCACCCTCACCCATACAGGTGTCCCCTCACCTTCACCCCAGGCCCCAGCACTGCAAGACTGAAGCGTGGCCAACCACACAGGCAGCTGCTGCTACTGAATCCCTGCCTGGTGGGTGTCTGGTTTGCTGCGGTGTCTGACTGAGGCCACAGTGGGGTCTCTCGAGGACCCGCTCTGGGCTGGAGAGGACCAGGTCCAGCAGCACCCTTTGCCCTCTGAGATATTGTGCAACAGCTGGGGCTATCGAGCAGGGATGGACGCACAACAAAACCACACTGCTAACCGCACAAGGCTGCCTAAATCAACACTTTATTGCCTTGTTCCAGTACATGTCACACCAAAATCAGCACTATGGGGCAGGCTGGGTGCGTACCCTTCTCCAGCAGCCCGTGAGGTGAGTGGCAGGGCAGTCATGGTCAGTGGGATCCCCTGTCCCCGCTGGCAGCACAGAGGGTTATGGCATGTCCCCACTGCAAAGTGCCCTTCCCAGCATGGGCATGGCACGTGGAGGGTGTCACACTCAGCAGGTCACGCCCCAGCAGCCAGGAGCACATGGGGACCTGGCCATGACTCTCACCAAGGCACACAGATATTTCCCTGGTGCTGCCCCAGCATCACCCTCCTGCTCACAGGAGGAGCCAGTCAGGCTCCCAGGTCTCTGTCCACTGGTGAGAAGCCAGAGCAGCCACTGTCACAGGACGATGCACCCGCTCCCCTGCGTGTCCCTGACCCAGGAGATCACCAAGGGCTCTGCATTTCTGCCCCCCAAAAAGGCACCCAGGAAAAAGAGAGGCCGGAGGTTCCCTGAAAACTTGTCGGTGAAGGTGTAAATGTGGGAGCGGTCACTCACATTGTAAAAGGAGATTTCTCCTGCCTCGTAGTCCAGGAAGATCCCGATGCGGCGGGGCCTCACGCTCAGGGTCAGCGGGGAGATGGGCGAGGTGAGGGCCTCATAGTTGCCCCCATTTTGCAGCCGCAGCACCCAGTAGCCATGGCTTGGGGAGAAGAGGATGTTGCCTTTCCGGCTGGCAGACTCCCGGCACAGCCCCAAGCCCCACTCAGGCTTGTCTCCCACCTGCACCTCCCAGTAGCTGCGGCCTGAGAAGAAGACCTGACTCCCCAGCACCACCGGTGCGGTGCTGAACCTCTTGGGGTTGTCGAACAGGGACAGAAGCAGCTTCTTGCCCCCGCGCCGCACGCTCTTGCGGTCCTCAGACACGGTGAGCTCAGGGTGTGCTGTCTCGAGGTCCAGAGTCACATCCACTGGAGCGAGAGAAGGGTGGAAGGACAGACGGGCCTTCAGGGGTCTGCAGGTGCAGACACGAGCCCAGATGCTGGGCTCTTCCTGCTCTTCCCACCTCCTACATTTATTGGCTTGTGCCTGTGGCCTTGCACAGCTCCCAGCACTGCCCGGCAGCGGGGAAGTGCAATACATAAATTCATGCTAACTATAAACCACATCAGAATATCTGGCATCTGGCTGCAGAGCAGGAACAGAGGAGGGTGGCTCCACAGCCTCTGGCACAGCTTCCAGAAACAGCCAACACTGAAAGCAAGAGTTTGTGGGCAACATGGAGCCTGAAACTCCTGAGAGACCTCCTAGGCTTCAGGGTCACCTCACAACCCATCCAGAACCAGAACGAGGAAGGTCTCCCCACCATAAACCACCATGAAACTCATCAGTGCACAAACTGGGACCAGCAGGACAAAGCTTGAAAAAACCTCCCCATGCCCCAGGGTATTGAAGGGGAGGGCAGGACCAGAGCCCAGATGTGCCAGGAGCTGGCACAAAAGCCTTACCTTTGAACTTCTTCAGCATGTCCCTCATGCCCAGGCAGTGCTCGGGGATGCTGTAGTTTTCCTTCAGGGTCACAGACACAGTCTTGGGGGACTGGAACTTTACCCCCTCACACCTGCAAGGAGAGTGATTCCTGTGGGCTGTATCCAGAGCCCACAGCACAGCCAGTCTCCTGCTGGGGACAGGTTTAATGCCCTTCTCTTGGCTGCACAGATGCATCTCCTCTCTTGAGCTCTTCGGCTGTGAAGAGCACTAGGGATAACCGCCTGCTTATCAGCAAGCCCAATGGGACCAGAGCTAAACGATGTGGGGAGTGGCAGTACCAGTCCCTGGGAAGGAAGGAAGGAGGAATGTGACCCAGGCAGCATGTCCCTTAGGAGGGGACACACCTCAGACACCACACAGCCAGGCAAAACCTTGGCTCTGGGGCCCTGGAAGAAGAGGATGATGTCTCTTCTCCAGCCCCCGCTGGTCTCAGTCCCTCCTTTGTCAGCCCCAGGGAGGATCAAACCAGACGCTGGGCAGGGAGGACAGGGGGTGACTGGCATGGAGCAGACATGAACATCTCAGAGCCTGGAGGCAGCCAGGACGGTAGGAGGAATGAGCACGGGTACCTACCTGCTCAGGATACTTTTCATGTCCTAGAAGGAGAAGAGAAAAACCATTCTGGGTATGGGGCTCCGGAGCCTCGTGCCCACCAGCCAGCCTGGCCCCAGCCACCTGCCCAGATGGCAACAGCATCGGGGCTGAGCTATTGGGGCTGATGGCATAGCCTGACCTTGAGCAGCCCGTCAGCCGGCTGCTGGGTCTTCTCCTTTATCTCCAGGATCAGCTCCTCCAGCAAGGACTTCTGCTCCACCAGCCTGGCCAGGTTTTCATTTATCATCAGCAGAATCCGCTTCTCCTCTTCCTCCAGCTTCTGGAGGAGCAGCTTCTCCTCGTCGGCCAGCAGCCGATGCAGCTTCCCAAACTCGCTCACAATTCTCTCCCGCTTTTTCTTCACTGTCTCCTTGTGATAAGAAGATAGATGGGGTGAAGCGAAGCAACATTAGCAAGGCAGCGGAGACAGAGCCAGATTCTCCAGCATCCATACCGGCATCAGGCCCTGGGAAACCAGCACATTCTTTTGATAAGCGCATTTATTTAAAAAAACAGCCAGAGGATAACTGCTGTGCTTTCACCTCGCCTGAGTTCCCACTCCACATCCTCAGTTTACCAGCAGTAGGACATTCCCCAGGGCATTTCTGCTCAGCTGGACCTCAGATGTCTAATGATGCAGCACAGGGAGACTGGGGGGGCCGCTGGGTGCAAGATGCCATCAGGTGTCAGGGTACATTTTTATTAGCTGTGATACAACTCACCCCTCCAGCTAGGTTCAGGCTAGCCCGTTGCTCAGGCAGCCCAAAGGAAATGCTCCATGTCTGGAAAAACCCACAGCAATGGGAAAGAGGTGGAAGAAGCTCTGGGGCTGGGGAGGGATGGAAAAGGGGAGCCAGGGAGGACTCCCCGGGTGTCTGAGAGCTCTCATGACAGCCAGCTACGGGCAGGGTCTGCCAGTGCTTTAGGCTTTTTCACCTGAACCCTAAAACTGGCACTTTGCTTGAAACCTGAAGCACCAGGAAAACACACCGAGGTTAGCCAGGAGCATGAAACCTTAAAATGTGGAAGATAAACAAAAGGAAACTGAACCGCATTTATGTCCAAGCACATGATTTCTTGGACATGAGTCACAAAGTCTTGATAAGCCAGGATGGTCACGGCCACTTCCGCCCCACCGTTCTCAAGGGACATTTTTTCCTTTTTGCTAAAAAAGTGCAAACAGCTGCTGGGCCGGGAGGGAGCTGGAGGCAGCTGAGCCGTGGCCCTGGAGCCCTGACTCAGGCGGTCAGGGAGTGAGTGACACAGCTCTTTCACCCTGCAGCCCCAGCCCAGCCCTGAGTGGGACAGCAGGCCCACAGGGGCACCCCAAAACCCCACCACCCACTTGGCCAGGCTGCCGTGAGCAGGTGGGGGAGCTGAGCAAATAACCAGGGGAGTCTGGAGAAACCTGTTTTTCCTGTCAAAGCCGATTAATCATCAGCTCCAGCTCAGGGCTGGATAACTCAGCCCAGCAGTTTTGTTTTCTGCAGTTACTTTTACTTCCCAGCTTCCACCCCGGAGGGACGTGAAATGGGCTGTCTGCTGGCATCTTATCTCCCCAGGAGCTGCCTGGAGTCAGGCAGAGGTGCAGTAATTCAGCTTTTCTTTTTCTTAATGAAAACACTTCTAGTTCCTGTTGCTGTGAAGCAATATGTATGGCTCATGCCTGGCTTGTAACTCAAGCACACCTTGTAAAACAAAAGGCACATAAAAAATAATCAGTGTCTATTTGTTTAACCAGCACACAAGCCGCTGTGGATTCAGTGGAGCTGGCGTGCTGCTCTTTGCAAAGCTTTTTAATTTTTGTATAGAGCCGCACAGAGCCTGGATTCCAGCATCCGTCTTCCACACCACAGCAGGACATGGGGACATGTCCCATCCTGAGGACTATCCCGAATTCACAGCCCCAGACCAGATCATAACTGCAAATATATCTGAAGCTTATTCTTTAAGAATTAAGCCAGGCACCTGCCTTGCACTCCTGGGTTTTCATCCTTTCCACTGACTCACGCTTCTTCACGTCCTCCACTTCCTTCGAAAGATGCTCCAGGGATTGCTGGAGTTTGACCTGAAAAGGGAAGAAACAAGCTCAGCTCGCCCCAGCAGCAGCCACCAAGCACCACAGCTCGGCCAGGACCCTCTGCCCTGGGACCGCCGGTGCCAGCGGGCAGCCAGGGACGGTGACAGTGACCCCGCGCCAGGCAGTGCCAGCCCTGGCACCCAAACCCAGCAGCTGTGCTCTTCACTCTGCTCACAGCATTAACCCTCTCCTTGCTCCTTGGGTTTTCCCCGTATTTTTCTCATTATTTAGGTTTTGGAGAATAAAGCGACTGCTCGCTGCACCACCGGGGTGCGGGGTGGCTGGTGGCATGCTGCCAGGAGCATCACTGGGACATGGGGCTTGGGTGCACCCCTCCACCGAGGCGAAACGTCCCCAGGGCAGGACTCACCACCTCCCCTTCTGTGGGGGGGTCGCAGAGGGACAGGGAGCCAGGCTGCCTCTGTGCACCTGGACGGACAGGGGTGAGCCTGGGTGCCTCCACAGTTTGGGGGCCAGTGGGTCCTGCCTCATCCCTGCAATGAGAGCAGCTGGGTGGGTGCCACCATCTCTGCCAGCCCCTCCTCTGCTTTCCAGGCAGTACTGACGGGGCTGTTGGGTGGTGGGTTGCTGGCGGCCGATCTCCTTGGCACTGGGTGTGCCCAGGGTGCACCTGGCAAGGACGGGGACCCCTGGCACCCCAACCTCCCCTACCTTGTACACCTGCGCGGCCTCCTCGATGGGGTAGACGGTGTGTGAGCGGTGCTGCAGGGACTCCCGGCACACCACACAGATGGCCTCCTCATCCTCCTCGCAGAAGAGCTTGAGGCGCTCGTCGTGCTGGGCGCAGAGAGGGGTCCCCAGCGCTGGCTCCGGCCCCGGACCACCCCTCAGCCCCAGCTGCCGGATGCTCTCCACGATGTTGGCCAGCTGCCTGTTGGGTCGGAAGCCACTGCGGTGGCAGGAGGCCCGGCACTGCGGGCAGGAGAAGGGGCCATCAGCCCAGAGACCCTTGTCCTGGCAGTGCTTGGCGATGCAGCCCCGGCAGAAGTTGTGGCCGCAGTCAACGCTGACGGGCTCGCTCATGTACTCCAGGCAGATGGGGCAGATGGCCTCCTCCTGCAGCCGCTCCAGGGCACCCGCCAGGGCCATGGTGGCCTCCGCGGCTGGGTGGCCTCACCGGGCACGTCCTCCAGAGTCAACCAGCACAGGCAGGCTTGCAGGCAGGTGCAGCTGCGGTAGCCTCAGCGCTAGGCAGTACCGGCAGTGCCACGATAAGCCCGGAGTTGCCGCCGGCCTCAGCAGCACCGGCGGCGGGAGCTTCCGCGACGGCCGGGGGAGGAGCGTGGCACCGGCCCACCGGCGGGTCAAAGCGAAAGGAAAACCGTGCGGGACAAATTAGGAAGTGCCAGAAATAATCCGTGCCCGTAGATAACCCCTGGCACTGGGATGGCAGAGGAGACGGCATCAACTGTGGTGTTTGCTGAGCCGCGCGGTGGGAGCCGCAGCGCTGCCTGCTCACGGGCTGCCCAAAGGCGCTGGCCGAGCTCCGTGACCCCCACACCTGCCCACGCCACCGCTCACGCCAAAACCTCCCCCGTGACACCCACCCCCTGCAAAGAGCCGCAGGCTCTTGGGTATCGCCCGGGGCAGGGCTCATGCCCAGCCTGGCAGGGGAGGGGTGGGAGGCACAGGCAGGATGAGCACCGCTCCACCGTGCAGGGGGTGTGCAGCACGGAGGGGCTGGGGGGTAGCTGGGAGCCACCCCACCACCCCAGAGACCCATCTAGTGTCATCCTGGACCCCCTCCTAGACACCACTGCCCACCGCAGCCTCCGTGAAACATTCTGAGAGCCAGGGGGAGAAGCTGCAGGTTTTGCTCCTTTTTATTACACAAAATCACTTCAACACAATCAGTACAAATTAGAATGAAAAGTTTCACTGAGAATGACAAATAAGTTAAAAATACCTTTGCATAAACTTAAATAAAAGAGCTAACCACGCTATTAAATAGTCTGACAAATTCTCAGGCAATAAGAAAAAACAGACATGTCTTGGAGGTGCCCACGAGAGAAGGTCCTCTCAGAGGTGACGTTTGGAGGGAGCCGGGCATTGCTCACCCACTGCTCGCCTTGTCCTTTTGGCGATTCACGATGTCCTGGACCCACTTATCGCCAGGTTTGCCACAGACCATCCTGCCTGCAAGTGTGGTAAATCTGCAGAAGGAAATCCAGTTAAAGGAGCTTGGAGGGGAGGGGGAGGGGAGAGGAGAGGAGAGGAGAGGAGAGGAGAGGAGAGGAGAGGAGAGGAGAGGAGAGGAGAGGAGAGGAGAGGAGAGGAGAGGAGAGGAGAGGAGAGGAGAGGAGAGGAGAGGAGAGGAGAGGAGAGGAGAGGAGAGGAGAGGAGAGGAGAGGAGAGGAGAGGAGAGGAGAGGAGAGGAGAGGAGAGGAGAGGAGAGGAGAGGAGAGGAGAGGAGAGGAGAGGAGAGGAGAGGAGAGGAGAGGAGAGGAGAGGAGAGGAGAGGAGAGGAGAGGAGAGGAGAGGAGAGGAGAGGAGAGGAGAGGAGAGGAGAGGAGAGGAGAGGAGAGGAGAGGAGAGGAGAGGAGGACCACCTGCTCCTTTCCAGGTGAACCCCACCAAACCAGACACCACTACAGCTGCAGAACAGCCCCTACAGAACAGCTGTAAAATGGGAAATAAGGACTGAGGGGTTGGATTAATGTCATTACAGGTGTCTTGCTCTGCAGCAAGACTCCAAGCATGCCTACTCCAGCTGGGACACTGTCCTGCCTGGGTCCTGCTACCTGGGCATGATGGGGGTGACCAGCAGAACCTCTTTTGGCTCAAATCTAGTAGGGAGGTCCAGAAACTGCCAGCCTGGGATGGGCCTCAGCTGTTTCCAAGCTGTTCTCCTAACACAGGAGAGCCCAGCCTGGTGTTTTCCCTTGCCAGGATGGGGTGAGATATGGGGTTTCCTGGCACTGCCACCCTTCAGTGGAGCAGAACCCCCCAGGATTTGGGCAAGAGATCTACTCACATCACAGCTGGCTGGGAGCAGTGGCTGCCTGCGTGCTCATACATCACCACACGGCTCGAGGGAAGCGGTTTGGCGCTGTATTGGACGCAGCAGGGACCAGAAAGGTTGACAGAAGCTGGAAGAGAAGTTAAGTTTTCTGATTAAACCAGACCAGGAAAAGCACTAGTGGGGAGGAGCAGGGTCAGAAGATCAGACGGTCTCTGCTGGAGGAGGTGCTGCTCCTAATGTGGGGTCCCACCACAGCCATTCTTCCCCCAGGAAGCCAAAGAGTAGCAAGACATGCCTCTCCTTTCCTGCAGCAGATGCTTGGAAGGGAGAGCCGCCAAGCATTACTAGACTTATACAGCGGAAAGACATAGGAGAGAGCTCCTCAGACAGCAGAGCTTGGACTCACTTGGAGAAGAGAAGACTGGGTAGCAGAGGGCAGCCACAAAAAGTATAGCAAGGGCTGATGTGGAGGTCTTCATGCTTCTGCTGGGTGGAGGTAAATTGTAGGAGTCAGGCTAGACTGCTGCAAGTGCCCTTGCTGTGCCTGGTGTGGGATCCCTGGGCTGAGCCCACTTTATAGAGGGAGACATTGACGGAAGCATTGCTGAAAGACATGACACAATGGAAAAAGTGCTAAGTCAAGGGTACTGCGTAGTCCCACGGAAGGAAGTGCCCAGAGCCCCAAGGAGGGTAGTGCCCTGACGTGGCATATTATATGATGATATGACACCATGAAATGATAGAGAACAGGATATGAGCTCCCTTTTCCTTTCCCCCGACCAAAGGACTCTGTAGACAACCTAGAAGTAGCGATTCAGAAGATTATTAGATGGACCTCTTGGCTAGAAGTCGTATGATGGCAATGGATGGAGAATGACCGTGGCTGCCACGCACTCGTGTTTCTCAGAATATTTGCACCACAGACAAATTGGGGACAATTCACTTCTCCCACAGCGACTGGAGCAGGGAGATTCTGTGAGTCAGGGAGCCCTCCCCAGCTGCCCACCCAGCGGGTTGGCGAGCACACAGCAGCCATGCCCTGCCCTGCTTGCAGCACTGCCCCAAGGAGACAGGGGCTTTCTCCGTGGGACCCAGGCAGCCCTCAGTACAGAAGTGTGCAGAGCAGAGGGTAGAGTGTGGTGCCATCCCAGGTCTGGGCTCCTCTTCTGTCCTTGCCCATCACTTGCAGCGAGTCATTAGGAAACTGGTTCTGTCGCTACATTGCAGTTTCACAAATACCAGTGACAGCTAAAATAGCACTATGTTATCCACAGACACGAGAATTGGCCATTAAAATTTTCAAAGAGCTTTAGAAGCTTGTGACCATGTTGGCACAGCGTAGCTGGCTTAGATGCTTATTTGGTTCCAGCAGTGTAAAATCAACACCCTCCTGACATTGCTTCATCGTTGTCCCCGCAGCCACAGACACATACAGGAGAGATTCACTGGTTTCGCTCATGTTGTTTGGGACAGGAATGGCAGAAAAACTCCTGTTGGAAATGCCTCAGGAGAGCAGAGGTCTTCATGGTACTAGTGAATGTGTCTGGGTGCTGGACAACCACAGCCACAGTGGGAAAGTCACATGAGCAGGCTGCCTTTCATGATGGTCCAGTGAAGAAAGGGATGTAGCTCCTCTACAGAGAAGGATGATTACAAAATAGAAACCACTGCCCAAAGTGGTGGCCTTGTAGGAACCCAGAGGAACTAGAAGCGAAATGAAGAGATGCCCTGGGCTGGCTGAGGGAGAGCTGATCCCAGACCTGGGGCTCCCAAGTGCTCCAGGGCATGATGCACACCATCACCACACCTCTGTAGACTGAACTCTTTGAAAAAGTGAGCCAGACTTGCTAGAAGGCGTGGACTAGGTGGCATTGCAGGATTTGTTTTACACAGAGCCTTTTGTTTCGCTAAAACACTTGTTACTAAGCATGAGCAAAGCTGAGCCAGGATGAGACCACAGGTGGGTGTCTTGCTCCTGCTCTACAAGCCGGGAGAGCAGGCAGCTGGGGAGGGTCTGCCTGCAGAGCCCTGGGCACACGCTGCCGGGGGGACTTTCAGAAAGATGCTTCCTTAGCAGGGACAGGCATCTCCCATCACACAGCAAGAAGATTACCTCCATCCAGTCCACAACCTGCAGTTTCTCTGCTGCGATTGTAGCTCAGTCCCCAGCTTTGCCTTTGCAGCAGGGAAGGCCCTGGCACATCCGTTCACTTCTCTGCATCGCTCTTTCCCCACTGCTGGGATTGCTGCCATCCCAGATCATGCTGGGGGGTTAAACTCCCAGAGAGCGAATCAAGACAGCCCGAATTAAGGCTGAGGCTTTACTCACCTGCGGCAGAGCACTCATGGTACACTGCTCTGAACAGCTGAGGATCTCAGGATTCATCTGGAATCCTGCCTGCTCCATAATTTCCCTTGTCCTGTGCTCCAGAGGCCAATCAGGTGCTGGAATGAAACCTTGCACCTCCAGGGAGGGGCATGAGGTCCCACCACCAGTGTCCTGGACTGGATCCACTCACCTCCACACTGCACAGAGTGGGGCTAGGAAGGTGTCAGCCTGCTGCTGGTCCATCCCTTGAGCAGTCAGGAGTTGCTCATCTTGCCTGAAGCATCTAGCTGAATCTGGCAGGGAGCGCCAGGAGAGTGGCTGTCTCGGGGAGCTGCCAGGATGGGACCAGGCAGGTTGCAGCACACCCAGCACAAGATGTCAGCACCAGCAGCAGTAGGGCCATCCTGGAAGGAAGGTGTGCCGAGCCCCACTCCCAAATCCACCTCTGCACTCCCTCTGCCTCCGCGTTCCAGCTATTCCCACGATGTGTGTCCATCTGTGCTCCCAGGACACCTGGGGCAGACACAGCAGCTCCCCTCCATCCCCATGCCCAGCGCAGCTGTGCGGCACCTCCAGCCTCGCCATAAGTGACTCCCCTCATGCTACACCCACACTTCCCCCACCTCTGGGAACTCTGGGCACCTTTTTCCCCCAGCTGCTGCTCAGGGATGCTGGGGAAGGTGTGGCTGAAGCAGGGTGTATGCACGGATGGTGCAGGCCCCCTCGCACACCCCTGTCCCCATGTTGCTGGCCGTGCATGACTGACGGACGCGCTGCCTGAGACAAGAGACGTGACAGCTTGACGTGCCCAAGATAACAGACCAAGACTGACACCCCTGCCTGAGGCAACAGACGGCAGATTGAGGCTGGGGGTGCTAGAAACAGGCTCGGAGACAGATCTGGCCGACTGGCAGACTGGGAAACCACATGGAGAGCTGAGACTGAGATCAGACTGAGACGAGACGAGATGATCATGACGCACCGATGACCTGCTAACCTAGATGCCACCAACATCTACCTGTCATTCCCCTGCTCCTGCCATTTCTACCAGTGCGTTCAGACCCAGCATTTGCACACATTCCCCGTTCAGACCAATCCTAACGTTCCTGTTACACATCCCCACACAGGGACTAGAATAAAACTGAGAGGAGGAGAACAGGCTGGGGAATGAGGTGGAGATATCCTCGCTGATGCAGCTCACACCAACACAGCCCAGCTTGGAGCTGCTTTTAGCTGAATGTTCTGGATGTTCTTGCAATATTCAAATACAGGTTTGATGGAAATGTCAAGATTCGTTCTGAAAAATCAATATTTTCTATCAGGAAGATAAATGTGCCTAGACATTTTCAATGAATTCTCTCTCCTTTCAGACATACCGGGCTGTGTTTCCTGCTTCCATTCATTGCAAAAGGAATTCTTGGAGGTTTTGACACCTCTGTTATTCTCCCTATTCACTGTTTTCCTCCACTCTGTTCCTTCCTTGAAGGAAGATTTTGTATTTCAGTCTTGGCTGCTCTTTCCTGCCAAGACAAATAATGCAAATCTCTAAATATTTTGATTTCTAAAACTCCTCCATATCATACATCCTAAATAGTAGCTATTTATGGAGCCTGTAAAACCTCTGCCTTATGGTGTGTTTCAGCTTTCGATAGAAACCACACATGGTATCTTTGGATCCATCACCAGAACAGATTTGGGATGCAGGAGGAAGTACCTCTTAGCCCTGAAGGCAGCCTGCTCCAGCACACCAGCTCTTAGGTTGGAGTCATGTATGGGAGATCACATTATCACAGTGCCCCTGGGAGCTGCCAGATCGCTGATGTGAGAAACTCTGGTTTTAACTGGGAGCCAATGAGCTGGAAACAGACCAGTGGAAGTCAGTGATCACAGGGTGGTGCAGCTCCACGAATGACAAGCAAGGTCTCAGAGGAGGTGTTTTCCAGAGGAATCGAGACCTTCCAGCGTGGGAATTGAGGTCTGCAAAATGATGAGTGGCCTAGAAAGAGGGAGAAGCAGTGATTATTCACTGTCTCTCCCAGAACAGGAACCATGGACTATCAAATGAAGCTGGCAAGAGTCATGTTCAAAATGAACAGAAGGAAAGAGCTCTTCATATGAGGAGCTCCTTGCCAAGGGACATGGTGATTGCAAGGAAATTTCCATGTGTCTGAGTCAGGGCTTGGATTTCAAAGCAATAAGCTCACGATTTGTAAAATGAGAATGGCTGGAGGCAGGGAGTGCACTCAATGGAGGCAGCACAAATATTGGCCTTTCTCTTCAAGGGGTCTGCTGTGGCCACATCTGGAGGTATTAAGGCTGGGCTAGATGGACCCTTGGTCTACATCCTCTGGGATTGCTCATATGTGATTCCCCACAAAAACTGGTCCTACAGGACTGTAAGGTCTATAGAGTAGCTTGTGAAATTGCATTGAAATGCCTGGACTGAATATTTATATATCAGGATAGGCCTCCAGATGAATATTTTCGGTAAATGTCAGCAGAAAGACACCAACAGTTTCTAAGCACACAGCAAGGCAGAAATATACTGCTGCAGTTTGTGCAATTTTCCAAGACCAGTTTGGGGCACCTAGAAAAGCCTCACTTTTGGACCAAGAGCCTGATGAACAGGAGGTAGCCAGCTGTCACGTCAGGATGTGGCCCTCACAGAAATTTGGTAGTGCTTCCAAGGAGAGATGCAGGCTGCCTTTGCCAAATTACAGCACATATACCTTTGTTTCCCTAAATATGCCCTCAGCACTGAGCACCAACCTGCGTGGCTGTTTGAGCTACAGCAGCTGAGGTTCAGAGAAACTAAGAGAAAAACGTTTGGGTGTTAGCTCGGAGACACCCAGGATTTGACATTTCTGAGCACTTGGCATTATGTGGTACTTTGTACTTGCATAGTCTGTCTCCTGTTGTCTTCAGCTGGAAGTACCTGTGACATCTGCCAGTCAGACTGTAGGATTTCAGGAATCTAGAAAACAAAGACAATGTTCCACTGGTGAATGTTGGGTTATGCCATATCATAAAGGGAAGGCAGGGATAGACTGGCTCTCCAGATCTACAGCCCACGCCTTCCTCAGCCCCTGCCTCATTCACTACCCACACTCTTCTGCAGCACGCACAGGGGTCCTTCACACAACCCTGCACACCCCAGGTCAGACACAGGAAACCCTTCCTCAGTGACCACGCTCTGGCAGCCAAAGGCTGTCTCGTAACACAGAAGCAAAGCAAGCTTGCCATGTCCTGTCTTGGGAGAGACCAGCCTTTCCCCCACCTGCTCCTGGCACAAGCAGCCAGTGCAAGGTGGTCACCCCAGGGCTGCACGCTGGGCTCGGTGCAATGCTACAGCTGGACCTGCTGCCCCTGCAATGGGGAAGCTCTCCAGCAGATGGCAAACACTTCCCGCCTCCAGGCCCTGCTCTGGAGCAAGCTGCTCACCTAGGCAGCCACCCCTGCAAAAGTCGGGGTCGGGTCCTCTCCTGTAGATCCAGCTGGAAACCACACTCAGCTTTGCTTTTGAATTCTTGGACAAGCAGAGGCAGTGGCTGAGGCTTTAGTGCAGAGAACACACCTGGTGATGTTTTGGGGTTACATCCCTCCTTGTAAAAGCTGGGCAAGCAGGAGACCTCGCCCAGGACAGGTAAGGGCCCCATGGACCCCCACACTCCTTAGCTAAGCAGACCCTCTCCCCGTCCCCTTTCAAGCGGCTGCTCTGCCTCAGCCGCTCTCCCAGGTGTGGGCTGACCCTCCTGCCCCAGGACTGTCCCTTCCCTTTGCCACTCACTGCCCCACGTAGCAGCCCAGGGGCTCTTCGACAGCAGGAGCAGACAAAGACTCAGCTGCAGCATCTGGTTTGCCCAAAGCATTCAAAAAATGGGATCAAAAGATGAAAACACACGCACACGCAGGCTCGTCCTGGTGCACTACTTGCTCTACCAGGGACCCTCCTGCTGGGTCTGGACCTGCAGCCAAGACCCTGCCCTCTCCCTGCACCAGGTGGGCACTTTGGCTCATAAGATGTTTTTTGTCCAAGGCTCTGAGCAAACGGCCCTGTCACCAGGGCAGGGTTGTATTTGTGGTTGCAGGATTCATTTGTGGAAGGCTTGTCAAGGCCACTGCCCTCCCCCTGCATGGCTTTCCAGAAGACGGGCCCTCCAGGGATGGCTCCCCTGCCCGGGTGGGCTCAGGAGATGGCACCTTGGTGTGTCTAAAAGGGCGACGGAAGGGACCCCGCTTGGGAGCTCCCCCCTGGGCGGGGTGGGGAGAGAGCAGGATCTTTGCACAGAGCCCTCTGCCCGCTTGCTCCAGCGCAGCCAGCCGGGTAACAGAGGAAGGACTGTGGCGCTCTCTGTGCCTCTATTTTCTTGCTGAAACAAGGGGGATCTGTGCTCTCCCTGAGCCTGGGCCAGGCCATGGGAGGGCGAGGAGTCTTGCAGAGGCACCCTGGGACTCTCCTGGCTCTGGGTGGGGAGGGGGGTTGGAAAGGGGGCCTCTAGCTCCCAGCCCCTGGGAACAGAGCATCCCTCAGCTGCGGTCAGGGCCCACAGCCCCCGCAGTTCCTTCTTCCTCCTCCCCTTTGCTTGCAGGTCCCTTGGGCTGAGACCAAGCTGAGCAGCCATGTCCTGGCAGAGAGGGAGCAGCCACCATTTAGGGCTGCCACGGACAGGAGCCTCAGAGCAGCAAGGGGAGGCTGCCCTACAGAGCCCTGCAATGGGGGAAGGACCAGCTCAATCCCCCCTGCCCAGCCTGAGCCAGCTCTTGCTGGGTGTCACACGCTGCTGAGCATTAGGCTGCCCTAAGAGAAGAAGAGAGGGGACACACCGTCCTCTCCATGCCCCAGCAGACGCCAAACCCATGGTCTGCTCCCTGTAGAAGACACTCAGGTGCAGACATCCCAGGTAGCTACTGAAAGCAAGGAAGGTGACCATGCTCCACAGCCAAGCCCAAGGCCTCCTGCCCCAGAACTGTGAAAGCAGCAGCACTGGAGTGGGTGGCACTGGGGAAGATGGTGTCTGTCCCCACACAGGCCAGACACCCCCATGACAGGCTCTCCCATCACCCTTTGCCTCCGGGCTGCAGCCTCAGGAGGAGGACAGAGCATCAGAGTAGATGAAACCCAGCCATGGCTTCCAAAAAGGACCTGCTGGGTGAGAGGAGAGGTGCCCAGCACACTTTTTCTCTGCCCTGCTCACTAGTCCTTCTCCATCATCTCCCTGTGAAACCTGAGGCAGAGGAACAGACCCTGCAGAGGAACAGACGCTACGCAGGAACAGCCCCCTCCCAGAGCAGCTCTCAACCTGCCTGAAAGGAAGGCACCCTCTCCCCCTGCAGCGCAGCCTCCCTAACCCCTGCAGAGCAGCCTGAAAATGAAGCGTGTGGTCTCACCAGAAGGGAGTCCCCGAAATCCCCACAGAGCAGCCGAGCCTGGGCCAGAGCCCCAAAGCACAATCCAGCAGAGCCACTGGGTGGACTGGGACAGCCCAGGGTGGTCCGACCAGCTGCCCATGGGCTGGATCCCGGCTCCACAGTCACAGTCCCTGGCCCGTATCCAGTTGCTTTCCTCTGCTCCTGCCCAGGCAGGAGTCATCTCCCAGTTAGCAAGCCCAGGTCCCAAAATGGGCACATGGCCCTGGTCGTGGAAGAAGAGGATGTGACTCTGCCCTTCAGTAAGCGGGAGCAGCTAACAGGTCTCAGCCTCATGGTCCCTCACCTTGGGGTGAAGGTCCAGCCCTCCCAGATCCAGGTCTGCATGCTGGAGAGGTCATGCAGGAGCAGGACACTTTTAGCCAGGCAGAGGGGTGGGAGAGGTAGGCAGATCACAAGGACCTTGCTGCCCTTTGTCAAATGCCCTCTGTTCTTTCTTTCCTCCATCTCTATTCGGCAGTGACTTCATTTCTTCAATTATTAATCACCTCGCTGCAATAGTGGATGAATTAAACCCATTAAACCTCCTCTGGGACCAGCCCCAAGGAAGGAGGCAGATTTCCAGAAAGTACATTAGAGAGAAGGCAGACAGGGAGTCGAGACAAGCTGAGGTGGAAGAAGATGGCCTTGCTGAACAGTGTAGGCCATTTCCCATCAGCTGTGAATCTGATATCCAAGGCACAGAGACGGGTGACGTCTATCGCACGAACAGCCTGTTCATACATTCCACTGGGCAGCTACAGGCGGGTGCCTGTGTGGCAATTGTTTCAGCTGAAAAATAAGCCACTAAAGTGAGTAACTATGCAGGGAGAGTTGCTTGCACAAGAGCTCCTGACAACCCACATCCTAAACAGTTGTTCATAGATTGCTCCATCACCCCTGGCAGCGGCAGAGAGGGTGGGTTTGCACAGCTACTCCCCACCTGAAGCAAAGACGCTGCTTTTGTGTGACCTGGTTTTAAGGATCCCGGAACCCAGCTGGCAGAACCCCAGCACGGCCCCCTTTGCCATCACTGGGGATCAGCCAGGCAGCAGTCTTAAGAGAGTTTTCAGTCTCTTCACAAAAATACTGATTTGTCTGAATTTTGCAGAAATGTTCAAAGTTCTGGCAAAGGTCCCAGTGGGAAATTCACCTCCAAAGTGGGATGGGATTCTGGTCAAAACCACAGGAGCCGGCTACCGTCCAGCAATTCGCTGGGTTGAGAGAGGGCAAAGATCAGGCCCCAACACAATTCTCTGATGGGTGAAGGGACCAGAGACATGAGCCTGGATCAGGTTATGCAAAAGAGCATCTCAGCCATCAATCTGCCAGCTGTTGAAGGGGAAGCAAAAACCTTCTCCTGCTTCTCTTTCCCTGTTTTTCAGACATCTGTAACCATTTTTCACACCTCACAGAATCACAGAATCATCTAGATTGGAAAGGACCTTGAAGATCATCTAGTCCAACCGTTAACCCAGCACTGACAGATCCCAACTACACCAGATCCCTCAGTGCTGGGTCAACCCGACTCTTGAACACCTCCAGGGATGGGGACTCCACCACCTCCCTGGGCAGCCCATTCCAACGCCCAACAACCCCTTCTGTGAAGAAATACTTCCTAATATCCAGTCTAAACCTTCCTTGGTACAACTTGAGGTCATTCCCTCTTGTCCTGGCGCTGGGTCCTTGGCTCAAGAGGCTCATCCCCCCTCTCTGCACCCTCCTTTCAGGGAGTTGTAGAGGGCCATGAGGTCTCCCCTCAGCCTCCTCTTCTCCAGACTAAACCCCCCCAGTTCCCTCAGCCGCTCCCCATCAAACCTGTGCTCCAGACCCTTCACCAGCTTCCTTGCACTGCTCTGCCAGTTATGCCTGCAGCTGCCTGCTGCCTGCCCACACCTCTCTCCAGAGCTCCCCAGCCACAGCTTGGATGACACAAAAGGCAAAGGCCCCCACCACCCTTCTGCAGGCAGCCGGTCACCCTGCCCACGCCGACAGCCCAGGGGTGCCTTCTCCCCACCTCCTCCCTGGCTCCAGGCAGGACCGTGAAGCCCTGAATCCACCCCAAATGCCTGACAAATGCTGCTCAGCAGGACACCGGGAGCGCAGCTCAGCCCAGCCGCTGCACAGTGCTCAGAGGGCCTGACCCGAGCCTGTGGCAGAGGAGGGGAGGGAGACAATGTGCAGGACACCCACACGCCCAGAGCTCCCCGTAACCCCCCCCGAGCAGCCGGCAGGGCCGTACGCCTCCATGCTCCCCCGTGGCCTGTTTATATTTCGGGCCAAGCCGCGGGGGAGAGCAGCTGTCACGTCCTGCTGCGGGGCTGGGCCAGGCCGGGCGCCCGGGGCAGGGCTTCAGCGCAGCGGGAGCTGTGCAGGCCGCACGCCCGGGCCTCTGCGACCCCCAGGCCTGCCCGCCCGGGCCGGCTCCAGCTGCAGCTCAGAGCCCTTCGGCACGGGGTCCCCCGAGCCCCGAGGGGATCGCTTAGCCCCGGGGCTTGGCAGAGCCTTTCCCGGCCGGGGCCGGGGCCCGAGCGGCCTCGCAACGCGGCCCAAGCCCCCGCTCCGGCCCCGGCCCTCAGCGATCTCGCCCATCCCCGCCAGGGGGCGCCACGCCACACCGGGCACCAGCGAGGCGCGGGGAGGGGCAGCGGGGTGTGAGCGGCAGGCGCGGAGGCCAATCATCACAGGCAGATGGGCGGGGGCGTGACCACAGGGCCGGGGTGGGCGGTGCTAAGAGGGCGGTCCCTGAAGGCGGGACAGAGGGCGGGAGAGCCGCGGGGGGGCGGGAGCTGGCGTTGAGTGGCGTCCGGCCGGACCAGTAAGCTTAGCGGCGCTCACGTGAGCCGGCGGCTAGGGGGCGGGCCTCCCGGGAGCTCCTCCCGAGTGACAGTGGGAGCGGTCAATGAGAGCGAAGGGGCGGGACAGAGGGCGGAGCCGCCGGCCTGCAGGCAGTGCTGGCGGGGCGTGCCCACGCGTGAGTGACAGGTGGGCGGGCCAATGGCGCGGGGTCCGGCCAGCGGCGGCGCCGGAGCGGAGCGGTGGCGAGGGCGCGGCGCGGCGGGGCCGGAGCGGCGGCGGGCGCGGCGGGGCCATGGACCGCGTGAGCAGCTCCATGAAGCAGGTATCCAACCCGCTGCCCAAGGTGCTGAGCCGGCGGGCGGGCGGAGGCGGCCTGGAGGCGGAGCGGGAGAGCTTCGAGCGTGCCCAGGTACGGGGCGGGGCTGCGGGGCGGGGCCGGCCCGGCGGGTGATGCCGGCCGCGGGGGGGGTGGGGGGTGGTGCCGCCAGAAGGGGCGGGGCCGCCGGGGGGGCGGGGCGCGGCAGGTAGCCGGAGTCGGGTCAATTGGGTGGGGCTGGCCCGCGTGGGCGGGGTTAATCGGAGTGGGCGGGGCTTACTCGAGTGGGCGGGGTCAAGCCAGGTGAGCGGGGGCGGGGCTGTCCCGGGGGCGGGGCTAACACGCATTGGCCAATAGGCTGTGTTGACACGAGTGGGCGGAGCTTCACCGGGGGGTCGGCCGGAGTGGGCGGGGCCAGTCTAACTCCACCCACCCAGGACAGCCCCGCCCATCAGGGCAGTGGGTGCCCGGGGTGGGGCAGGGGATGGGGGACCCCTGGGCTCCCCCTCGGGCCAGCCCCGAGGCCTTTCCCCTGCAGGGTGGGCAGCGTGCCTGGGGACAGCGGAGCACGGTGGCACCCGGGCGGCCTGGGCCCAGCAGTGGGCTGCTCAGCCCGGGCACCTCCTGCCAGCAGCTGTCCCAGCAGCTGGGGCTGCTGGCCGGGGGTCGGGGGGGTCACCTCTGGCCTTAGCCACAGGGCGGGGGACAAGCCCAGCTCCAGCCAGGGAGCACTTACCGGCTGGCTTGGGTTGCTGGAGGGGTTTGACCTCTGGGCCCTGCCAGAGCTGAGCATCAGGCCCAGGCCAGTGCCCCCTCCATCCCTGGGCTCCATCTTGTGTCCCCTCCTCAGAGCCACCCTCAGGGCATGACAGCCTCTGCCTCCATCGGTGGTGTGGCTCCAGAGCGAGCGGGGTCTGTCACCCCCTTGGGTGCTACCCCGCCAGAGACCTCCCATGCCATTTGGGGACACCTGGCATGGGAAGGACATGGGACAGGGACTGCCCTTGTGGGTGGCTCTTGGGAAGAGTCACCAATTTGTTGAAAAACAGACGTAGTTTGCTCCACAGCAACATCCAGAGTGTCTGTATGGGGCTTTCCTGCCCTTCACCTGTGTTTTAAGTGATAGCTTCATGTCCTGCGCAGAGGGGAAGGTGGTGACAGAGCTGGCAGGTCAGCAGGGGTGTTTTGGGGGAAAAAGGTGGTGATATGGGGAAAGGACATGCTTGGAAGCAGCTGGGGAGATGCCTGGATGAGCCACGGGGAGGGTGAAGAGGGATGGATGGCAGTAGGAGGAGTTGGGGACAGCTTGCCCCTGCTCTGTGTCCAGGGACGGAAAATAAAGGTAAAGCATTGCTGTCCTGACCTGCTGTGGGAGAGGAAGGGAAACTGAGGCAGGAGAGGGGCAGAGGTGGTGGCCAGCGGGATCAGCTGCTCTGAGAGTGGTGCAGGGTGGGAGCAGGACCTGGACGAGACCACAGTGGGAACAGCACATGGGTGATGGCTCAGTAATGAAAATAAAGACCAAGGATCTTTTTTGCAGAAAGAAAAACAACAGAATTTAAGGTTGGATGCGAGATTATGCACAGGGAGTCTTCTTACGTTCCTTGCTCAAGTTACCTCAAAAATCAATTATTTATAGCGCTAGCCTGCCCATGCCTGCCTGCTCCTTTGTGTCAGCAAATGACCCCATGAGATTCCGGGAGCTCCCACGTGCTCCCCGAGAGCTGCTGCTCCCCCGGGAAGGGCAGACCCGGCGCGGGCAGCGGGCTGGGCTGGAGGAGCAGCACCCAGCACTGCGCTGGCAGCACTGCAAGCCCTCCCACCGCCTGCCACATCCCTGCGAGCTGCATTTAATGTTCCTGGTCCGATTTGCAGACAAATGACACAGCAGGTGTTTTTAGGAGCTCAGTCCCTGCCTGGCTTTTTGTTCTGTGTGTTCAGCTCTGTGCAATTTCTTTTCTCACTTTCCTTTTTTTTTTGCATCATTCTCTCTTTCTCTCCAGTTTAGGGAACTTGCCAGGCACCCCTCAGATCTTCCACACATTGACCGTCCAGTTTTTGTCGAACTTCTTCTTTCTGAGGTTTTTTAACAGAAACTTTGTGGGTTTGGGTTGGGTTTTTTTTGAAAGTGACTTTTCTTAAGAAAAGTTTAATCTGTTAAATGGCATTTAAAATGAAAATTTTACTCACGTTTCTGCATGTACAGGTTCATTCCCTCCTCACCGCCAAACCTGCCTGTCTCATGACAGCAGCGCAATCACCAGGAAGTCTGTTCTGGGCTAAAAGAGCCTGAACAGGCAGAAAGTGTGTCAAAATGGGCTTTTGGTGATCCTGAATAACACCTGCTTGCGTTTGGCACCATCTGATTTATGTGATCTGAGACTCAGTTTGGGAAAAAGAACACCCTATAAAGCTCTGGTGGTGGTGGGACATCCGAGTAGTGTGAAGGTCTGGTGGTGGAGGTGGGAAGCTCTCGTGGTGGTGGAACATTCTGGTGGTTGGATGCTCTTATGGTGGTGGGACATTCTGGTAGTGGGACACTCACATGGTGGTGGCAAATTCTGGTAGTGGGATGCTTTTGTGGTGGTCATCACATTGCACAACAGCTCTGCCCTGACAACGTGTGTCTGTTGGCTTGGGGACAAACAGGAATAAATTTCCCAGTGGCCTCTTTTCTTCTCCCATGGTTGGTCAGGTGTCTCAGTTTTCCGGGCGATGCAAATGTGAGAAACCTGAGGACGTGGTGAGACACAGCGTCCCCGACATTGTGCTGCTGTGCATGTCCTTGCTGCCTGCTGGGTAAGAGCTGCTCAGTGAGAACCATGGAGATCGGGCTGTCTGGTTTAGACACACACCCAGGGGCTCCCCTTTTCTTCTGCCATCAACACTGATAGTTTTCATGGGAAGTTGAGCAACAGGGACACCAAATCCTGCAGTTCTGCTGTCCTGCAGATACACGGCTGTATGGGGTGCATCACTGCCATGGAGGGGACGGGTGTTGCAATGACTGTCTCCCTTTGCTGGTGTTTCATTTGCTGTGATTCACCACTGGTTGTTGCCTCAACCTCAGTAGGATAAATCTTCGGACAGACCAAAAGTCACCAAGGGAGGAGAAAAAACACCAAAAGCAAAAATTCTGCCATATGTTGAGATAAATATTTGTATTTCACATGATGAGTCTGACATTTGGATCCCCTGCAAGTTCTCCTGGTTGTATTGAGGAGCATGTCCTGGTGTCAGAGCTCTGCAGAGAAGGTCTGAAGACCTCCTCATTTAGGTTGGTGCATTGAGATCTTCCCTCCTTGGGTCTCCCTCCCCGCCTCCTCACTGCAGCAGTCCTCAGTGGATGTCGTTGTGCCATGATGGTGCCAAGGAGCAAATCTTGTTCTGCACTGACTCGCTTGGCTGGGTTGGCAAAGACCAACAGCAGTTGGATGAGCCAAGGTCTTGAGGGTGAAAGCGGAGTCAGAAGGATGCAGGATCTCTGTGGGGCGCAGAGGACGCACATTGGGGTGAAATGCCAGGCTGTGCTGCTTCTTCACTCCTGTTTCAGACTGCCGTGGGGAATTTCCCTTTGTTCCCAGCAGGGACGTGGCCAGCGAGGCCAGACGCTGCTTGGCATCAGTGCAGGCAGAATTGCAGACTCACGGAGGTGGTGCCATCTGGTCCCTGGAAAGCTGAAGGTGTGGGAAGGTCTCCTGACCAGTGTGATTCTGCTCAGCTGCTCCTGCACCAGCCCCTTCCCTCTTTTGGGAAACCAAAGAGGGGCAAATGTGCTCAGAAAGCAAAGACAGGGGAAGTGTCCTTGGAGTCCAGCAGGACGTGCACTGAGTTCCGGTCCTCATTCCTGCCCCCCATGGCTTCTGGGCAGAAGGAAAGCAGTATATTGTGATTGCATGTTGTCTTCTGGGCTGCAAACACAACATAACCCTTCCCCCTGTCCTGTGTGTTGCTCTGATGCTCCAGCCATGCTTCATTGTGAGCATGGGCTGCCCCGTCTGGAGGCGGTGCTGGGTCCCAGTGATGAGGACATCCATGCAGCTCCGGTGGAGACAGTGCCAGGGGTTGTGGAGGGGGACAGAAGTTTTGTGCTTGTCCCGCAGAGTTCGTCTCTGCTAGGGCTTTCTGCCAGGAGATGTGGTGCTGCCTTATACCAAGGCTACATGCCCATCACTAGGGACAATACCAAGGGTGATCCGTCCTGATAGTTGTGAGGGGTGGGAGAAGACATTTTTTGTTTACAATTCCTCTAGAAAATCTAAAAAACTTGCACTTTATCTTCTTTAACTGCAGGGTTTTTTTCTGAGAAAGTCAGCGAGCAGCATAGAGAAACGTGGACTACTTGGGTTGGCCATGGCCACCACTTTCTCTTCCACATTTGCACTTTGGGTCCTTAGGATTGTGTGTTGCTGCTGGACCAGCAATAAAAGCAACTTATGACTCAGAAATTACCCTGGAAAGACATATTTGCAGCAGAAGGTGATTGCTGCTCTCTCTGCATCACTATCATAAGAGGTCCCCGATGTGGCAAACCCTGCAGCTTGGGGCTTCCCGGTGGGGAGATGCAGCACGCTGAACGCAGCTGATGCCACATCTCCTCAGAAAAGTTTTTAAGGTCCTGAGCATCCATGAGCCATCCCGCCAGCATCTCGCAGGGGCTAGAAAGCTGTTTTCTCTCAAAAACAAGACATGTAGAGACCGTGTGGAAGAAGGAGATAACCTGTCGGGCACAAAGTGGTGTCAAATGAAATGGGCTTTGTTTTTTTTCCCTCCCCCAGTCTTGGTTAGTAAATCCTTTTGATGTGGGAACCAAAAGTTATCACAGCCAAATGCAGGCTGAAAGCAGCTTTGTGCCCATCCTGGTCCCTGCGATAGGCTGTGCCACCTTTGGGCACTGTTACCGCCCGACCACTGCTATTAATGCAATTAATCCCTTTACCCCATCATTTACATAATTGGGAATATGGCACCGTATCTTCCATCCACAGCAGCCCCATTGGTTTCAGACCAGACCCGGCTCGGTACAACTCGCAGTTGCAGAGGAAATACCATTTTGCTGCTGAAAAAAACAATTTTTGTGGTTCGGATGCTGCAGCCGCCGGCAGCTTTGCCAAGAACTTCAGTTCTTACACAGGAAATGAGGCTCCTTTCAAAGCACCAGAGTAGGGCTATATATATAGCCTCTCTGAAAAGATATTTAAAGAAACATATTGACACTAGCGAGAACAGGAAAAAATAGCTCCTGACTGCGGGGAGCGAGGGCTGAAGGCAGCTGAGCCCATCCTGGGGGAGTAGGTGATACAGGGGATTAATTCACAGCTCTTTCATCTCCAGGAAAATGAGCTCCTGTGCTTTGTGCTGTGTGAACTCCCATGCTTTCGGTCTCCTGTCTTTTAATCGGAATTAGAGGTGCTTGGGATTGAATACAGCTTCAGCAGCAAAGAAATGAGTCATCTCATCTCTTTTCAGCAAGTCCCTCTTAGGAATTTATTTCCATCCCCAGGGAAAGAAAATAGTTTGTCTTTTACCAGATTAGGGGCTGCTTTTCTCTTTAGTGCGATCTGGGATGGAAGGGTTTGGGGGTTTTTTTAAATATATGCAGAAATAACTGGGTTTTTTAATGTGATGGCATCCAGAAGCAGCCAAGCCTCAGGAGAATAAATAGGTTTGGCGCTGAAAGTGAGGGGATTTGTGCCTCCAAGTCCAGGGGCTGCTCCAGATGGGAACGTGATGGTTTTGGACCACCAAGTGGCAAGGGGGAACCTTGCTCCAAATCACACCAGAGCCTGAGCAGGAAGGTTGAGATGCCGGGAGATGTTGCTGCCCCAAAACCCCTTTGCCCCTCTCTGATGGTTTCAAGAGGCTCTTTAAAATCTGATCTTTGAAATACAGATCAGCACGAACGATGTGAGCCCGAGTGGTTGTAATTCAGTGGCTCTGCAGTTAGGAGAGGGCTCCCCGCTGAGGGTCTCTTGTGCTAAGGAGCGCAGGGGCTCTCGCCCTTTGAAATTCAGCTCGTTTAACTCCATCTTCGTGCAAATCTAGGGAGAAGCAGCCAGGCAGGCAGATTATTTTTACCAAATTCCCCATGAGAGACTGAGTGTGGTCCTCTCTGCCAGCACGGGCAGTGACCCTTGAGCCCAGGGAAAACGGTGGGGAAGGGCAGGTAGGATGTGGGCACCTGTCACGAGGAGGGGGTGGCTTGTCCCAGCTTTGCTCTTCCATGGACAGACGAAAGTGAAGGGACTGAAGCTGCAGAAGGGACAGTTTTGGCTGAAGATTGAGAACCATGGATGGGGAGAAGGTGCCCGTTGCAGCTCCCAGTGCATCATCCCATGGGTGCGACACGAGGCCAGGCTGAGCATCGCCTGCTCTGGCACCGTCCGGCACACGGGCACTGAGGCAGAGCCCCGGCACCCGAACGCTGTGCCCGTGCTCGTCCCATCGCCCGCCTCCAGCTGTGTAACTCATTCGCTGTTGTGGCTGGCAGATGAAAACAGCTGCCCCAGCCTTTGCACAGATCCTGAGCTCCACAGACGCCCGGGTCCTCAGACGTGTGTATTTCTGAGCTGGAAAACTGGCTGTATTCATAACTCAAAGCAAGCAAGAACAGGGGCAGTCGCTAGAGCCAGACGTCGCTACATCTTTGCCAGCTTGTTCGTATGAAAACCTGACACTTAAAAAAACAAATGTCATATTAAAAATGTATTTTTAATGAAGAATATTGATAATTATGTTTAAAAAAAACATAGTCAGCACCCAGCAAACAATGCTGGAGGGCTGGTGAGGACTGCCCCAGGGACACCCCAGTGCAGGCAGGAGAAGAGGCTTTGCAGGCAGCCCCGTGGCTCAGCCCTGGTGGGCTGGGTG
The DNA here is from genome assembly GCF_047716275.1 of Strix uralensis. Classification (NCBI taxonomy): domain Eukaryota; kingdom Metazoa; phylum Chordata; class Aves; order Strigiformes; family Strigidae; genus Strix; species Strix uralensis. The sequence continues at coordinate 1,531,967 of NC_133991.1, read as the reverse complement.
CTGGTGCAGGGTGGCAAGAGAATCGACTTAAAACCCCTGTGTCCTAAAGGGATTTGGTCCCTCTCCGCTTTCCCCTGAGGCTGACCCATGCTGGGGCAGTGGGGTCACGGGGCCACCAACCAGGGGGTCACACAGCAGCACAAGGGCTAGAGGAAGGGCCCTAATCTCTGCCACCAGCTTGGCTGATTTATTTTGCACAGTCACCAAATAAGAAAACTTCCTGGGGACAGACTGTCCCCCGGTGACAGCAGAAACCAGCAGCACAGCCGGTATTTTAGCCCGGATGTGCAAGTCCCAGCCTACAGCTGGACTAATTATACATTGTGTGCTAATTACAGTGGAAGGTAAATGATCCCTGGTCTACATGCGAAAGGTGAAGTTACTCGCCCAAAGGCATATGCAGACATTTAATATTTTATCATGGATTCACAGAATGGTTTGGGTTGGAGGGACCTTCAAAGATCACTCAGTCCAGCCCCCCTGCCCTGGTCAGGGACACCTCCCACTAGCCCAGGTTGCCCAAAGCCCCGTCCAACGTGGCCTTGAACCCTTCCAGGGAGGGGGCAGCCACAGCTTCTCTGGGCAACATGTGCCAGGGCCTCCCCACCCTCAGTGTTCAACATTTCTTCCTTATGTCCAGCCTAACCCCACCCTCATTCAGACTAAAACTGTGTCTTAGCACGTGGAGCTTCCTTTTGTAATCACAAAATTTTGGTCCCTTCTTTGGTGGAACGTTTTGGCAGCTTGACGAGTCACACACCAATGGAGTAGGTTGATTGTGGTCATGGTTGGTGGTGTGACATGAGGATGGGCTTAGCCTTGTGGCTGCTGTAGGGTATGGCCCTGGCCATGGCTTCCAACATCTTCAGTCCAGCACAGAGATGCTCCCAGATGGTCCCAGTCCCCTCCACAGCCTTTGAGGTGGGTATGTCCATCAGCTGCGTCCTGGAGCCCGTGCCCTCCCGCAGGGCTTGGCACACGCTTGCTGATCCCCTCTTGCCCAGCCTTTAGCCAGCCATGCTGGTTTGGTGTTCAGACAAGCAGACATCATTGTATTCTCTGTTCCCACCAACGCAAAAAGCATCAGCATGCTGGCTGTGAAAGCTGTGTTACTGAGAAATCAGGTAGCTTCAGAGCTCATTCAGCTTTATGCAGCTCATAGTGAGGTTCCCAGGCTTTCTTCATGGCTTTGTCATGAAACTCAGGTTGTGAGGTTGACTTGAGTTGCCCAGATCTGCCATCCTTTGAGCCTTGAGATAGAGAAGATTCTTTGTTTCTCAGCTGTTGAGCAAACTAACAAAACTGCTAAGCATGCTTGCAGATCCTATTGCTGAAGCTGTGGTTACTTTATTCCAGGACTTTCATAATTTTACATGCTATTTTTACCTAGTCTCACTGGTAGCCAGCTTGATGTGATGGCAATAAATCCCAATTTAACAGCATCAGCCTGCGTCCTTCCTGGGTGGGTTTTTGGTCCTGCTGCCCCTAATATTCCATCAGAGGCTGTTGGCATCTGTGTTCCTGTTCCTTGGGGGTTTCCTGTGGTCTGGTGTTCACCGCCCGGCTTTCAACCGTGTTCACCACTTTGCCAAGTGACCCAATTCCTGCGTGGGACGGCGCAGCCCCTCGGCCAGCACCTCTGTGCTGCTGGAGCTGGGCTGGCAGCCGAGGCGCTGCCGCTGAGGAGGGCACGTTAAATATTTACCATGCAGAGAAGAGGCAAGTTGCAGCAAACAAAGGGACCCTTTGGGAGAAGAGGCTTCTCTCACCAGGGCCGGACTGGAGACTTGGTATTTATTGTTACCATTTGTCTCTTTTATTCCATGCGAGCAGATCAGCGCTCTCTAGAGAGTGTGTGGCACCGCTTTTTATTTTATTTAGCAGCTGCTGGCTGGAAGACAGTGTTTTCCAGTCATTGTGTTCACATGAAAGTGAACAAGAATACAGGGTTTTGTAAGCACAAATGGGCTTGCAAGGTGTTTGTGCCAAGGCATAAGGGACACCCGGGAATTGTCCCTTCTCCTCCTCCTGAGAGTCCAGAAAAGAGGTGATGGCATGAGTGCTGAGACATCAGCAGTAAACCTCACTGACCTAGTGATGCATGTCCTGAGATTACAACTCCCACCAAGCAGTGTTCCCCTGGGATTGGGCATCTGGGCGTGGGAAGGCTCTGGCTACGGTTGCAATGAGCAATTTGCATCTTCTGCCCAAGCGAGATGTGGCCCTCAGGTCCCCAACCTACTGCTGGTGAAGGTCACTGCTCATCCAGGTGTGGACTAAATGCAGTTTGTGCAGTCCACTGAATCAAGCACTGATCACCACTTCTGCATCTCAGTGGGCTTGGCAGCAGGTCATACTGGTGCTGGCCCTCACCCTTGCTGGTCCATGGGCATCGTGGTTGTCCCTTTCCCCCTGAGCCATGGTTACTGTATGCACCAACTGTGCCATCCTCAGCTTGCTTCTTGTGGGCCAGCCACTCCAGCTCTACAACCCTCAGAACTGGTCACAATAAAAGTCCCACACCACCAATTAGCGGTGCGTGAAGATTTTCCAAAGTATTAAGGCAATGCTGAAGTGGAGGCATCAGAAGACTTTGACTTCTTCTGTGTTGAAGAAGTCAGTGTAGAATAGGAATGGCTCCACCAGGAGAGAGATGATGACTTCTGCATTGAATAAGTCAATGAAGTCATTGAAGAAGTCTGTGACCTGGTGGAGACCTTGTGTTTTCCCAGCCAGAAAGGTTTTGTGCACTTCACAGATGGGAATGAATTGTTCTGACAGAGTCAGCAAGGTTTGCTTCTGTGGAGGTAAATACTTGTCTGGAGAGGGCAAAGGTAGGTATTTCTGAGTTTGCTGAATTTTATAGTCTCATTCTGTTAGCTGGTACTTGCATGGTCTGTACTGTCCTGCTGGGACATGTGGAGTGGGTGTCAGGCAAGGTTTTTAACCCTTTTAGCAGCCCAGCTGATGAGCAGGGACTTGCGCTTTGGTGCAGCTCATTCCTCCCCATAGTCCCAGGGAAGACCCCAGCTCTGCTCACGGTGGTACCTGCCACAGATATCCATGGATGAGCCTGTGCCTCCTCCCAAAGCACAGAGCATCTCGTTGCTCCAGTGACCCAGGCTTATACTGGGGTGACGGGTGGGGGGGTCACATACAGCATGGCACGAAGCTGGACTTCACCACTCCTCCTTGAGCAGGAGGGGTGAGAGGTGGTGGGATGACTCGGGACACGACACAGCCAGCATTTCAGTGGGTGGGATCCAGCTTGGAGTTTCTGCCATGCCCCCCAGCCCCCCCTCCTTGTGGGCACCTCAAAGGGTGATGTTAGCTGAGGAGTTGGGGCGAGCAAGACCATCTCCTGACTTCGCTCCTCTCTTGGTGAGATGCTCCTGGCCTCGACAGGAGGACACGCTTCCCTCTTGTTTGTCTTCCTGGCTATTGCAGTCCTGCTCCAGCTCTTTTTATAGCTCAGAAAGAAGTGCCTTGAGTTTCTGAGTCGTCTGGGAGGCCAAGCACACAGGGAGGAGTCGCAGCTAGAAATAGGGCTGCTCTCTGCTTATGCATTCCAGTTTTATTATTTTTTTAGCTGAGATGTCCAAGTTTGAAGAGTCCCACAGCTGCAAGTGCCAAGCTGGGAACCATGTCCTGCATTTTTTCCACTCGGACTGGGTCTTCTTTCTGCTTTGCCTTATTCCCAATGCCCTCATACCAGCCGTTGTGCCTCCGTGGGATGGCTTTCCCAGGGAATGAGGTCTCTCACTCCTGCCTGTATTTTCCATAACCCTCAGCCTTCACGCCTTGGCATGGCTGGTTTGGCAGAAGAGGTCCCTGTGTGCCGGTAGTGCTGGACAAAGACACAGGAATTAATAATGTCTGGGGGGTGGATAAGCAATTGGGTATTTGCTAAAGCTGCTGGGTGGTGAGCAAAGAGCTCAGACAAAATGTTCAGTGATTTCGGCCCACTGGGAGAGAAGCGAAGCTCTGTCTGCTGCACGGCCGAGAATAAATCAGAGTGAAAAGGAGAGGACAGTTTGTTTAACAAAACCTGTGGTTATCAGCCCCTTAAAATTAGCTGGGATTTTGGCTGCGGTGCCAAGGCAGGGCAGGGGTGTGCGGGCAGAGATGCCCTGCCACTGCCCGAGGGCTGGCACAGGCTCGCCTGGGCATCCCAGCAGGTCTGCTCCTCTCTCCCATGGGAGAGGGGTATGATTAACTGTATCACCTCTAGACTTCTCCATTAATCCCTTAATACTCGGATACCATTCTTGGGCTGCAATCTCCCTCTCCGAGAGTTTTTATCAGACAGGAACCATTTTGGGTCCCTGCTGCCAGTTGCCTGCTGGTCTCCGCAGTCCCGTGTGTGGGCAAGCATCGCTCAGGCAGGGCTGCGTCGGCCAGGACGGGCTGATGGGACACGGATGCCTGCTGGGAATGGGACTTGCCTGAGAAAAATCCATCTGAGGTCAAATCTGAACCAATTCTTTCTTCCAATCAGCCATCTCGTGGAAATGGCAATTAGCCAGGCTGTCTCCATTACATCATTTATCATTTTAACCCCTTTTCCTCCCTTTCCGCCACATTCACTAGCTCCGGGAGCAATTACTCTCTAGTTATCCAGCTTCTCTTCCCATCATCAGGAAAAAGGGATTTTGCACATTGTGGAAATGCTAAGAACTGCTGATTCCTATCAGAGGGGATGAAGTCTGCCAGCTCCTTTCTTCTGATGCTAAGCAAATTTGGGATCTCTGATCCCAGCACCTCCAAGGGACCTTTCCAGCCTGCAAGAGAAGCAGCGTGTTTACTGCTTGGTGAAATAACCAGCATCCTGTGAGCAGCATGCAAGGCAATGGCAAGAGCTTATTCTTCTTATCCTAGGTATTTTCATCTTTTCTGGCCCTAAAGGGTAGGAAGGACCAGTGCTCAGCTCCTTCCGTGTGACTGCCCCACGTAACGACTGCAGCACCGCAGCGGCAGGGTCTGGGCAGTCCTGGCAGCCTGGCTGCTCCTGTACGGGAGCATCTGCTTCTCACCTGCATTTTTTCCTGGTCCTGGTTTTTAGTTGCAATGTGCTCTTCTCCCAGGTAGCAGCATCGTGCAAATTCTCTCCGGTTCTCACCATGTGGATTTCTGTTTCTCTGTGCCTCACCGGTGAGCGCTTGGGTATGGCACAGGGGACTGGCTGTGGCAGCTGGGCTGTGTTCAGGGCTCTCTGGGTTGTTTCTGATAATATCAGTCAGTAGATTTCTAGCACAATTTTCTTTATTTAGCCAAAAATGTTAAAAAAGTCCTGATTTTCCAAATGCCGTAGGAACATGGAGGTTTTTCTCCACAGAAGCACTGAGTGCAGCTCCTGTGGTCCTCGGGCTCAGCCATCCATCCACCTTTGCCCAGACGAGTCTGATCATCCCTGTGGTTTTGTGTCCAAGAGGCTGGCTGTCACTCGCCAGATTTCACAGGAGCCCTTGTCCCCGGTCACACGGGAGCCCTTGTCTATGCGTCACGCTGTCCAGCCCTGTCAGCCTACAGCAGAGCGTGTAGGAGGAGGATGCCCTGGGGGTGGTGAGGACCATGGTCCCCTGTGCTGGGCTGGCCTGGCAGTGTCTGACAGCTGATGAATTGCTGAAAAATAGTGAAATTGGGTGTGTTGAGTGGAATGTTTGATTTTAAGTACTTGGAAAACTTCAGGGCTCCACTGCACCAGCGGGACCCCTTGTTGCCATTTCTGGGAGATGGGGATTGAGTTGCTGCACGTGGCTCGTTTGCTGACGCAAGAGCTGTATCGCAGATGGGGGGTGACTGATGATTTGGGAAGAGGTGCCTGCTTGCCCTTCAGTTCCAGTTCAGCTGTCGATATGTAGCCAGGAGCACACATTTCATCTCTCACAGAATCACAGAATCACAGAGTTGTCTAGGTTGGAAAAGACCTTGAAGATCATCCAGTCCAACAATCAACCCAACATTAACAGTTCCCAACTCCACCAGATCCCTCAGTGCTGGGTCAACCCGACTCTTCAACCCCTCCAGGGATGGGGACTCCCCCCCTGCCCTGGGCAGCCCATTCCAACGCCCAACAACCCCTTCTGGAAAGAAATGCTTCCTAATATCTAGTCTAAACCTTCCCTGGCGCAGCTTGAGGCCATTACCACTTGTCCTGGCACTTGTTCCTTGGCTCAAGAGACTCACCCCCCTCTCTGCACCCTCCTTTCAGGGAGTTGCAGAGGGCCATGAGGTCTCCCCTCAGCCTCCTCTTCTCCAGACTAAACCTCCCCAGTTCCCTCAGCCGCTCCCCATCACACCTGTGCTCCAGACCCTGCACCAGCTCCGTTGCCCTTCTCTGGACACGCTCGAGTCATTCAATGGCCTTTTTGGAGTGAGGGGCCCAAAACTGAACCCACTCATTGAGGGGCAGCCTCACCAGTGCCGAGCCCAGGGGTAAGATCCCTTCCCTGTCCCTGCTGGCCACGCTCTCGGAGCAGATACCTCATCATTTTGGTGTCCTCTGTGCCCCTCTGCCAGCGATGCACGCCCAGCGTCAGGCAGGCAGAGGCAGTTGGCAGCGATAGCAATGTGCATGCTCTGGATGCTGTGATTTGCTTTTGGGAGCAGATTTCCCTCTCAGATTACACCCTCTGATTTCTTGAGACAACGTGGAGGTACTGGGGCTGCCCTTCCCTCTATCTAACTCTGGCAGGGGCATCCTTGGGGTGCAGAGCCCTGCCTCCCTGTCATGGACGGGGCTGGGTCTGGGCTGCTGCCTGCAGCTGTGGTGTGCAGGCAGGGCGGCAGTGTGCAGGCAGGGCTCAGTGCAGGGCTTTCCTGCCTGCTGTAGCCATGGGGACAAGCACTGAATCCCCCCTAACTCCACCCTGCTGCAGAGGATGCATCATCCTGCTTGAGGGGCCGGGGAAGGCAGGGAGCAGGGTGGTGGGTGCAGCCCCCCTGACCCCCCCAAGCCTGTGTCCCTGTGGGATCCCACATGGGTGAGCCACGGGGCACCAGTGGCTCCCAGTGTGGGGGCATCTCCTCCTGCTGCCAGAGAGGGTCCTGATGGAGCTGCCTCTTGCAGTCTGTGCCCGGTCCAACTGTCCCTCATCCGTCTTCCCCGTCCTGCCAGGAGGCACAGGCGTGTTTTCCACACCCAGAGCTGGGTTTTACACTCTCAGTTCCTCTCCAGCCACGGTGCTGGGGCTGGTGGGAGCAGGACAGTGCAACCCTTTCTTCTTGGGCTGGGTAAGCCAAAGGGCGTGCTGGCATGCGCTCCAGCCAGCAGTGTTTGTTTTTGAACAAGGAAAATGAGCGAAAACTAATATTTAGATCTTGGGAAGGGATTTCGCAGCCTTTTGCACGGAATCATGCCTGCAATTCCCCCGTTGGTAAACGTCAGACAGGCAGCAATAACACATGAAACACAGTTTCCTTTATACGCTGGGATTTTTTCCACCTCGGGCTCCACCCTGCGTCCCAGCGGAGATTCCTGCTCCGGCTCCGCGTGCTCCCCAGGCGCTTTCCACACCCAGTGAGCAGGCAGCGTGCCAGATGCTCGCAGCCCAGCAAAGTCATGGAGCTCCTTGTGGGGACCATCACCTGTGGTGGGGGGCATCCGCAGACACAGGAGAGGTGTTGAACACTTAAAAGCTGGTACACTTAAAAGAGCACAAGGAAAGCTTGCTCTCACGTACCAGAATGGGACTGGCTTATTTTCCACTTATCCATCCATCAGAGAACATCCCTTGTTCCTCCTGGGTCTCATCCTGCTCCCCTTCACAGGGAGCGGACGCCCCATCACCAGGTGCTGATCTCCGGCTCAGCCGCCAGTGGCACATACAGTGTGCCAGCAGCACATGGTGGCCTGGGCACCGGGGAGGGATGCTGGGGACTGGGGCTTGGGGACCGTAGTCGTGGCTTAACAAAGCTGGATGCTCGTTTCTGATCTCCTAGGACATCCCAGGGGAGTGCATGCAGACCTCCGTCCTGCTCCAGCGCCAACGGCCCTCTGTCACCTTGGGGATAGGTCCTATGTATTTATTAAGTATATGTAGGCTGAGGTCCTATGTATTTATTAAACCAGTATTTATTAATTATAAGGGTCAGACCTTCCCAGTGGTGGGGATCTGGATGCCAGGAGTGAGCTATTTCCTTGCTGGGGGAGAGGGGAGCAGATTCAGTCATGGGGTATCATCCTGACACTGGTTTCCCGCTGCGTGTGAGGGGATGCTGAGCAGAGACTAAAATGTAATTTTTATCTGTCATTTTGGCATCGGTTCATTTGCTCCACCATTTTCCCACTGCAACTGAAATGGGTGCCTTGATCCCACTGGGTCTGCCGGGAGGGAGACGAGCCCACTGCCCCTTTGCAAGAGCAAGGGCTGCAAACCCACAGCTCTTTGGAGCACACTGGGAAGCGGCTCTGCCGGGGATGGGGAGGTGGACAGAGGTCTCGGGGACTGGGTTGGGGGTTGAGAGAGCTGGGAAGTGACCTGCAATGCCAAAGAAAGCGGAAAAACCTCTGGGAGCACAAGGAGGAGGAGGCGGCGTTGCTGCTAGCCGGCATTGCCTGCTTTGTTCCGACCTCTCCCTGCAACCGCGCGGCACTTAAATACGAATATACTCAGAGCTCAAAACTTTCCCGGGGCTGTAAATATGTTGCCTATTTCCTATAAATACTTTTGCTGCTGCCTGTTAGCTAGAGGCAGGCTCAGTGTCTGCAGCCCTCTGCATCCCGCCGGCACTGTTTTGCAGACTGCAGGCAGGGTCTGGCAGGGGTCTGGCTGCGGGGAAAACATTTGCTGTGGCATTTCCCAACCTATTGCATCAGGTGGTTTCATTTCAGACGGGTTTGTTCCTCATTTGTTACGCAGACGTGACAAAGCTCCTAACATTTAGGGCTTGTTGTAGGTGCTGGGGTGTGTGTAGGCATTTGCAAACCTGCTGGGAGGATCCACTCAGCCCCCTGCTCCCTCGTCTTTTGGGTCTGTGTGGAAATAAAGCTCAGGAGAAGGTGTGAGAAGGTCCTGGCTGGGGGGTGTGCGAGTCTTGGCTGGGCACTGAGCTGAAGCATCACGCATGTGGCATTGCCACCAGGTCTGCAGGTCTCAATTCAAGGGACAAACAGAAGAAGATAATTAAAATGATTCCTCTGATGGGGCAATTCGAAGATCGCCTAAGGCAGAGATTTGGAGACTTGGGAAGGGAGGGGGCTCCATGCGCTTCGGGAGAGGGAGGAAGGCACCTGAGGGCAGATGCTGAAGGTGTTTTGGCATGGCTTCCTCTCCAGCCCCACGAGCACGAGCCGTGCTCCACATGAAGTCTCCAGCTCCCCATACATGAAGCCTCCAGGGCAGAACCTGGGCGCTTGGTGGGAGCCGTGATTTACCAACCATCTTCTGAATCATTGACAGCACTGACCCAGATATGGGGGGGCTGCAAAGTGGAGAAATGCGGACAAAGTGGGCGGCCACTGAAGGGCGTAAATGGCCCCACTGATGGGGACAGATGCTGGGGGCATTTGTCCCCGCAGATCTCAGGCTTGAAAGGAGGTGGGTGACAGAGGAGCTCTGGGCGCTGGCAGCGCAGGGAGCAGCGAGGTGGCAAACATGGGAGTGGTGAGCACAGCGCTGGCGGTTCCGCAGTGGGGTTGTGACCTTTGCTAACCCTGTTTCCTTCTTCTGGGCGTTTTGGTTATCTCGAGGGTGTCAGTGTTAGGCTTATAAGAAGGAAGCGACTAACTACAGCAGTGCATTGTGCATGTGTAAAGGAAGACTGAGCCTCAGCTGGAGTCAAGAAGGGTTTCCAGATAACCTGCATATACAGAGGGGCCTCAGGGGACACAGAAGACACCTGTGAGTGCTGAGCAAGTGGCCATGTACATACTAGCTAAGGTTAAGCGTGCAGGTTTTACACCCCACTGCCATGATTTCCTCACACACAGTTGCTGTTGTTGCTGCTGAAGGCTGTCCTTTTGGATCGAGGACTTCAGGTGGTGCCTTCCCCATTCATCATAGGATCATGGACTCACAGAATGGTTTGGGTTGGGAGGGACCTTCAAAGATGATCCGCTCCAGCTCCCCTGACATATGCAGGGACACCTTCCACTAGCCCAGGTTGCCCAAAGCCCCATCCAATGTGGCCTTGAACCCTTCCAGGGAGGGGGCAGCCACAGCTTCTGTGGGCAACCTGTGCCAGTGTCTCCCCACCCTCAGTGTACAACATTTCTTCCTTATGTCCAGCCTAACCCCACCCTCGGTCAGTTTAGAACCATTGCCCCTTGTCCTGTCACTGCAGGCCCTGGTCAAAAGTCTCTCTCCCTCTCTCCTATAAGCCCCCTTTAAGTACTGAGTGGCCACAGTCAGGTCTCCCCGGAGCCGTCCCTTCTCCAGGCTGCACAACCCCAATGCTCTCAGCCTTTCTCCATAGCAGAGCTCTTCCAGCCCTCGGACCATTTTGGTGGCCGCCTCTGGACCAGGTTCCTGCCTGCCCTGTGCTGGGGACCCCCGAGCTGGCCGCAGTGCTCCAGGGCTCTGAGGAGAGCGGGGCAGAGGGGAGCATCCCCTCCGTCGGCCTGCTGGCCACGCTGCTGGGGACGCAGCCCAGGAGACGCTTGGCTTTCTGGGCTGCGAGCGCACATTGCCGGCTCATGTCCCATTTGTCACCCACCAGCATCCCCCAGTCCTTCTCTGAGGGGCTGCTCTCCCTCCCTCCCTCCCTCCCTCCCTCCCTCCCTCCCCCAGTCTGTGCTGGTTCTGGGGTTGCCCACCCCCCGTGCAGGACCTTGCACTTGGCCTGGTTGAACTCCATGAGGTTCACATGTCCCCCTCCTCCAGCCCTCTGGATGCCACCCCTTCCCTCCAGCGTATGGCTGCACCGCTCAGCTCAGTGTCACCCTTTCTGTGCCTTCCCAGCCCTCCACTCCAGGTGGGGAACGGGAGTTTCTCCTTCTCCAGGTTTGGATAGGAGGATCTGCCTGGCTCCTTGCAGCCTCAGCAGGGGGGTGAAGCAGTGAGCAGGGAGGATACTGCTTATCCCGTGTCTCACTTTTCCTCTTGCATTTTTAATCCCATTAGCTTTGCAGAGCTGCTCGCTGAGTTCCCGCTAACCTTGGACGGGCCCCGTCCGCCGGCGCTGTCTGAGCGATGTTACACGAGGCTCGTGCAGTTGCTGTAACACCAACGGCTATAGATTGAACAAGGAGCTAAAAATAACAAATGATCAATAATGGCAGCATGAACCCTGGCTTTTTTTTTTTTTTTTAAGAAAATCTGTGTATTGACAACACAACAAAGCGGCTTCCTGTAAAGGCAGGAGGAATAATGGAGCCGGGCTCCCTGCCCATGCCCGGGCCTGGGGCTGGCAGCGGCGCTGGCTTCGCCCACGGCCCTGGGTCCCGCGGGTTCTGCACCCCGGGAGCCCTGCACTGAGCTGCTTGGGGCGATGTGGAAGGGCAGCACTCCCCCCCGACTCCCTGTGCTGCTCCAGCCCGTGGTGAGGAGCTGGGGGAGCTCGGTACTCCCTGAAATAACCCCCTCGCTGGCAGCCCGGCTGCCTGCTCCTGCCTGCACTGCCTGCTCCACTTCAGCGCGGCCGCCAGCCCTGGACCCATGCCCGCTTCAGACTGATCTGCTTTTTCCTCTCGCTTTCACATGCCCAGGAAACTGCGGCATTACAAGGATTTGAAAATGGCCTTGAGCTTTTTAAGCACTGGTCCAGAGCGGATATTTTTCCTAAATCAAGATTTGCAAAGATTTGGGCATTAGTCAGCTGGGAGGATTTCCAGAAGTACCAGAGCACCCAAACACCCTTTAAATCTGCCTCCCGTGCAAGTGCAGGTTTGGTACTGAAGAGCAGCTGGCTCACCAAGCAATTTGGGGAATATTTTTTTACATCACCAGTGTTAGTGTAAGGGTTTTCTGAAGGTTGTTCGTTGCTGGAGCTCTTCTGAAAATCCTGGTGGTGTGGGATCAGCCTGGAGGGGTTTGACCGTATTGCGACGTCTGAGTCCAGAGAAACTCATCACACCTTCAGCTTCTGCTAATGCAGCTGCTCCATCCCTGTATCCCAAATAACCAGTGGCGTGATGCTGGTGCCTGGGGCAGGTCTCAGCTCTGTTTCAGAAGGACGTGGAGCAGCGCAGTGGATCAGTCAGGGAAGGTGGGCTGTGTTTCGATGCTCTAACCTCCCAGCTCAGTGGAAAAAAAAATCCGTTTCTGCCAACGGTGATGGCGAGGTGGGTTTTTCCTCTAAATCACACTGTTACAAATACACCCCGGTGCCCAGCATTCACTCCCGTCTCGTAAAAAGCAAAACTCCTTGCACAGCCAGCAATGCTCTCCCAGCTTCATGGACCAGCAGCTAAACCCAGCTTAATGAGTCCTCAAAGGCATATCCCCCGAGCGAGTGCTTGGGGATCTGCAGAGATACTGAAAAGAGCTCAAACCTGCAAAATAGAAAAGAAATAGTTTTCTAAGTGCTCAGTGGTTTTCCCAATGAACTTGCTATTCTGCTTTATACCTAGAGCTCAGAAAACCCCAGGATCCTGGAGATCCCATATCAGAAAGATGCTCCAGCAGCATCTTGCATGGTTGAGCCATGGTGCAGGACTGTTTTATTGTGAGCTAAAAGAGCTGCTCTGGGGAGGTGGGTTGAAAGTGCTTCTGCACTGGAGCAGCTGGAAAAAAATGACGTTCCCCAAGGAAAATAACTTTAAGAGAGGGGGGTGGTTTGAGAGCGCAGCTCCCATTTGGTTCCTTCCCTCGGGGAAGACTTGGGAAATACAGAGAGATCAAGAGGGAGCAACAGATATTATTAGTCATCCAGGAGGGAGGCGGCTGCAGGGGAAGAGGGTTTAAAAGGCTTCAGAGTATTTTTAGACCTGGTAAAATGAACAGTAAGGGGGGGAAAAAAGAAGCAAGGAGACCTGTGAGAGAGATGTAGATGCTTCATGGAGCAGAGTGGCCTGGACTTTCTGCTCCATCCTGCCCTGAGCATCAACTCAGGCTGAGATTTGCTCAAACAGAAGTAGGGGATGTAAAACCAATAAAAGAAAATGCCTTCTAGAACATTACCCGACGAACCTCGTCAAGCTGGCTGTAATGACAAAAGGCCACATTTGCCGACATATTTTAGCCCTAATTCCCCTCATTTTAACAGGAGTCAGTTGCCAAGATAGAGTTTAAAAGCTGCTTGCTGAGCCTCCAGTGTGCTTGGGGAAGATGCTGAATGTCTCTTCCTTCTTCATCCATCGTGGTCTGGACCACACGTACTGTCCTGGCAGCTCAGAGGAGCATAATGGAGCTGCAGGAGGATGGAGGGTGTTTCCAGCGGGGTGTAAAGGGTCTCAGAGTGCAGCATTGGAGGAGGCTTAATATAGCCAGTGGGGAGAGGAGGGGGGTCTCTGCCTGTCCAGATCAGCTGGGAGGATGATGAAGGCACTCAGGGGACAGGGTGAGGCAAGGGGCTGCCTCCCCCCTGGTTCTCCAGGGAAGCAGCCCTTGCTTTGCCTTCCCTATTCCCTGCCAGGAAAGGTCCCTTCCTACCCCCGAGCCGGAGGGGTTGACGGAGGCAGCACCTCTGATGCCCTGTGGTTTTCCAGCAGCCCCCTCAGCGCATCCCCAGCATCCCCCCCACTGCCTTTATTCACAAGGTAATTGCCTCCATCCCAGGTGGAGAGCATCTGCTCTGGAGAGGCTTGCTAGGGCTGATCTTCCGCAAGCTCATCCCGAATTGCTGGGATGGGATGCAGGAGCCTGGGATGAAGTGGGTGGGTTTGCACACCCGACTGGGATGCTCTGTGTGTCCTCCCGGGCTCCCGCCGCAGCGGCACAGAGATTTAGAGCGAGTTCACTTATTGCACAGCCATTAGTGGATTTGTGCAAGTGAGTTAAGTATAATAAATATATATTTGTATCTATAGCAGGTGCTCCTGCGGCTGCAGAGCAGCAGGTCAGCACCTCAGCATCTTTACCGGAGCCCCTGGGAGTAACCCAGGAGCACCGTGCAGGGCACAAGTGGCTCTTGTGTGCCAGCACCAGTGTTTCTGCACCACGATGCAGTGAACCAGAGCAGGGAACTCCCCTGGGCTCGGTAAAGCAAGAAGGAAATTCCTTTCACCCCGATGCATCCCCGTAGCAGTGGCATTTGTCCCCAGGGGTCACACTGGCCCCTCCTGAGCCCTGGTGTGACCGTGTGCGCTGCCACCCCCACTCCCCACTTGGTGCTTTCAGCTTGGGGAGCGCAGCTCTGCCAGCCACTGGGGAATCCGGGTTTCCCTTTGCTCTGGGGACCCTCGTGAAATTGCCTTTAAATTAATTTTCAGATTTTCGTCTTGGCTCTTATTTTTGCGCTCTAGCTGAAGACCCCCCCCTCCTTGCTGTGAAGCCGGGTAGACTTGGAGCTTGTTCCCTTTTCAAGTGCTTCCTGGTGGCCTCCAAAATCTGGGTTTTACTGGCTGGAGCGGCTCAGCCGTGAGGAACCACACAGTGACCGTGGCCGTGCCGCAGCAGCAGGACACTTGCATGTCCCAGCTCTGCAGCATCTGTAGGAAACCATCAATAATGACAATATCCATCTTCTCTCTGAGCTGGCTTTAGCACCAGCTGAGATGTTTGGTTCAGGAGTGAGCTTGTGTGAAAGCTTGATTTTGAAAAAAAAGGTTAATGATGACGAGCTGACTTAATTTGTGGGATTAAGGAGGAATGTTGGGAACACAAAGCCTGGACGCAGGAGGTGGGCAGCTTGCTATGGCTGCACACAGGTTTCGATGGTATTACAGGGTGTTGCCAGTAAATATGGCTAAAGGATGGATCCTGCATGTTATTTTACAAACTACCTATTTCCTATGCAGGTGGCATTGTAGGAAACGTCACATCCATCCTATGCGTGTGGCAGGGGGGATTGGGTTTTCTCCGGAGGATGCTCTGGTTTTGGCTGTGCCTTGCAGGGTGTGCTCTTTGCATACCTGCCTTAAGATCTCTTCATGCAAATAAGGCATTAAAACCTGATGGCCAAGTGCTAATTGCAGGGCTGTGGCCTCTGGAAGCTGTGGCTTCTTGGTGCCTCTGGAGAACAGCGCTCTGGGAAGCAAGCACCGCATCTGCGGGACGTCCTGGGACAGCAAGGCAGCAGCGGTGGTAGCATTCAGAGCAATGCTAAACCCAGCTAAGGGTGAATTAATTAATTCCAGGATCCCCTTAAGCCAGGGGGAACACCAGGCTGGGGGCTGGGCTGCATCGCAAGGCCCCAAGCACCCACTTTCCATGCCGAGAGCACAGCTGGGAATCGCTCAGCGAGGGGCTTCGCCGTGGGGAGGGGACAAACCCCCGTGCCGCTGTCAGCCGCGGTGCTCAATGCTGGGTCTGTCCCCTCTGCTTTCGGTGCCGGGGATGCCGGGGTTGGTGCTTTGCCCCCTGTGGCCAGCGCAGCAGAGACCATTCTTGCCATGCACACACATGCTGTCATGCCTGTCGTGACAGGGACTGTGGAGCCCCATTGTGCCTGGCGTGACAGGGGCAGATATCCACGACAGGGGCAGGTACCTGTGATAGGAGCAGGCACCCGCAATCGGGGCAGGTACCCCACCCCCAGAGCGCTGCCTCGTGCCCACCCCCAGGCTCAGAGCAGGGACCAGACTCTGCTCCTGGAGAAATCTGGCTGCTGCTTGAAACCATCTGGTCCAGCAGAACACCGAGGAGCCACGTACCTGCGGAGCGGTGCGTCTACCCGTCTGTCCCAGGAATTGCAGCGGAGACTTTAACACCCACCTGAGGAAAACACAACCTGGCCCTAAAATCTGTCCTCCCCCCAGGGCTGGGATTAATTGGGTGGGGAGGGTGGGTGCAGAGCTGGGTGCTGGCAGGGCACGGGGTGGCGGTTCTCCGTCGCCGCAGGGATGTGGGATCCCGTTATCTTATTAAGAGCGGCCAAATCACCATCCCGGAGTAAGTGGCTGAGCCGCGACTAGACTATAGTAATCCTGGGGGATTAGTGTCTTCAGCCAGGCCGGCACTGCAGAAGCGTTTTTTTCTTACGGCTGTGAAGCTTCTCCTCTGCCTTTCCTCCTCCCTGCTTTGGGGTTGCTTTTAGGGGATCACAGAAAAATAGAAGAATCATTTGGGTTTCTTTCGTGCTTCCCCTCCTGAGCACCGATAGGAGCTGGGAAAAACCCAAAATATTCCTGCCTGGGTGTTTGCCTGTCCCAGCGGGTCAGCAATCCCTGCTCAGGGTGCAGGCAGCACGGGCAGTCTGTGCCGTGCCGTGCCTGCCCGAGGATGGGGGCTGAGGTCGGGGGACTCGTTTACCACCCCAGTTTAATTGCTTTTGTTGTTGCGACCGGTACTGTGACAGCCGAGGGGGCTCCTGTGCGAGCGAAACCCAGTGCAGGTCCCCGGGCAGAGCCTGGGGTGCAGCTTCCCCCGGGCACAGAGCTGGGGTGACTGGGGCAGGGGGACAGGGAGCAGGGAGGGGCAGGTGGGGCAGGGGATGGGGCAGAGTATGGAGCAGGGACCTGGCAGTGGGGCAGGGGGTCGGGCAGGGGATCTGGAAGGGGATTTGGCAGGGGGTCAGGCGTGGGGCAGAGAGACGGGCAGGGGGGCAGGCAGGGGGGCAGGGGGTGGGGCAGGGGGGCAGGCAGGGGGGCAGGGGGTCGGGCAGGGGATCTGGCAAGGGGGCAGGGGGTCGGGCGTGGGGCAGAGGGTCAGGCAGGGGGTCGGGCAGTGGGGCAGACGGTCGGGCAGTGGGACAGGGGGTCGGGCTTGGCGTTGGGCAGTGGGGCAGGGGGTCAGGCAGGGGGGTCGGGCAATGGGGCAGAGGGTCGGGCAGGCTGCGCCGGGGGGGCGCGGAGCCCACCGCCCGCCCTGCCTCCAGCCACCCCCTCCACCTCCGCTCGGCCGCTGCCCCGACACCACCCCGCGGGCTGCGGGCGGGCGCTCCCGGGGGGGGCGGGCGGGCGGTTCCGCGCGGGAGGTGACGAGCCGCCCCCCCACGCCCCCCCCCCCCCCCCCCACGCGCGCCCCCGCGGGGCTCCTTTGTTATTCCTGCGGAGCGCCGCGGCTCCCCCCCCCCTTCCCCCGCCCCCTGCCCAGCTCGGCTGTGCCGCCCCCCGCGGGAGCGCGCCCGTGCGCGGGAGCGCGCCCGCCCCCCCCCCGCCGTTCCGCCGCCGCCGCCGCCCGGCAGAACCTTCCAGCGCCGCCGCCCCGAGGGGCCGCCGCCATGGGCGCCGCCGCGCCGCCCTGAGCCCGCGGGGGCCGGAGCCGCCGCCGCCGCCCCTCCGCCATGGAGCTGGGCAAGGTGGTAAGTGCGCGGCCCCGGGGAACTCCCCCCTGCCAAAGGGACACCCCCCCCACCCCGGGGACCCCCCGCAGGGACGCCCCCCCAGCCCCTCGGCAGGGCACCGGCATCCAAGGTTTACGCCTGGACTGAGGGTTTCCATCCAGCGAAACTCCTTCCCAGGGAAGTTTGTGAGCCCCCAGCTCTCGGCGGTGTAAAATCCGGGGGCAGCAGGGGAGGGGGTTTGTGGGGGCAGCGGGAGCCGTGCGCCCCCCCCTTCGGTTATCGGGGGGGCTCCTACTCGCGGTTGAAGCTGCTCCCCGCCGTGCTGCCGCAGCCCGGCTCGGGCTTTGCTCCCACCCACCCGGTTAACGTGCTTTCCCCCCGGTCTTCGGCTCGGCTGGGTGCCACGAGCAGCCGTGTCCCCGCGTCCCCGTGTCCTCATGCGTGGTGCTGCTGTCACAGCCCCTTCGCCCTGTGGGGGCAGCCCCTCACCCGGCCATCAGGGATGGAAACAAGTTTGGGGTAAAAATTGGGATTTTAGGGTCTGTTGCTGCAGGGGGGCACGACCATCCCCTCTGCTGCTCACCTGCGAAGAGGGATTTTGCTTTTCGCGGGGCTCCGGCAGAGCCAGGCTGGGGACGGGGAAGGTCCCCCGGGCGCTGCCCGTGCGGTCCTGGCTCCGTTCTTGGCTCCGTTGCAGGATCCGGAGCTCCCGGAGGGGAACGGGCGAGGGACGCCCCGTCCTGCCGGCGGGAGCTGCTGCTCGGCGGGAGGCGTTGGAGGAAGGATTGGCACCAAAGCTACCTCGGCACCGCCGGGCTGCGCAGCCCCAGAGCATCCCAGCTCCGCTAAATTCGGGAGCATCGCGCTAGGGCGAGACACCCCCGGGTGTTGCTGCCGGGGTGAAACTTCCCGAGGAAGGTGGGTCCTGGGGTCCAGCTGGTCACCAAAATGTGCCTTCGGAGATGAGCTCCTGGCGTCTGCTCCTCGCATCCTCCAGCCTCGCTCTTTTATTTCCTCCTGTTCCAAAATATGCCCAAATATTTGCCTTTGTTGGGAAGCAGAAGGCTCCGGTCGGGACCACTGGGAATGTTTCAGGAATATTTGAAGGCGGTGGAGGACCTTCCTGAGCCATCAACCCTGGAATACACAGCCATCCTCCCTCCCCCGATAGAAATCACCGCTGCTGGAAGAGATTATCTTCGCATAAAATCCCCACTTAAAATTAAAATCCTGGCTAACGGAGCAGCTTGTGGGAAAGGCTTTAGCCATGGCCGAGCCAGCTGGGCAACGTGGGGCATAAGTGATCGAGTGCCCATATCAGTAATTAAGCGAGAAGAGTAACGAGTGATTTTTGCGGGGAGCAGCCGTGGAGGGGTGCAGGGCTCCCAGGGAGCTCCTGGTTTTCCACCTCTCCTCAGATCCACCCACCCGGGATGGGGTCTGGTTGTGCTGAGGGGTCTCCGCTTGCGGTGGGTCAGAAGTGCCCAGCAGCAGGAGCCAGGGCTCGTGCTGGCCCTTTGTGGTGCGGGAGGTGACCAAAGCACTCCCCAAGCTCTTCTGCAGCCTCGGTTGACTTCTCTTTTGACTGTTATTTCAGCTGGAGGCTTCAAAGGGATCCAAGTTTTACAGTGTCAACTTCCCCCATGGTCATTGGTGAGATTTGGCTTCCGTAGCCTCGCTTTTTGCCAGCTCTTCTCCCCAAAATCAGTTTTCTCACTGTCCTTTTTTTTTTCCCAAAGGTTTATCTGTGTATGGGAAAAGTCTGTATTCCTTAAACTGGATTTAAAAAACACACCTCCAGGTAATTATCTGCATTAAGTATTTATGGCACTGGAGAAATCCAGTGGCCCAGCTCTTTGGGTGCTGGTCCCCCGATGGTGGACAGTGATGTGTTCAACGTAGCAAGCGTTGGTGGAGCCAAACCCTTCCAGGCTCCGGTGACCAGCCCAGCTCTCCCCTGCTGGCATCAGATGTCTCACTTGAGTCCTTGGGACCCACCACAAGTCGGTTGGGTGGTTGTCTTCGTTCTTTCCTTTTGCTTGTCTCGGAGGTGGAGAAGTGATCAACCTGTGCTGTCTTGGCCTGCCCCAGCTCTCGTGATGGTGTTGAACTCATTATTTTTGCTGGAGGCTCTGGAAAGGCCAGGAGGAGCGATGGGTTAAGTCCTTGCACGTGCAGCTCATGGGCTCATCACCCTGGGGATCCCAACCTCTGCTTTGATGCCACCCTGCTGCCCTTGAGAGGAGCTGGGAGCTAGTGGGGTGATCTGTTCAGATACACTCAGAACATGTAGCCTTCAACTTATTTTCATTTTTCTACCGTGATAACGGTGCTACAGCTCATGAGGCAAAGGCTTTGGTGGGAGTCAGACAGCAGCTCTTCTTGTGGTGTGGAGACCTCTGAACATCCCATCACCCCTCCCTGGCCTGGCCCAGGTGGTTTCTGCCCTGTAAGCACTGCCCGTGCTGGAATAGCTCCTCCATAAGGCTCACATCAGGCTTCCGCTGACGGTGCTGACTGTGGGTAGACCAAGCTGGACGTTGATCTGAAGTCATCATCCTCCCAAACCCGGGAGAGCAGACACCGGGGTGGCGATGCCAGGACAGGTTTGCCAAGAAGAGCGTCGTGGCGATGCTGTTGGTTTCCAGCGTGGCTCTCAGAGCCTGTGGCTGTCTCCCTGATGACTCTGGTTTGGGGTGTCCTGTGTGCTGTGGGGCAGGGTGTGGGGCAAGGTGTCCCCAAACCCCACCCTGAGGCCCCCGTGGTGGTGTCCCTTGGGATTCAGGGCTGTCTCTGGTACACCTTGGTCCTTCTTCTCGTGCTGGCATCAGAGCTGGTGGTGTCAGCATCTCCTCCTAGAGAGGTACGTCTGAGCCACCACGGCTGGGAGCAAACCCCAGCGGAGGGGTGGGGTTTCGGGGGGGAGGCAGCGAGGTTTTGGGGTCTCATGCTGGAGGCCGACATTGCTTTGTGGAAAATGTGGTTGGTTTATGGCCCAAGCGAGGGGAAATCTGAGACTTGTGTCATTTTGGGGATTATCTCATCTGGTGAGAGCAGGACAGCAGCACCTTCAGGGGGATGCTCACACAGCCCTGGTCAAGGCACTTCATCCCTGGAGCAATTCTGGCACGTAGCCAGCCTGGAGAAGAGCACATGTCATACGAGGAGCGGCTGAGGGAACTGGGGGGGTTTAGTCTGGAGAAGAGGAGGCTGAGGGGAGACCTCATGGCCCTCTCCAACTCCCTGAAAGGAGGGTGCAGAGAGGGGGGATGAGTCTCTTGAGCCAAGTAATAAGTGATAGGACAAGAGGGAATGGCCTCAAGCTGCGCCAGGGAAGGTTTAGACTGGATATTAGGAAGTATTTCTTTGCAGAAGGGGTTGTTGGGCGTTGGAATGGGCTGCCCAGGGCAGGGGTGGAGTCCCCATCCCTGGAGGTGTTCAAGAGTCGGGTTGACCCAGCACTGAGGGATCTGGTGGAGTTGGGATCTGTCAGTGCTGGGTTAATGGTTGGACTGGAGGATCTTCAAGGTCTTTTCCAGCCGAGATGATTCTGTGATTCTGTGATTCTAAACTCATGGATTCAGTAGCAGATGCAGCCAAATAGCCTGGATTAAATGATGGGAGGGTATTTCTAATGTCTCCTCTCACTCCATACTCAAAGGAAGCATTTAGGACTGAGCAGGAAGACTGGTTTGTGCTGAGCATCCTCTTATGTAGAAACACGTACGTGCACATACGAGGCACGCAGCACCTGGCCCCGCACGCCCGGCCAGCGCTGTCTTTCTGCCTTCCTTCTCCTCTGGCTGCCGGCGGGCACAAAGCCGGGCTTGTTCCCTGCTCCTGCCGCTGCTGTCCAAGGCCACAGGCACCGGGCAGCCCCGCAGAGGGGGGACACGGCTGCCCCGGATCTCCCCAGGAGCTCTCGCTGGTCCCCAGTGGGGCGCTGAGCACCTCTGGTGTTACCCAGTTGGCTTTGCTTTGGGATTTTGCCAGAGAAAAACCTTTCCTGAGCCCTGCGAGGCTCTGATTTGCTTTTAGCTACTGTTGGCGAGCGATGTTTAAAGAAAGGCATGTGCCCTCTGAAAAGCTTGCCCTCACGGCTGTGTCCTGCACACCTCCAGGGCTGGAGTGAAGCTTTGCTAGACTGGGATTTGCATTTTAATTAAGATCATGGATTTTTTTTCCAGGCTTGCTGTAGTCGGGTCTGCTTCCCCTGGAGCCCCTGCAGGGCTTGGTTGCGAGCAGTTTTCCAGAGGTATGCTCCGTCCCAGCTCTCCATTTATAGAAAGGAATTAAGGAGAAATGAGAGAGCATTACTAAGAGGATTTGCACTGAGACTTACTCAATTTCTCCAAATAATTTGCAATAGCTCTGGATTCTTTAATCAACACTCATTTCCTTTTGGAAATGAAAGGAGAAGCGGGAAGGCGCCGTGCAGGTCCTGAGCAGAGTTTGGCTCTTCGCGGTGGAACAGGAGATTTGCAATTCAGGGAAGACTGAGGGTGTAGTTTGGGGAGATCTGGCAGGGGGTGAGGGTGTGCAAATGTGCATGTGAAAGAGAGATGTTCCTCGGTGCTCAGACAGCCTCTGTCACTCTGTCCCAGGTCCCTCTGTGCATTTTTGGGCTCCTCTGTCCCTGTCTGGAGCCTGCAGTCGCGTGCCTCGTGTTTTAGTTGACACGAGCCCCGGTTGGGAGTGGGGTCACCCTGGTGCAGAGCTGCCAGGGGCTCAGCTCTGGTGAGAGACAGGAGTCATGGGGGTCCTGCGGGATGCGGTCCAGCTCGCCCCAAGGGCTGGCAGCACTCCTTGCCAGCAGGATTCCTGAAGTCCTGTGGGAACGGTGCTAAATTCCCCCGGGCAGGGCTGTGGTGACATATCAAACCGCAGGAAAAGACCTTGCACGGGTTCCTGGGGACCTCTGGGTGCTGCAGAGAGAGGAGAAGCCGCTCAGGCAGGTCCTGCTGTTCCAGGGCAGAGATGCCGGGTTGGATAGTCCCTGGTCTGTGTTATCCGACTCTGTTCCTTCCCTCAAGGGCCCGAGCCTTTCCGTGCTTGTGGCAGTGGGGTTTCCTTGTCCCGCCCTCGCTCGCAGCGTTCCCGGTGCTGCCCAGCCTCAGCAGAGCACCCATGGCCCAGCCCTGCTCTGGGTGCTGCTCCGCTGAGGTCTGACCCCCACCCCAGCCCCGTGGCCCTGCCAGGGGGAGGCCACCATGGCGGTGTCCCCCCCTTGCAGCCCTCGTTGTGCAAACGGGGCCCCGCCAGCCTCTCCTCTCGCTTCCCTCCCAGCCCCGCTGCCTCGGCGTTGTTGCACAAGAGGAAACACTGGGGTTTTCCTTCCCCGGTGACAGGGCAGGGTGTGGGGCTGGAGGAAGGGCCCAGCTGCCCTGTGCCTGCCGTGGTCCCCTGCCCTGCTCCCAGCGCTGGGGGGGCAGCGGTGGGAGAGGAGCCCTTTGGGCGCCCGTGGGGGTCTGGGCACCTGGGGCTGACATCCCTCCATCGGCAAGAAACCAGAGCTGAGCCAGCGGTGCTGCCAAGGACACACTTGTGGCCTGGCAGGTTAGAAACAGCCCTTGTGGTGTAGAAACCCATAATTAAATTAAATTTACAAAACCATCAGCTGTAGGTGCCGGATGGTGTGGGGCAGCAGTGCCTGTGGGTCTGGATTGAAGACCCTCTCCATGGCAAAGAGGTCTGAGCTTTTTTTCAAGGCAGTCTTAAATTTTGCTCCTCCTTGACCCAGTTTTGCAGCCAAGGCTCGTGGACAGGACCGTATGCCACTGTCGCCTTCCCTGACCCTGCTCGTCCCTTGGAGGTGATGCTTGCAGCCTTGGTCCCTCGCTGCTGCCCTGTGCTCCTCCAGTTGGCTTGTGCGGGCGCTGCCGGAGCCGCTGGCTGATGGAGCGATGGTTTGGGCAACTCCCAAGGCCCGGTGCCTGCTCCGAGTGGCTCCCGGGGTGGGACCCCTGCCCTGCCCTGCCCTCCTGGAGGATGCAGCGGGGAGGTGGGGTGCCTGTGACACCCACAAGCACAGAAACATGGGATCCAGCTTTTCCTCAGAAAACCTTTCTGCCATCCAGACGGACATTGCGTGTGCTTCAAACAGAGCAGGGGGCTCAGGGATGGAGGGTCCTGGAGGCCACTGCCCGGACCCAGGGGCTGCCAGCCCGCTGTCACCCTCACACTGTGTCTCCCCACTCTGGGGCATCACTGAGGGCCTCTTCGGTTGGAAAAAAGTGTCCATGCTTTACCAGGAAAAGTTGTCAGGAAAGAGCAGTTAAACTGGGAGCTCCATTTCCAGCTTTCCTGGGGATGTGCTGACCGCTGGCACTGCTTCCCTCCGGACACCACCCCCCCTCCGGTCTTTCAAGGGCAGTGGGAGCGGACGCGTGCTGGGGTGAAGCCGCCGGCTTTGGGAGAGCGGTGCCTGCACCCTGCCCCTGGCTGTGAGCTTCCACTCGCCAGCTCCAGCTCTGCACTTGTGGTCCAGGAGTCCCGTTTCGAGGTGGGACGCGCGTTTAAACACTGATCCTGGCACTCCCTCACGGTGCCAGGTGGCCCGTCACGGTTATCCTGCCTGCCTGCGCCTTCCTGGCTGTGGACTGGGATTTTGGATGAGGACAAGCTGCACCTGGAGCTGGATCCATGGAATGTGTCACCTGGGGCTGTTGGGACGTGGGCATCACGCTCTGGGCTGCCACCACTGGCAGAGAGGCACCTTCCTGAGGATTTTGTGGGGATTTTTCTAATGCTGAATTTCATTTTATGGTTTTCATAAAGGACAAGGCGCTGTGGCCGTGCTTGGTTCTCTGGCGTTGGGAACCTGCTTCCCTCCATCCAGCCCCTCAGGAAGGGATGTCTGATGGGGTCAGGTTTCTGCACCGACAGTGTTTCTTTCAGCTCTTCTTAAAACCAAGCTAAGATGCAGGTTCTGGTCCGTGTCCAGCCTGCCACTGGACCGGGATGCTCATACCTTGCAGCTGGTGATCCAGGTCCCCTGCCACCCCGAAATGAGCCTCCTGCCATCTTACTGATGACCTTCATGGTCACCTCCATGACCTCCATGGTCACCAGTAAGCAGGGACCTGGTGGTGAGGGCGGTGAGCAGCTCAGCACGGCTGGAGACCCACCGTGGTCCCCGACAGAGCCAGCACCATAGGGATGGGGCTGCAAACACCACAGGGCTGCATGGACCAGCCCTGCTCCACAGCTGGCAGCGCAGCTGGAGCGAGCAGCAGCATCCCCACAGCAGAACTGGTTCATACTGGGACATCAGGACCCAGACCCCGTGTTTCAGCTAAGGGGGTGCTCGGTCCTGGGATGGGGGTGCAGCTGGCAGCGGTGGGTGGGATCAGCTGTCTCAGCCCTTCAGCACTTTGTCCCTGCTCTGGCTGGTGGATGCTTCGGTGGCTGAGGGACTTCCTGGGGAGGTGAGCTGGGCTCAATGCTGCGGGGTTGGGGCCATGCTCAGTTGTATGTGGGGTGCCCGTGGCTGGTGCCCGTGGGCTCCCCGAGCCCTGCTCAGCACAGAATCATTGGGGTTGGTCCTGATGAAGCCGTAGCGGGGCCACCTCGGAGAGGGTGAGCAAGCGGGGGTGCAAGAAGGGTGGCAGTGAGGAAGGCGCTGGGATTAATCCCGCTGCTTTAATTGGTTTATGTCAGTAATTAGCTACTTGTGGCAGTGCTGAGCCAGACGGTTTCTTCCCTCAGCAGCAGGATCCTCACGGAGCAGGTGCTGGGAAAGTGCTCAGTGCCGCTGCCAGCAATGCAGGAGCTTGGGGAGGGTGGTCCTGTGCTGGCATCGCTGTGCTCCCACGTAGGATCAGCCACAGCGTCCCCCCGCTGCTGACAGAGCTCTCCGAGGGGTAGAAATGGAGTAGGGTTAAAAGTCCTGCCGAGCAAACGTTTCCAGGCTGCTGCTGCCTCTCTGGAGGCTAAATGGGGCGCTGGCTCTGCCCAGGCTCCTCAGCGTGGGCTTCCCGAGGTCCCTGACATCCGCACTGCAAGTCTTGCCCTTCCTGGCAGAGAGCAAAAGGGCAGCTTGTGGGCAGGGTTGTGCTGGGGAGAGGCTGCCTGCCCCGCAGGAGGGTTGTGCAGGCTCCCGGCAGGACCAGAGTGGCCGTGGAGCTCCGGCAGTGGGGATGGTTGTGCCGTGTCTGGATGTGCCTGTCAGTGGTGAGACGGGGAGGTGGCAGCAGGTACCAGCCAGGGCAGCTGCCTGCGCTGGGGGCAGCAGGTTGTCTCCTGCCCTTCTAACCCCCCAGCTAGGTCCCTGTCCTTTGCTGCCAGACAACGCGGGCAGCCCTGGTCCTGCTCTGCAGCGTACAGTGGTCTTGCCATCCCGCTGCCGGATTCCCCGTGCCCCCAAAACACCCTCTTCGCTCAGCCCCCCCGAAGGTGGAGTAGGAGCTGGAGGCTGCTGCCTGTGATCCAAGGGCAGGGGAGGGAATTGCCTTCCCTCTGCCCGTCCCACCACCCCGAGGGCAGGAGAGTGTCCTTTGTGGTCCCGGCTTTAATTGCATCGTTATTATGCTGAGTAAATGAGTCCTGGCAGCAGCTGAACCTGGCGGATGCCAACCACATCCCAGAAAGGCATCCGGCAACGGGCAGCATCCAGCTGGCACGAGCAGGGGCCGGGGACCTGGATGGGAGCCAGCCACTGACAGGTGCCGGCAAAGCCGGGGGGTCTCAGCGGGTGAGGGGGGACCGGGGGGAAGTCTGAACCCTTCCCATCTCACCACCCCCCCTCCACCGCTTCTCTTTTGCAGACTGTCAGCATCAATAAGGCTATTAATGCACAGGAAGTGGCTGTCAAGGAGAAACATGCCAGAAATATCCTTCCCAAAGTTGGCCGTGGGACAAGCGAGCGTGGGAGCGGGGCTGGGGCTGCCCGGAAAAAGGGCAGCGGTGAGGCGACACGTGGGGAGAGGTGCCGGCGCAGCTGGGCCAGCGCCACAAGCTGGCTGCCAGGGTGCTGAGAGTGGCTGGATGGGACCCTGGGGTGGTTCTTGATGATGGTTGGGGTTTTTTTCTGGCATGGCACAGGGTCCCTGCTCCTGCTGCTGCAGCCTGTGCTTGTCAGTGGGTGCCCAGCGTTGTGCTCCCAACGCTGCCGTTCCAGGAGGGGCAGATGCCCGCAGCAGGTTGTCTGCCTGAGGCGAGGATGCTTAATCCCCTAAAAGTAGATCCCCAGCATCCCAGCAAGGCAGCCAGGAGGGTTTGGCAGAGGCCCAGCCCCAGCCCCGAGCATGCCACAGTGCTCCCAGAGCTGTGGTGCGCTGGAAGAGAGGGGACAGCATGTGCCTGGGCTTGGCAGCTCATCGGTTCCCCGCGGTGGCCCAGCTCCCCCCGGCTCTGCGGGTACCAGCGGGCTTCGGGGTGGCCACTCTCCATCACCGCCCAAGGGGAGAGGAACATTTCCTTGACCAGCCACCACCATGCATCCTGGGCACGCATCACGAGAAGGGGGCACAGACCTTCTGGTCAGTGGTGAACCGGCTGCCGCTGTCGGGCAACGCCGTGCTCTGCTGGAAGTTCTGCCACGTCTTCCACAAACTCCTCCGGGACGGCCACTCGAACGTGAGTGCTGTGGGCTGGGCTCGGCAGCTGCCCCGGGGCCAAATCCTTTCCCCTGCGGGGCTGCACAGGGCGGTGGGAGGTGCTGGTGGGTCAGTGCCCTCCTGGGGGTCAGTCCTGGGTGGGGGCTGGTGCAGGGACCTGCTCGTTTTGCCAGAGCCTTCCTGGCACTGCTCTGCCCACAAACCAACCCCTGCGCTACAGACCCCGGGGCCGACCCCAGCGCTGGTGCCGGAGGAAACGGCTCAGCACGGGGCGTCACCGCTGGCGCGGGAGCCATCAGCAAGGATCCTCCTGCCCCACGTGCAGATGGGGAAACTGAGGCACCCTGGAGCTGCCAGTAGTGACTCCAGGGTCGGGAACGCATCAAGACCTCCCATTGCTTACCCCAGCTGCTGGCTCCAAGTATGGCACGCCTTGCCCCGGTGCTCTGCCTGCTGCCCACGCTGCCTGCTTATTTTCATCCTCGTTCCTCCAGGTCCTGAAGGACTCCGTGAGATACAAGAATGAGCTGAGCGACATGAGCAGGATGTGGGTAAGCGGCTAAGCCTGCCAGCCACCGCGGTGGGGACACCCCAGGGGTCCCTCAGCAGCACCCAGCACCCCAGCCAGGCTGGGGGGTGGTGTTGGCTTGGACAGTGGTTGCACCCAGGAGGAGCCAGGCTGCAAGGGCTGAGCAGACACTCAGCTGCGGCTGATCCGTAGCTGCTGTGACCTCCCCAGGCTGGGTTTGCCAACTGTATTTGATACCCCATTCCACCAAAATCAAATGCTTTCTTCCTATTTTATGGCAAAACCCAGTAAAACTCAGCTCTGGTGATCAAACACGGCACTGAAATCTGCAGAGAAGATGACGAGAAGGTCTTGACCAAATCCTTTTGGCTGCTGCAAGACAGCCTGCAGCCTGTGTGTTGGCAAGGGGGGTTTCAGCTGTGTTTTGGGGGGAGATAAGGGAGGGGACACTCATGCTGCAAGGGAAGAAGGCTTTTTCACAGCCTGCCCCAGGTCTCAACAGCTTTTTGGTGTCCCCAGGGCCACCTAAGCGAGGGCTATGGACAGCTCTGCAGCATCTACCTCAAACTGCTGAGAACCAAGATGGAGTTTCACACCAAGGTGAGCATCATCCCGTCCCCATCCCCACGGCCACAGCAGGGGTGGGTGATGCAGTGCTGAGGCGAAAGTGGTGGCAATGTTACAGGGCCAGACAGGGGCTGGCAGAGCTGTCCTGGTGCTGTCACCCCAGAGGGTCCTCTCCTCTGTCATGGCCATCCTGCTGCCTCCATGAAACATCCCAGGCCCAAGGACCAATGCCTCGGGGATGGATGGTTTCCTGGTGGATCAGGGCTCCTTGGAGGCACCTGGACTGGGCTGGGAGTTGGGGGGCTACAAGAAGCCGTAAGAGACCCCCAGCTTTGGGGTGCATATCCCCTCCCAGGTATCCTAGATGGGCAGAGATGGAAGAGGCCGTGGGGTTCTAGAGTGGGGAGAGCTTGTGGGGGCCATGCTAGGCTGTGCCACCCTGTAGGAGCAGTCCCTGCCCATCCCCAGCACTGCCCTGGCAAGATCTGCAAGAGCTAAAGCAAGCCTAGGCAGCAGGGACAGGCAGGAGGCAGTGCAGGCAGGGCAGGGGCCAGCGATGAGGTGTAAATCCCCTGGAAAAACCTGTGGTGGAGCCTGGCTTTTCTGCATCACCACGAATGCGGGGAGGGATGCCTGGGATTTCGGCTGGTGGGGTGTCCCTGTCGGTGCGTGGAGGAGGATGAGCAGCAGCACCTGCCCTGGCTGGCGTGTGAGCATGAAAGGTTATTCACCACAGTCAGCAAAGGAGAAATTAAATAGATGTGTACAGAAAGCTCCCTTTGCTTGGGACCTCCTAGTGCTTTCTAAAATAAGGTTTTTATATGGACAGAGAAAGTGAAGTGGGAGCAACAAGTCAGCCTGGAAACTCAAGAATGATGGGGAAATAATGATTAACTTAATCTGAGCACAACTTAGTTGTTCTCAGCAGAACTTCAGCGGAGTCACAGGTTTAAGATCTCTTTATGAGCACCCAGTTCATTGCAGACCAAAAATCTCAACTTAGATTTATTAGGCAAATCAGGAAAACAGGATGAGGTAGCACAGAACAAACATCTCTGTCCCCAGCAGCCTCGGTGCTCCCCCAAGGCTTCTGCCCTCCATCGCCTGCCCTGCTTGGTAAACACCACTATGCACAGGGTGCGGTGGGATCCGTCCCGGCCGGAGCCAGCACGATGTCCCATCCTGTCCCACCCAGTGCTGTCCCCAGCTTGAAATAATCTGTGCTGGTTACCAAAATCCATTTTTTCTCTCTCTCCTTTGGGCTCTTGGGCCATGGGTGCTCCTGGGCACGGGATCATCCCAGGGGAATCCCAGGGGATGATCCCAGACGAGTTTTTTCCCCCATTATCAGGATCTTGTTTTCAGCCCCTGGAGCAGCGCTGCTGTGCAGGTCCCTTTGGGTTGGCGTTCAGAGAGGATGCACTGGCTCTGGGTCGGCTCTGCACATGCCGTGCTGGCTGCCAGGGGTGATGGGGAGCGTGGTTTTAGTCAGGGATGTGGCATGCCCTGTTGTGCCCCAGGAAGCCACGCTCACAGAATCACAGAACCATCTCGGTTGGAAAAGCCCTTGAAGCTCCTCCAGCCCCACCATGAACCTCACACTGACCGTTCCCAACTCCACCAGATCCCTCAGCGCTGGGTCAACCCGACTCTTCAACCCCTCCAGGGACGGGGACTCCCCCCCTGCCCTGGGCAGCCCATTCCAACGCCCAACAACCCCTTCTGCAAAGAAATCCTTCCTAAGAGCCAGTCTAAACCTTCCCTCACATCAATGGAGCTTATTAGACAGATGCTTTCTTATAGAATAAAATAGAATATGCTTGTGGTGTTAAAGTAACAGCATGCTGCCAAGAGCAGGATGGAAAGTCATGGTGGGCTTGTACACAAGCGCATCTCTGGCTTCAAGTGTCCTCATCCTTACAGTAACCAGCTACAGCAGGTTTGGTACCCGCAGTGTTTCCTTCCTTTCTGAGCTCTGCTGGAAAGAGGTGTTTTCTGAAGCCAGGCTGTACCCATCACCCCGATTTGGTCTGGAGCTGTGATGTGACCTTCCCCGGAATGCCTGGGCAGCGTGAAGAGGCTTTGCCCCTCAGAGCAGATATTGGCTCCTTCCCCTCCAGCTCTCGGCGATGCCATGCATGAGCTGGAGCCCCATCTCCTCCCTGCCCAGCAGGTTTCTAAGCCCAGGGAGAAATGGCTCTTCTTGCTGGGGAGAATACAGGCACCATGGATTGGAGATGCTGCCGTCACCCGGGGCTCAGCAGACCTCGTGTTTGCCCTCTTTCCCCTCCACATCACTCCCGCAGCACATCAGAAGAGTTCTCCCGGTCTCTAGCACCGAGGCTGCCAGCCGGTTTGGCAACCCTGGTGCTCGCAGAGCCGTGGCCGGAGCAGGAGATCCTCAGAAACCCTTTCCCAACTCCTGTTTCCCCATGCAGAATCCCCGCTTCCCTGGCAATCTCCAGATGTCCGACCGGCAGCTTGATGAAGCGGGGGAGAACGACGTCAATAATTTGTGAGCGCAGGGCAGGGGCAGGAGGTGAGGGAGGGGGGCGGGTGCAGGCAGGGTGCCCAACCTCACTGGCAGCGCAACCAAGCCAGGGACGGGACCTTCCCCCTCCCCTGCCATGGGTGCTGGGGGTGGGCACAGCCCCTGGGCAGGGCTGGTGCATCCGTGCCGGAGCCACTTGTCCCTCTGGGCTGGCACCTGGCACAGGTTGAGGCCCACGGGTGGCTGCAGGGATGCTCCCCAATCATCCTCATCCTTTTTTCCTAGTTTTCAGCTGACAGTGGAGATGTTTGACTACCTGGAGTGTGAGCTGAACCTCTTCCAGACAGGTAAGCCCCCATGCTGCCCTGCCGCAGGGTGGGGTGGGGGGTCTGAAGGGGCTGAGCTGTGCTGGGGAGAGGCTCGGGGAAGGATGCTGTCTGAGGGCATCGCAGCTCATCTCCTTTCTGAGCACTGCACCCGAGTTATTATTAGATGAAGTCCCTGTGTGTCGTGCTGCCTCGTGGCCGCCCTCTGGCAGTGCCGTGGGGCTGGCCACATCACTCCATCCCACTCCCCGCCATGTGCATCACTTCCACCGCCCAGACTTCGGGCTCTCCCGCTATGGCAGCCTCCCCGGGCTGAATTTCTTCTTGTCTTACTCACGGGCTTGCGACAGGTTTTGGTTTTTATTAGCAGCGAACGCAAGCTGCTGTGGGTGTTTGGCAGTGGTGGAGCTGGGGGAGGCATGGGGGCACCCTGCCTTCCTCCTGCCCTCCTGCACAAGCAAGCGGAGGGGTAAAAACAATCTGAACCCTCAGGACTGTCATGCACCTCTGTACGCTCGAGCAGGATTAGTTTGGGGTAAATTAAAGCAATTCTGGGGCAAGCCTTCATGTGCTGCATGCACCAGGCGTGGGTGCTGGCGGGACAGGGCTGTGTGTCACTGGAACTGGAGCAGCACCCTTGTCTCGTGGCTGTGTGCTGGCACAGTGGGATGGGGACAGTGCCGGGGGGCTCATCCATGCGGCACAGCCACGTCCCTGAAGCGCTCCGGGGAGCTCTTGCTGCTCTGCCCATCAGAGGGGTGTTGCTGGATGGAGGGAGGTGAAGCTGCCATCTCCTCCAGCTGCCCTGCTAGCCTGCCTGCTGCACCAGCGGCCTTTGAGGGCGGGCAGCCCGCAGTTCGTGGCAGACCCACAGGGCTGGACCATGAAGGTGGTCACTGGACACATCACCAGCAGCTCAGCGTCCCACGCCCCAGGCTGGCCCCAGCCCTGGCAGAAATACCTTGGTGTTGTGGGGTACATCCTGCAACCCCGGCACGAGATGCGGTTCGATGTGACCTGGACAGAGGGTTGTGGACATGAGGTGCTGCCCACTGCTCCCAGCTGGTTTTGGAGCATCTCCCCACCGGCCTGCACGGCGCACCCAAATGCCACTGGGATGGCAGTGACGGGCAGAGCACAGGGGCTGCCTGTCCTCGGGGGGCCGGGAGCTCTGCACCTCCAGCCCATGGTGCCAGGCTGAGATGTTCCCGGGCCTGCGTGGGAATTTCCCCTCCTGCTGAGCCTGCAGGGCGGCGGGCTGGGCCCCCAAGGGCCAGCAGGGCTCTTGCTCCAGGTGAAGGTCTCTTGCTCCGGGTGACGTTTGTGGACGTGACTGACCTGGCGTGGCACCCGCTGGTGCTGCCAGAGCCTGATCCCACGCTCCTTCCCGCAGTGTTCAGTTCCCTGGATATGTCACGCTCGGTGTCGGTGACGGCCGCGGGGCAGTGCCGCCTGGCCCCGCTCATCCAGGTGATCCTGGACTGCAGCCATCTCTACGACTACACTGTCAAGCTGCTCTTCAAGCTCCACTCCTGTGAGTGTCCCCAGCACCACTGAGTTCAAACCACGACATTCGGGCAGGGTAGGGACACAGGGGGTCACCACCCTGCTCAGGCTGGACTGTTCACCCCCCCACCTCCTTCCCAGCCTTTTTGGGGGGTGAAGGGAGTCACCAGGACAAGGGACAAGGAGGTGCAAGCGCTGGGGGCCTGAGCTGTCCCAGGAGCCTGCCTTGCCAAATGCCCCTCGGCCACAGGGATGGTGCCAACCAGGGGCTCCCCAGCTTTGGGCAGGCACTGCCTGCAAAACCCGCATCCCTCAGGACCTTGAATTGTGGTGGCAGCTGCCTGAACGCCAGCTTGCTGCCTTTCCTTGCCCTGGGGGTGTCTGGGGGGAGAGGTGAGCCTTTCCTGCAGCAGGACGCTGAGCCTGAAACATTCAGACCCTGGGAGGAGGGTGGTCGTCTCTGGGAAAGACCCATCCCCACTTGGCTGTGCCACTGGGTTGTCCCCTGATCTGTGCTCCCTCCCAGCACGGAGATGCCCAGTGACCTTCCTGCTTGCTCCTTCTTCCAGGTCTGCCAGCAGACACGCTGCAGGGCCACCGGGATCGCTTCCTGGAGCAGTTCAGAAAGTAAGTTCCCAGACCCAGAGTGCTGGCTGTCCCCACTGCCGCTGATGCTCCGGGGGTGCTCCCAGGGCAGAGGGAGCGCAGAGGGGTGCCGGAGCCCCCGTGTCAGGGCTCAGCAGTCAAGTGATGGAGATGAGGGAAGTGCAGGAGACAGTCTTGCTTGGGGCTCTGAAATCCAGCCTGCTTCTACCTCTTGGCTCTCCCTGGGGCTTCCTCCAGGACAGCCGCTCCGCTTGGCTAATCTACAGCTATTGAATTACCAGATAACAGCGTTATTAATTCTAACACGGCGTTCAACTGCTGACAGCACATCCAACGATTTAAAACCCTCAAACCCTTTAATTGCAGATTTAAATGCAATTTGCAGTCGACGTGCTGAGATGAAAGTCTGGGCACAGGCTGAGAAGCCGAGCGTGGGGGGGGTTGCCAATGGGGACACTCCAGGGATGCTCCCGGATGGGTGTTGAGTGAGCAGGGTGCTCAGCACCCTCAGCAGTGTTCTCTGCTTGCCATGGGTCCGTCGGCTCCATCAGGAGAGGGATGTGTTGGTAGGAGAATGCAAACAGCACATGGAGGTGATTCAAGATGCTGCAGGAGGGAGGGTCTGCACCAGCCCTGGCAGGGACTCGCAGTCATGGCGCTGGGGGTGTGGGACAGGGAAAGGAGATTTTTTTCCCCCCCAATTCTATTGAATTAAAAAAAAAAATGCCATTTGCACAAACCCAAGGGAGCTTGTTAAAAGGGACAGCCAAAGGATGAAACCTTTGGGTGTTGCAAAGCTGAGGAGGGGTCCATGAAGAGCCTTGCAGAGAGCCTGGGCGCCAGGAATGCTGTTGGGTGGTGCAGTGGAGCACAGGTGGCTTTCAGGTGGGAAAAGCCATCCCTGAGGGGACACAGAAAAGGAAAGTGTAAAGCTCATGGCACTTGTGTCTGTCCCAAAGAAAGCAGCAGATAACAGGTGTAGGAGGAGAGAGCCAGAACCAAGTCATGGTCACCCAGTTCCCTGAGACCTTGGACATGAGGGTGGCTGTGATGCTGCTGGAGTATTGCCAGTGCCCCGGGGCTGAGGAAGTGTTACGGTGCTGGTTGATAAAAAAGGCTCCAGGGAGAGGGGAGGGAGGCAGCAGAGGGACTGACCCGGCGCTTGGTGCAGCAGGGAAATGACGAGGGGAATGGAAGAGGGTCTTCATGAAAAAAACCAGCATGGGATGGGGTGGGTGCTGCTGTATGTTGTATATGTGGGCACTGAGTTCATGAGAGGCCATGAGCTGCTGCAGGGTGATATGCAGTGGGAGTGAACATATTTATTGCCAAAAGTTCTGGGAAAAAATGGAACTACCCTGAGAAATGCAAGTGAGACTGAGCTGAGCGGTGCAGCCATACGCTGGAGGGAAGGGGTGGCATCCAGAGGGACCTGGACAGGCTGGAGGAGGGGGACATGTGAACCTCATGGAGTTCAACCAGGCCAAGTGCAAGGTCCTGCACAGGGGGTGGGCAACCCCAGAACCAGCACAGACTGGGGGAGGGAGGGAGGGAGGGAGGGAGAGCAGCCCCTCAGAGAAGGACTGGGGGATGCTGGGGGGTGACAAATGGGACATGAGCCGGCAATGTGCGCTCGCAGCCCAGAAAGCCAAGCGTCTCCTGGGCTGCGTCCCCAGCAGCGTGGCCAGCAGGCCGACGGAGGGGATGCTCCCCCTCTGCCCCGCTCTCCTCAGAGCCCTGGAGCACTGCGGCCAGCTCGGGGGTCCCCAGCACAAGGCAACGGTTCTAAACTGACCGAGGGTGGGGTTAGGCTGGACATAAGGAAGAAATGTTGAACACTGAGGGTGGGGAGACACTGGCACAGGTTGCCCAGAGAAGCTGTGGCTGCCCCCTCCCTGGAAGGGTTCAAGGCCACGTTGGATGGGGCTTTGGGCAACCTGGGCTAGTGGGAGGTGTCCCTGCATACGTCAGGGGAGCTGGAGCGGATCATCTTTGAAGGTCCCTTCCAACTCACACCATTCTGTGAGTCCATGATCCTATGGGATGTGAGGGCAGGTCTCCCCTGGATTAGTAACTGCACAGAGGAGAGGAGACAAATGGTCAGGTTTTGTACCAGTGAGTGTCCCGGGGTGGTCCCCAGCGGCAGTGCTGGAACTGGTCCTCTCGACGTATTTTAAATGAGATCAAAAAAGAGTGAGCAGTGAAGTGCCGTGGCCTCTGGTATGTGATTCTTTAGGGTAGTTGAAATGAAAACTGGCTGCCAAGAGCAGGGGGAGGATGTCACGGTGCCGAGGGACAGCTCAATTTGATGTCACAAACTGCAGACCACTGCGGGAAAAACACCAGGCACGAACGTCAGCAGATAGCGGGGGCTGTCCGTGGGCTCTGACCACCCAGGGCAGAGACCTTGGGGCGGGTATCAACAGCACCAAGACAGCAACTGGGATGCAGGGGTAGCTGGAGGGGAGCCACGAGTGGCGTGGCCAGGCACTGCCACTCCTCCCCAGAGTTGGAAATCCTGAAGGGAGGTGGCCATGCTTCTGGGGGATGGTGCAGAACCCTCCGGGCAGGAAGCCCCCAACCTGCTGATGGCTGGGTCTGTAGTGGGAGCAATGGTGATGTTTCTCAGCTGTCCTTTCAAGCTTTGGCCGTGGTGAGGACAGCACAGAGAGGTGGCTGTACCTCGGTGGGACCCAGTGCAGCCATTCTGCTGCGGTTCAGGGTTTCATAGACTTGCAGAGTGGTTTGGGTTGGAAGGGATCTTTGAAGACCATCCAGTCAACCCCTCTGCAATGGGCAGGGACATCTTTCACTAGATCAGGTTGCTGAAGTTTCAGGTCCTGGGTTTATGGGAGAAAGCCTCCAGCAGTCACTTGTTGCCAGAGGTGGGAGGCTGGCGATGGGGTCTTCCCAGGACCTGCCATGGGTTTGGTGGCAGCACACACCACCGTCCCCTCCAGCACAGTGCCATGACCTGGTGACACCCTCCTGGAGCCAGGCGAGGGGTTGGAGCTACCCACGTTTGGGGTGGGGTGTCTGGGTTGGGCAAGAGCTGTCCCTAACCATTCCCTGCCCCTTGCAGGCTGAAGGACCTCTTCTACCGCTCCAGCAACCTGCAGTACTTCAAGCGGCTGATTCAGATCCCGCAGCTGCCAGAGGTGAGGCCCCATGGTCCCCGGTCCCCACGCCCACCATCCCTGTGGCCAGGAGCAGCCATGGGGCCAGTGGCACTGGGAGAGTGCCCAAAAAGGGTCGCTTGCCACCTTGCCCGGCTTCTGAGGGCTGGTGGCAATTGGGGCTCATGGGGTGTGAGGCTCATCCTTGCATCCCTCCCTGGGTGGAATCTGTCCCCGTGGGTCCTGGCTCCATTCCCACGGGTCCAGACACAGCCAGCTCTGCACCAAGACAGGATTTTGACCAACCGCAGTGCCGGTCCTCCCCCACCCAGCCATGCTCCCCTCCCTCCCCAGAACCCTCCCAATTTCCTGCGCGCCTCGGCGCTGTCAGAGCACATCAGCCCCGTGGTGGTCATCCCCGCCGAGGCTTCCTCGCCCGACAGTGAGCCCATCACTGACCTGGTGGAGATGGACACGGCCTCGCAGGTGAGCTGCTGCGGCGCTGCTGTTGCCTCTCAGGCTGCAGAGAGGACGCGGGTGCTCTTCAGCTCTGGGGTTATTTCTCCAAAGCCATGCCATGGTGGGGGCTGAGATGGTGGGGATGGCCTCGTGTGCTGGGGAGCATCACTGCAGGGGCCATGTGGGTGCTGGGTGTCGCATGTGGGTGCTGTTAGGTCTGAGCCAGGCTGAATTCATCTCACGGTGCTTCTCTTAGTGGTTTGGTGCCCTCCAGTGATGGCTGGCTGGAGATGTTTGGCTTCCCAGCATCGCCCCTCAGCTGTGCATGCTGGCATCAGGTCTTCATGCCCCTCTCCACCAAGGGTTACCCCAGGCACTGAGCATTTTAGGAGGGCAAGGGTTGTGTGCTGACATAGCTTTGAGGGTCTTCCCCGCCCCCCAGGAGTTAAGTGGGGATGGACCAGAGATGTTCAACAAGTTCAATGCCCTGGGAGCAGTGGGGGGGATCCAGCCCCAGTCCAGGCAGCAGGAGCAGGCAGCAGCCCTGCGGGCATGTGGGCTGGCTTGGCGGTGCCACCGGGGACTTGGAGGGACACGGGCTCCCAGGTGGTGGTGGGTTCACTCCAGGTCCATGCTACTCTCCCCACAGAGCCTGTTTGACAATAAGTTTGATGACATCTTCGGCAGCTCTTTCAGCAGCGATCCCTTCAACTTCAACAGCCAAAATGGGATGAACAAGGATGAGAAGTGAGCAGTCCCGGTGGTGCCGGGGAGGGCTGCCTCCCCGGCGTGGCAGCGCGGCCGCCTGCCAGGCTGCTGCCACACAGCAGCTGCGGTGGCACAGGGGACACCTCCCCGCCCGGGATGCGTCCCCACGGCCCCGGCATGGCTGGGGGTGCTGAGGATGTACCCGGTGTCTCTCCTTCCCAGGGACCGGTTAATCGAGCAGCTTTACAGGGAGATCTCAGCCCTGAAGGAGGAGCTGGAGAACTTCAAGGCCGAGGTGGGTGACAACCATCTGGGTGTCATGCAGTGAGCACCCCTGTGTCAGTCCAGGGGCAGGACGAGAGCCGGCGGCTCACACTGGGAATGGGGCTGGTGGGGTGCTGGCTGTGTCCCCAGCTGGGCAATGCAGTGACTCTGTCTGTCTGTCTGTCCTGCCCTGTCCCCAGTGGCTTCAGCATCCCTAGCGCAGCCATCCCTGCCCGTACAGGGGGTTCCCAGGTGTGCCAGGGGCAGGGGGGTTGCATCCCTGCCCTGGGGGTGGGGGGGCCAGGCTCACCCCCACTGCCCAGCATCCCCAGTGCTT
Organism: Strix uralensis; assembly: GCF_047716275.1. Lineage (NCBI taxonomy): Eukaryota > Metazoa > Chordata > Aves > Strigiformes > Strigidae > Strix > Strix uralensis. The sequence continues at coordinate 1,494,236 of NC_133991.1, read as the reverse complement.
CGCCCTGCTGCGTTTGGGGCTCTGTGGGATGGCTGCCCATGGGGTGGCCACCAGATGTTCCCAGCGGGCATCAGACAGTGCTGGCAGCCAGCGAGTGGCCCCGGGAGCTGCCCGCCCGCTGTCCCTGCAGAGCGCCCGGGGCATGGTGCAGCTGCGCGGTCGCAGCAGCGAGCTGGAGGCCGAGCTGGCCGAGCAGCGGCACCTGAAGCAGCAAGCGCAGGACGAGAGCGAGTTCCTGCGTGCGGAGCTGGAGGAGCTGAAGAAGCAGCGGGAGGACACCGAGAAGGCACAGAGGAGCCTGACAGAGATTGAAAGTGAGCAGGGAGAGCCAGCACTCAGCTTGGGGTGGGGGTGAGCCCCGGGGTGGGGGTCCCGGGTGCTCACCTCGGCACCCCTGGGTGCGTGGCAGGGCGGGCGCAGGCCAACGAGCAGCGCTACAGCAAGCTGAAGGAGAAGTACAGCGAGCTGGTGCAGAACCACGCCGACCTGCTGCGGAAGGTGAGCTCCCTGAAACCCCTCCCGGCATCCCCTTTGCCTGCCGTGCCCCCCCCAGCACCGGGGGTCACTGAGCTCCCTCTCTGCCGTCACCAGAACGCGGAGGTGACCAAGCAGGTGACAGTGGCCAGGCAGGCCCAGGGGGACGTGGAGCGGGAGAAGAAGGAGCTGGAGGACTCCTTCCAGCGGGTGAGCGAGCAGGCTCAGAGGAAGGTGAGTGGGGACTGAGGGCGGGGGGACACACCAGGGATGGGCAGGGGTTCCCCCATGGGGTACCAGTGCCAGCAACCTCTCTTCTTGCCCACAGTCCCAGGAGCAGGCAGAGGTGCTGGACACGCTGAAGCGGGAGCTGGCAGCCAGCAGACAGGAGCTGCAGGTCCTCCAGGGCACCCTGGAGTCCAGCACGCAGGTGAGAGCCCAGGGGTGGCCCCCTGCCAGCCCACCACCACCCCGGGAGGGGCAGCCCACACGAAGGGGAGGTCTTCCTGCTGTCATGGTGCTTGGGTGAGGTGTTACCCACCATTGGCCTGATAATCCCAGAATCATCTCGGTTGGAAAAGCCCTTGAAGCTCCTCCAGTCCCACCATGAACCTCACCCTGACCGTTCCCAACTCCACCAGATCCCTCAGTGCTGGGTCAACCCGACTCTTCAACCCCTCCAGGGATGGGGACTCCCCCCCTGCCCTGGGCAGCCCATCCCAACGCCCAACAACCCCTTCTGCAAAGAAATCCTTCCTAAGAGCCAGTCTGACCCTGCCCTGGCACAGCTTGAGGCCATTCCCTCTTGTCCTGGCGCTGGTTCCTTGGTTCAAGAGACTCATCCCCCCTCTCTGCACCCTCCTTTCAGGGAGTTGTAGAGGGCCATGAGGTCTCCCCTCAGCCTCCTCTTCTCCAGACTAAACCCCCCCAGTTCCCTCAGCCGCTCCCCATCAGACCTGTGCTCCAGACCCTGCACCAGCTCCGTTGCCCTTCTCTGGACACGCTCGAGTCATTCAATGGCCTTTTTGGAGTGAGGGGCCCAAAACTGAACCCACTCATCGAGGGGCGGCCTCACCAGTGCCGAGCACAGGGGTACCATGAATCAACTCCCTGTCTTCTTCCCCACATCTAGATGAGTTTAATGATCATACTGGGGGGTTTAACACTCCTGGGTGCAAGAGCGTGCAAAGCGATGGCCTCCAGCAGCACGGATTGTTGAACTAAATTCCCTGTGAGAGCAGGGTCAGGCAGGGGGGCTCTGCCCACTGTAAAACCCGGGCAGGGAGCATGCCATCACATCGCAAGCCTTTGCACAAGCTTGCTGCCATGCCAGAGGGTATTTCATGCCTGTGAAGCCGTGGAGGACAGTAGGGGTTTCCAGGCTCGTTGTAGAAGGCAGAAGCTGGCAGAAAAATGGAGCTGCCCCTCCCCGGGGTGGGCAGATGTGCTGCAGCAGGACAGGGTGGGACAGAGTCGGCTCTGGGGCCAGCAGCCAGCAACCTTCATCTTGTCGTCCACCAGGGTGCTAGCAATCATAATAAAAGTGAATTTTCACTGGTAAAAGTGAAAGGGCTCCCCAGGGAGTCTTGGTTGGCCGCAGGTGAAGCTGTCAGCACTGCAGGGGTGCTGCCAGGTGGTGGGTGATGCAGGGCTGTGACCTGCAAGGGCTGTGATGCACCGAGCAGGGATGGTCGAGGTGGTCCAAGCCTGGACATTGTAGAGAGGTTGGTGCTGGTCTCTTCTCACAGGGAATTAGTGACAGAACGAGAGGGAACGGCTTTGAACTGCAACAGGGGAGGTTTAGGCTGGACATGAGGAAAAAATGTTTCCCAGAAAGAGTGGTCAGAGAGTGGAATAGGCTGCCCAGGGAGGGGGTGGAGTCCCCATCCCTGGAGGTGTTTAAGGGTCGTTTGGATGAGCTGTGGGGGGATGTGGGGTAGGGGAGAACTTTGTAGAGCAGGGCTGAGGGTTGGACTCGATCCTGAGGGGCTTTTCCAACCTGAATGATTCTGTGATTCTGTGTGGACCATGAACAAGTCCCAGACTGGAGGGTTTGCCCTCAGCACAGCCCCAAGTACTGTTTCGTGCCCAACCAGGTGGGAGTGGAGCAGAGCACCCGGATCACTGGCCTGGAGCAGGAGAGGGACAGGCTGAGCCAGGCAGCAGAGCAGCACGGGGAGGAGATGGCTGCCCTACGTGCTGAGCTGCAGCACCTGCGGGACACGCTCAGCCGCGAGCGGGAGAGCAGCAAGATGGAGCTGGAGACGTTGCAGACCCAGCTGAGAGACAAGGTACCCAGCGGGCACCGCTGGCGTGGGGCATCCCAGCATCCCTCTCCCTGCCCCGCTGCAGGGCTTCGGCAGAGCTGGAGGCGGCGGCGGGGCAGTGACGCCTGCACTGGCTCGGCAGGAGAGCGGGGAGCAGGCGCTGCAGCGGCGCCTGGCCGAGGAGCAGTTTGCCCTGCTGCAGGGCACTGCGCGGGAGGCAGAGAGGATGGTGCAGGATGCCCTCGGCCGCCTGGAGGATCCCGCTCACATCGGCTGCACCGGCTCGGCAGGTGAGTCCCCTGGTGCTTGCCAAACCTGGTGTTATTCCCACCTGCCCCCACCGCCCAAAGCCCACCCTCCCTGCTGTCCCCTGGGCCGTGCCAGCGGCGGGGAGCAGCCGTGCCACACACGGGGACACCCCGTGTTTGAGTCCTGCCTGCTGTCTGCCTGCAGATTACCTCCTGTCCAGGACGCTGGCAGCCTCCGAGTGCGTGGAGCGGCTGCGGGATGCTCATGGCAAATACCTTTCGAATCGCGCAGGTAAGAGCCGGCAGCCCCGGGCAGGGGCTGGGCTGGGGGAAGGGGGCAGCTCTGGCACTCATGGGCCGGGTGGCCAGCACCCGCCGGGGCTGAGGTATGTGCCCGCTCTCCCGCCACAGCCGTGGGCTCCCTGCTGCCCTGCCTGGCCCTCTTCGCCCACCTCGTCAGCGACACCCTCCTGCAGGGCAGCGCTACCTCCCACGTGGCCCCCATGGAGCCCGCCGACCGTGAGTGCTGCCCGACGGGGCTGGGGTGGGCAGGCACTGGGGCAGGCAGGGGTCTGGGTGGGCAGGATGCTGGGGTGGGCAGAATGCTGGGGTGCGCAGGGACTGAGTGGGCAGAATGCTGAGGTGGGCGGAATGCTGGGGCAGGCAGGGGACCGAGTGGGCAGGATGCTGGGGTGGGCAGGATGCTGGGGCAGGCAGGGGACCGGGTGGGCAGGATGCTGGGAAAAGTAGGATGCTGAGGTGGGCAGGATTCTGGGGTGGGCAGGGGCCAAGGCAGGGCAGGATGCTGGGGCAGACAAGGGCCAGAGTGGGCAGGGGCCAGCACGGGCGGGGTGCTGGGACAAGCAGGAGCCAGGCCTCTGTGTCCCCCCGTGCGGCACCCACAGCCTCTGGTGCTGCCCGCACAGGTCTGCTGGAGATGTGCAGGCAGTGCGGCAGCGAGGCTGTGAGCTACCTCAGCGCCCTGCAGGACCCGGAGTCGGTGGAAGGTGCTGACTGCAGCCTGGTGATGACCTGCCTGAGCCGCATCAGCACCATCGGGGAGGTGGGTGCCTCAGGAGGGCTGGTGGGGTGGGGTCAGGCCATGGCGGGCACCGCCAGAGGGGCTGTGCCACCCCTGGATGGTCCCTTTCGTCCCGTCCTGTCCCCAGGAGCTGCGGCCCAGAGGGCTGGACGTCAAGCAGGAGGAGCTGGGTGACCTGGTGGACAAGGAGATGGCGGCAACAGCAGCGGCCATTGAAACAGCGGCTGCCCGCATTGAGGTGAGGGTTGCCGCGTGCCACGAGGCACCCATGGGTGCTGTGCCTGCCGGGGCCACCGGCATGAGGCCAGGATGGAGCACAGGGCTCAGTGTGGCCTCTCCCCTCTCTACCAGGAGATGCTGAGCAAGGCACGGGCTGGTGATACTGGGGTCAAACTGGAAGTGAACGAGAGGTGAGCAGTGGCCAGGGTGCTGGAGAGAGCTGGGCAGGCAGGATGGGGCCCGGCGCCACGGGCAGAGCAGCTGCCCCATGGCTCTGGGGTCTCCCTGCCCCACAAGTGGGGCTCAGTGGAGTTTGTCTTGCAGGATCCTGGGCTCCTGCACGGGCCTCATGCAGGCCATCCACATCCTGGTCCTGGCCTCTAAGGACCTGCAGAAAGAGATCGTGGAGAGTGGACGGGTGAGCGGGGGGCATGGGTGCAGGCAGGAGTCGGGCAGGGCAGGGGGCAGCGGGTGCTTGGCCAGCTGGGGGTCACCGTGTGCTTGCTGGGGACGTGCTGCTCCCGGCCTTGGCCTGTTGGGACACCAACACTGGCTGCCAGGACCTCCTGCCCCAGCCCCGGGGTCTCACCCTGGCTGCGGCCCCTGGGGTGTCACAGAGGTCCCTGATGTCCCCTCCCACATAGGAGACCCCATGACCCCCATGTTCGGTGTCTCCCCAGCTCCCACACACATCCTAAACGAAGCCCTGACCTACTCCGTTCCCCCAAGGGGGGGGTCTGGGGCTCCCAGGCCCTGCCACTCCCCTGTCCCCAGTGCATGACTGGGCCTTTCCTGATGGCAGGGTGCGGCGTCCCCCAAGGAGTTTTACGCCAAGAATTCCCGCTGGACCGAGGGTCTTATCTCTGCCTCCAAGGCCGTGGGCTGGGGTGCCACCGTCATGGTGTAAGTGCCACCATCACCAGAGCGGGGAGAGGACTGCAGGGTCCTGCCGTCCCCACAGGGAGGGACGGGGACGGCGGGACGATGCTCCAGCCCCTCTCTGCCCTCCTGCAGCGACGCTGCCGACCTGGTGGTGCAAGGCAAAGGGACGTTTGAGGAGCTGATGGTCTGTTCCCGGGAGATCGCGGCCAGCACTGCCCAGCTGGTCGCAGCCTCCAAGGTAGGAGCCCGGCACCTCGGGGGGCTCCCAGACCACTGCCTGCATCGCCCGGCAGCTCCCCCCGCTGCGGCCTGCGCTTGGCTCTGGGAGATGCTCCATCCCCAGGCAGGCAGCAGCGAGGCTGCTCCCCTGGCTGTGCTTTAGGGTGACCCTGGGGCACCACGTGCTCACCCCAAACCATGGGGCTGGTCTTCTCACCCGGCGGGGTGTAAGCGCATCCCTCCTCACTGCCCCGGCAGGTGAAGGCAGACAAAGACAGCGCCAACCTTTGCAAACTCCAACAAGCCTCCCGGGGTGTCAACCAGGCCACGGCCGGTGTGGTGGCCTCCACCAAGGCTGGGAAGTCACAAGTGGAGGAGAAAGGTAAGTGTGGGGCTGCAAGAGCACAGACCTGCCCCGGAACCTCTGCTCTTTGCACTTAGTGTCTTCGGTTGGCTGTGCCCCAGTGGCCTCTGCCTGCAGCTGCCCCTCTCTGCCTGCATATCCCGTGGTGGCAGGCAGTGGCAGGCGCTGGCAGCAGCGTTGGAGCTGCTGGGGCATCTCTGGGGAGCGGAGTTTGAGGGGGGCTGGTGGTGTCTTTCTCCACAGACAGCATGGACTTCTCCAGCATGACACTCACCCAGATCAAGCGTCAGGAGATGGACTCACAGGTAGGAAGTTCACCCATGTTTTGGGAAACACACCCGCTGGTGCCTCACTTGGGCTAACGAGGGGCTGCCGGGGCTGGAGGGGAGGTGGGTGGGGGTACAAAATGTGGTGGGTGGGGGCACCCTGCCCGGCTGCCTGCCCCAGGCAGCACCAGCTCATGGGGAGGGCCCAGGGTGTAAAGACAACAGATGGGTTTGCCCAGGAGCTGCATGCAGCTGGTCCTTGAGCCTTCCCTGACACTGTCCCCTTCATGGCACAACAGCCCGTGGTCTCCCCCTGCCCTCATGTACCCCCACAGCACCCACCTCTGCCTGGCATGGGGCAGGCCTGGGGAATTCCCCTTCCCAGGGTGCCCACATGGGTCACTCTGCCTTCACCTGCCTGAGCTCAACCCCCTCCCCAGCACCGTGTGCCATCGGAGCACTCGTGGGATGGACCTCAGTGGTCTTTGGGCTTATACTGGGGAGATAACGGGCATGAAGGGGGGTGCCCAGCCCAGCACGGCTCCGTGCCAGCGGCAGCACCCAGGTGCTGTGCCAGCGTGCGGGGTGGCCATGGCGTGCGTGATGTCCTTCAGGTGCGGGTGCTGGAGCTGGAAAACCAGCTGCAGAAGGAGCGGCAGAAGCTGGGGGAGCTGCGCAAGAAGCACTATGAGCTGGCAGGAGTGGCAGAGGGCTGGGAGGAGGACGGTGAGTGGATCCTGGTCCTGCTCCAGCCAGGAAGCTGCTCCGGGAAGGAGCAGGGCAGGACCGGGAAGCCGTGCCAGCAGTCCAGGCAGCGAGCAGGCTTGGGTTTCACCCCCGCTGGTGCAAGTGGAGCCTGGGGACAGTCGGCACATGGGCCCCTGACCTGTGCAGGAGCCTGTGGGACCCACATCGCCCCTGGGCAGGGTGCTTGGGTGCTGCTGGGGCTCTGCTGCCCTGCGAAGCCCTGGGGTCCCAGGGGGATGGGGCAGAGGGATGCTGGGACGCCGCGTTGCTCTGCGCCCCCTTACCCTCTCTCCCCGCTCCAGCTGCAGATTAACTCCCGTGGTGGAAGCAGCCTGCAGGGGACACCCCTGTGGTGGGCTGAGACCCAGCTTGGTGCAGCCTTTTGGGAAGATCCACAACAAACCGGTGCAAAAGCCACCCCGAAGCACACGTCCTCCGCGTCCCCCCCGCCAAGAGCCGCCTCCAGCGCCGGAGCACCAAGAGCCGCCTGGCGAGACCCCGGGGCTGGGAGCGAGGGCTCGCCAGCCTGACGCCAGCCGCAAACCGCACATGTATTTATTAGCTGCTTGGGGTTGGGGGGTTCTCCGGGGGGGGTCTTTAACCCTTTAGTTTTGTTTTTGCACAGATTTTCGGAACTCTTGGAGCCAGCTCTGGCTGAGCGAGAGCAGTCAGGTTTCTTCTGCTTCTCGCTGCTTCTCCAGCCTTAACCCGGTCCCTGGCTCGGCACGAACATCCCCCCGCTCCGCAAAGGAGCCTGCCGCGGTGCCAAGGGCCCCGGGGGTGCCGCCGGGTCGGGAGACAGCTTTTAGGGTGCTGCTGGGCTTGGTGCTAGGTGTGCTCCCCCCTCCGGTGGGGGCACTGAGTGCCTTTGGCCACTGCAGGGTGGGGGGAGCGTTCCCGTGAGACAACCTTGGGTTCTGAGGCCAGGATGCTGGTGGCAGCAACACCGGGAGAGCGGGTGGTGAGGAGGGAGTGGGGCAGGCAGTGGGATGGATGCTGCTGTGAGCTCCTGCCCCCCATCCTAGGTCCTCAAAATGCCTGCTCCACCCCCACCCCCCCCAAGAGCTGGGCTGCCCTGCCCTAACAGATCACTGTGTTCATGCCAGCAATAAACCCTCCGCAAGGTGCTGAGCACGGGTTTGGGCAACTGTGGTGCCACCGCACAAGCCATCAGCTCCTGGGGATGGGGGGTGGTTCTAGGGCAGCAGCATAGAAGAGGGTTTGGGGGAAGCGAGGGTGCCCCAAAAGCAGAGCACCCCAAAGCCAGAGCAAGCAGCTCCCCGGACCCGCTCTCTCTGGGCTGGTGCCACCCCTGTGTCCTCACCACCCTCCTTGGTGCATGAGGGAGCGGTGCCAGCGTTGCCGTGGGCAGGAGCAGCTATGGGGCTGGCAGTGGCCAGGGAACCTTTGTGCCTTGGAGCAGGGGGCTCGGAGGGCAGGGGGTGTCTGCCAGCTCCGGGCCCCCCAGCTCGTCTCACTGCGGTGGGGACGGTGGCGTCAGCCTGCGCAACGCTGTCTCCATCCCCCACAGCCGCCCCCATGGTCCTGCTGGTGCCCCTTGCAGGGCCAGGGTGTCTTTCCCGGCCTGGCAGCATTGCTGCCTGCACCCTGCCTTCAGGCAGCCGCCTCTTCCTGGGGGGAGACAGCCAGACCAGCTCCCTCGGGGTGCTGGATGTGCAGGATTTGGCCTTTCTCCCTTTAGGAAGTGGTCGCATTGCCCAGAGTGGTGGGCTGTCACCATGTGCTTTCCCAGTGACGTCCGTCAGCCCTTGGCTGGCACTCGGAGCAGTGGGACCCACCTGCATCCCCCTGCCCGGCCACGCCGTCACCATGGCCTCAGGGCTGCTCCCCCCTCTACGCGCAGGAGAGCGCAACTGTCCACCGTGCAGGGACCCGGTGTCCCCATGTCCCCCAACCAGCCCTGCTGCCAACACACCCAGCCTGCTGGGGACCTCCCAAGGCTCCCCGCCGGGGCTCCCGCAGCCTCCCCACGCCCCACCACGGCCGTACCCCGACCTGCGCCGGCTCCCCTCTGGATGCAATACCAACCATCCTGCAGGACAGGGGGAGCCCCAAAACCTGCCCCGCTCTTTTTGGGAGGGCAGGGGGTCTTGCCTGCGTGGGGTACCCCCAACTACCTCAGGCCTCCAGGCCGGGTCGGGGCTGGGGGGCTGCAGGGAGGTCACGGTGGTGGCAGGGGCTTGGGGGCGGTGGCACCACTCTCGGCCGAAACCACTTTTTGTATCTCGGCTGGGCGCTGGCGGGGGGGAGTGTCCCCTGCGTGGTCCCTGGCTCTGGTGGCTGGTGTTGGGGACAGTGGGGGTGCCCTTCCACTGCAGGTTGGGTTGACTTTTTTTTTTTTCATTGTATAATAATTACTACGTCGTGTGTTTTCGATTTTTCAATAAAGCCTTCAGCCCAGCCCTGCCGGCTCCGGGGTGGTCGGCAGCTGGGCTGTGTCACCATGGGGGTCCCACAGCTCTGCCCTGGTGGGTGTGCTCAGCCCTCTGCAAAAAATAATTTGGGGAGATGCTGTCGAGGTAACCTGAGTGATGTCCTGGCGATGATGCCCCTCTCCTGGCTCTGTCCCCAGGGCCACCCTGCACATCACCTCTGCCCTTCCTGGTCCCTGCTCACCCCAGAGGACCAGGGGTGGCTTTGGCCTCCCCATGGCCCCATTCCCTTCCGGGGGGGGTGACGCTGCAGTGGGGGCCCTGTGCAGACCACCCTGTCCTCCCTGGCTGTGCTGCAGGATCACCATGGCAGGGGGGTCCTGCTGCTGGGTGGCGTGTGGGGGCCATGACTGGGGGATGCTCAGGGGAATGTCCCCTGCTAGGTGTGATGTTGCAGCAGGACATCATGCTCCCAGGGTGTCCTCCTGCCCTGGGCAGCCCCCAGATTCCCACCCCCGACCCTGCCAGGGCTACCCAGCCCCCCAGAAAGCCCCATGCCAGCCTGTCCCCGCAGCCGTGGTCTGTCCCCACAACCGTGTTCTGCATGGTCTGTGCCATCGTCCCTGACATGGGCCCTGCGGTGACCCCCTGCTCTGCAGGACACAGCAGGGCTGCAGGCAGCCCCCCCCTGGAGACCCGTGTCCCCCGGGGACCCAGCAACGCCACCAGCCTGAACAGCCTTCCAACGGTCCCCAGGGCCATGGGGGGCTTGTCCCCAGCCCTGCCCCGCAGAGCCGGCTGGTGGTGGTGGCACCCTCCAGCCAGGGCAGGGGGACAGGGAGCTGCCCCTGGGCCTGGGGGTGACCCGGGATGGGCGGGTGCCGGGCTGGGGCCGAGCGCCCGTGGGTGCCTGCAGCTTTGGGTCACACGCGGTCAGGGATGGGGGCGTGTGGGGACATGCAGGTGACTGCAGGGGCTGGGGGGCTGCAGGGGTGGGGATGTCGGGATCGGGAGGGACACGGGGGTTGGGGGGCTAACGAGGACACTGGCTTTGGAGTGGGGACGGGGAAAGGGGGATCGGGGTGGGGGGGACATGGCGGTCAGGGTGGGGACGGCGGGCGGGGTGGGGGAGACTCGAGGGGCCGGGGAGGGGGGGGGACACGGGCGCGTGGGCTGGGCCATGTGGCCGAGGGGACGCCGGTCGGGATGGGGACACGGGGGTGGGGCGGGAGGCCCCAGGGGCCGGGCCGGGGTCACGCACGGGTCAGCACCGGGGGCTGGGCCGGGTGGCGGCGCTCGGGGCCGGGCCCGCAGGGACGCGCCGGGAGCGCCCGGCCCCGCCCCGCCCCGCCCCGGCCCCGCCCCCGCGCGGTGCATGCCGGGCGGCCGCGGCTGGCGGGCGGCTCGGCGCGGCGCGGCTCGGCTCGGCGGGGATGGCGGGGGGCGGGCCGGGCGCCGGGCACTGGGGGCGGCGGGGCGCGGCGGCGCTGGCGCTGGCCCTGGCGCTGGCCCTGGCCCTGGCCCTGGCCCTGGCCTGCCTGCTGCTGTGGCTGCGGGGCGCGCTGCTGGGCGCGGCGGCGCTGGGCGCGGCGGCGGCGGCCTGGTGCGCGGTGCGGCCCGGCCCGCCCGCCCCACGCGCGCCCGGACAAGCGGCTGTTAACGGGCGCCCGGCCGCCGCCTCGGGCAGGCCCGCGAGGGCCCCGCCGCGCGGCCTCGGGTAAGCGGGGCGGGGGGAGGCGGGGAGGGGGGGGGAGTGGGAATTCCCGCGACGCCTCCCCGCGGCCCTGACCTCTCTGTCCCCTCAGGACCCCGCCGGCCACCCCGCGCTGCCCGCCGCAGCCGCTGCGCCGCCGGTACCCGCTGCCGCCCGCTCTGCGCCGCCGGTACCCGCTGCCGCCGGCCCGAAGCGCGCTGCCGCTCGGCCTGCCCGCCGCCCGCTGGGAGGGCTGCTCGCCCAGGAGCGCGCCTTGGGCTCGCCGGGCCGACCTGAGCCACAGCCCCGGCACCTGGAGGACCAGCCGGCCGGCCGGCGGCCTGGCCCACTCCCCAGCGTGAGTACGGGAGCGGGGACCGGGCCCCGCTTTGGCCTCGCCTCACACGTGGACGGCGTCGACGGACCTTCCCCTTGACCAGGCTGACCTAGGGGAAGCTGGTTCCCTGGGGCCCTCAGCCAGCTGTGCTCCCCGGGGACAGCCTGCTGCTCCGGCCTGCCGTGACCGCGCTGTGGGGAGGATTGTGCCATCCAAACCCCCCGGAGAGGCGGCACGGGAGAGCGCACTCCCCCCTTCCGCAGGAGCAGCCAGGGCATCGGGTGGGGGGATCTCGCTCTGGGGGTCCCAACTTGCCTAATGCCATGCTTTGCTTTGCCTTGCAGCCTGGAGCTCTCACCTGTGGCCTTCGTGGCCAACAGCAGCCCAGACCCATGTGCAAGCGAGACTGTGCTGAATGCCATCAGGGAGAGCAGGAAGAGGGCAGTGGAGCAGAAGCGGGAGGATCAGGCTTTTGGGAACGATCAGGAGAGCAAAAGAAGGTAATAAGCCAACAGTCCAGGTCCCTGCCCGTGTGTTGGGAAGGTCGTAAATGGGGCTGGTGCTTTAGTGGTGACAAATGGGCTGTGTCACAGAGTGCACAGGGACCAGGAGCCTGGGTTGGAAAAGCGCTGCGGGAACTGAACAGCAGAGGTGAAGCACACCCTGTCACCTGGCCCTCTGGGCTGTGTTGGAAGGTCCTCCAAGAGCTCTTTTTGTCATCGAGGTCAAAGGGATGGGGTTTAGGTTTTTGTCTGGACAAGCTCGTGGGTCAAGCATGTTCCCCGACATTGCTGGCCTTGGGAGAGGCTGGGGTGTGAATTGGGGAGGTCTGGCAGGGCTCCCTGGCAGGGAAGCAGCCTCTGTCATCTCAGGGGTTTGCAGACCAGGGAAACTTGGTGTGAAATGCTGGCATCTGCTGTAGGCTTATCATCCCTATCCTTCAGTCAGCCCCAGACTTCCAGGAGAGACGGGATCCCCAAGTCTTGCAGCCCCAGGTGGAAGCATCGCATGTTAAAAGATCTGTGTGCTTCCTTTGTGCACTGTAGCTAGCAAAAGGAGGTAAAAACACGAAGGTAAACAAGAGAGACTATCTTCTGCTTTTGTTAGTCAAGGTCAGCGATTTCCAGCTCCAAGAAATGAGGGCACAGTGTCTTTGCTAGTGCTCTGGGAAGGACAAGGCGTAAATCCTGGGTGCCGGGGGCTGCCGGAGCCTTTCTGACTGCCCGGACACAGTGCTGCCTTGCCCTTCTCTCTCCTTCTCTTTTTCATCTTTCTGCTTGTGTACGTGGAGGCCATTTGCCTCGTGCCCATCTGCCCTTCATGTGCCAGGACTGCCTGCCTGGGCTCGAGCAGGGGAGCCGAGAGATGGCAGAAGACTGGCTTGGGCAGTGCTGGGGTGCGGGTCCTGCCTGCGGCGCTGGGGCTGCTGCTGGAGCTCCCCGAGAGCGCGGCGGTTTGCAGGGAGCTGCCGGCTGCCTTCCTGCTGCGGCAGGGCATGTGGCCCTCTCCTCCGTCACTGGATTGCCCTCCACCTTTGAACCTTTACCTCCGCTTGGTGAATTTGAGCCCCACAAGAGCGGAGCCCCACAGCAACAGGATGGGTGCACAGACAGAATTGGCTTGGTTTTTTTCTCCATTCTATTTTTTTAACATGCCAGTACCCAGCTTTGCCACGACAGTCAATTTCGAAGGTATTAAATCCTGGCAAGCACAAAGAATGCTTGTAGGCAGAAAATCCCACGACCTTTGAGGGAAGAAAGGAGCCTGTGTCAGCTGGAAAGCTGGAGATGACCTGTGCGATGGGGACAGTGTGCTTGAGCTCGAGGGAAGTGCTTGGGCTAAGTGACAGGGCTGATCATACACCTCCAGTTCTTCTTTGCAGCAGGGTTGGCCTTAAGACTTCAGATCTTCACTGAATCATTGTGGGAAGGGTATTCGGTTTCTGAGTCAAACAGTCCAGGGCACTGGCTAGGAAGAGGTAAGAGATCTGACTTTCGGAGCTCAGGTCCGCTTCAGAAATGAGCTGCTGAGACTCTCTGAAATGGTTTGACTTAGAATAATGGATTTGAGCAACGATTTCATTACATCAGAACTACTCTGGCCAGCAGGCAGCTGGTGGAGCTACTGGTGCTTGGGAGGAGGCAACTCAGGGTGAGAGTCCATGAGGACAGGACCAGGTAGAGAGAAAATCGACAGTCAGGATGTGGATGGGGAAACCTCTGTCCTGGGGTATTGGGTGACAAGAAAAAAGCAAGGTTTGTGCTTTCTCTATGCTGAACCCACCTGGAAGGAATCTTCTCCCGAGGTTGGGAGGGCAGCCCCTGTCTCTGCTGCCTCCACACTACCACAGGCTTCTGCCCTCTCTCCCGCAGGCGCCATGATAGCAGTGGAAGTGGGCAGTCGGCGTTTGAGCCGTTGGTGGCCAACGGTACCCCCACCTCTCTCGTACCCAAGTAAGTGCCCCTCGGGCCAGAAGCAACTGCTGAGAGCTGGGAGGGGGGATCCGAAAGCCTGTGGGCCCTGGGAAGGGTGCTTTGCTTTTGCTTGCGGAGCCCAGCTTTGGGGAAGAGCAAGAGAGGCTGTGGCTGTGCCTTTGGTCTGTCGCCCTGAGCGCAGGCCGGGCGCCGTAAGGGCTGTGCCACTGCTGAGGCCTCTTTCCAAGCCCTGTGCTGTGAGAAAGAGTGGAGTTGCTTTCCTCCCACCTACGTTGCATCTAAAGGGCCTGTGGGCAGAGTGGTGGGGAGCTCATAAAATCTTCTTTAACCTCCTCTAGGCCTGGCTCTCTGAAGAGGAACCTTATCTTACACTGCCCAGATGACTGCTCAAACAAGAGGTCACGCACCTCTTCCATGAGCTCCCTCAACAATACGTACGCTGCCGGGATCCCCAGCTCCACCCGCAATGCCATCGCCAGCTCCTACAGCTCCAGCCGGGGCCTCTCACAGGTAGGAAACACCCTGCCAAAGGCAGCGTCCAGAGCCTTCTCTGGGATCGCCCTGTGTAACTCGAGCCCTGAGCTCGTAAGGAGAGGGTGGTGTTGCTGGGCGCCTGGCAGCGAGCAGTGCAGGGAGTCCAGTGTGGCTCAGCCGGGCAGTTTCATCTCCTCGTGGGTTAGGCAGGCTGCTGGGCCACAGCAGCAAGCAGCGATGCTGCTTGTCCTTTGGTGCACATGCCCGGGGTGTCCCCAGGTGAGCAGTCCTGCTGCAGTGCTTGTTTAACTCTGAAGCAAAAAGGAGGCTCTTTTCCCCTCCCTACTCAGCCTTGGCTAGTCTGCTGGGGTGGATAGATCCAGGTGAAAGGAAAATAAAATCACTGTGCTGCGCTGCCACCTTTTCAGCCAGAGTCAGCAAGTATTGGAGCCGTGCACTCCTGCTTTGACCCAGGTCCCCTCAGCAGCTGCTGAGCTATAATAAAACACTGCTTACATCCTGGGTCAGGCTAGCAGATGCGATGGTGAGACGTAGCGATGGCTAATGGAGCTCTGCAGTCTGTGTGGGGAAAGGTTTCCTCTGGTGGGGTGAGTTTTAAAATCCTTGAGGCGGGATCCATTAGCTCTGAGCTCCTGGTGAGGACATGTCCTGCTCCTGCTAGAGCAGCCCCGCGCACACGAGGGTGTTTGAGGCAGCCAGGCAGCCTCTGCCTGTGCCGCACGAAGGCAAGAGCCAGTGTCTGACCAGCAGCATCCTCCCTCCCCATCCTCTCGGCCAGACTGTAACGAGCCTGGAGGCCGCTTGTTCCCAGAGTGGATTGAGTTTGGGGTGGCCAGACTTTGTGCTCCACGGAACATGGGAGGGAGATAAGCAGTGTTGAAGCAAGAGAGGCTCTGGGCTCATTAGCCACGGCCCTGGGAGATGGGATCTAATCTGCGGACAAGCAAGAGGATGGGAGGCTGTGCTGCCTGCCAGCCCCATACTGAGTTACTGCTGGTCTCTGCGTTCCAGCTGCAGAATAGAAGTGGCATGAGTGTGTCCCCGCCGTCCAGCCCGGCGTCCTCCTGCTCCCAGACACCGGAGTGGCCTTTTAAGAAAGCCAGGTAACTAACCACTCACCTGGCGCGCGCCCGCTTGTCAATGCCAGCCGGGAGGAGAGCAGTCGCCTTCGTAGCCACCCCGGCACCCAGAGCCGGGACAGTCCAGGCCCCTTTCTGAGATGGGGCTGCTGGGTCACCCGCCAGCATGGAAACCCCCTTGTTGTGTCAGTTGGCATCTCTGCTGCCTTGTTACGCTGCAGTCAGCGGCAGTGCTGAGCTGCACCGTCCCTGCCCTTCTCCCACTCCGGGTTAGAGATTTGAGGGCTCAGATGGCTGCAGAGGCGACGTTGCCTTGTGGCGTGGCCTGGGTTGCTGGTTGCCAAAACGTTGGGAAGAGACGGGCCCAGATTTTTGCCATCACCTCAAAATCAATTCACAGGAGCTACAGCAGAGTTGTATTTTAGCGCCTGGTTTGGAGCACAGGCCCTTGTTTTCCTCTCTTCTGGCTCAGAAGAGCTTCAGTCATAACTAAAACCGACACAACTGCCTGCCCTGGGGACAGGGTGGGTCCCAGCCAAGGACCTGTGAGGGGCAGCGGCTCCTGTCCGGGACCCCCGGCTGCTGCCCTGAGGCTGACTTGTCCTGCGGAGGGTGCGCAGGCCCAACTGAGCCAGGGTCCTGGGAGCAGGGAGCAGCTTCTCCACCTGCAGCTGCTTTCAGGCTGGTGTGGAGAGGGCGAGGCTGTTGTCCTGAGGGCTGTTGTTTGGCAGAGGTGAAGCAGCACACCAGGGGTGCTGGTGGGAATCCTTCGCATGTTCGGTCTCATCCTGCTCCCTGGGGACGGGGCCAAGCCTGGGGTTGACCCTAACTGGTGCTCTCCCGCTTGCACAGGGAAGAGGAGTTGCATCGCTCTAACACTTCCTCTCCAGCGAAATCGGACAAGGAGCTGCAGACAGAGAAAGGTGAGCGTAGGTGGGCCCCAGCTCTCTGCCTGGGTTGGATGGGCCACCGGTGTGAGCAAGCAGCAGGACAGGAGGTAGCTGAGGTCTGCAGGTGGGATTGGCTTGAGATGTCACTGGGAAACTAGGAACGAGCTGGTCCCAAGGCAGTGGCACTTCTGCTGGCCTCAGCAGCTGCCCTAAGGTGATAAGCAAGGGGTGCTGACAGTGTCAGTGTGCTAGCAGATGCCTGGGGGCTGGTTTGCAAGGGAGAACACCAGCCCCCAAGCCAGCACGGGTCCAGGTATCCACCTTGGGGCAAGATCTGCTGCAATACGTGTAGCACCCCAATCAAATCCCAGGTTGAGCTTATTCCAGCACTTCCTCAGCTAAGATGGAGAGGAAATCCTTTGTGCCCATCGCAGACATCCCATGGCACAGCCCTAGATGTGGCTAGCACAGTGTCTGTGGTAGGCAGTGTGCGAGGACTGTCCGTGGAGGTGGGAAGGGGCTGCAGCCCCGTGGAGCCCCAGCAGGCTCTTGTACCAGGCTGCCCTGGGGTGTGTCACAGCCAGCAGCTCTTCTAGGGCATCGCAGCCTTGTCCTCGGCTTAGACCCCGGCTGTGCTCTGTGAGATGGGTCATCCAGAGAGGAGTCGGAAGGGACAACCCCGTTGGTGCAAGCCAAATGCCACCTCTGCCCAGAGCTGGCCCTGACTTGTTTCCTCCTGTAGCGGTGGAGACGCCGGTGCGGAAGAAGCAGAACTCCCTGAGTCCACCGTCCGCATCGGGGAGCAGCAGGAACCACAAACGGAAGAACCAGTTGCTGTCAGCTTGCTCGGTGGACCAGCTGGTGCTGGTACGTCGCTGTCTCGCAGCCCCTTTTGCCCTCCTCTGGCGATAGAATGTGCTCACTGCAATTTCTGCAGGGCTGGGGGGAGACTGACCTGCCTGCCCTCGGGAAGGAGGCCCCGTCCTTGGCCAAGTGGGAAGTGACGCTATCCCCAGCCCCAGTGTCTGGTGGGCTGTGCGTGATTGTGCTGCCTGCTGCCGGACCAGGTAATGGCCTGGGGAAGGCCTGCCATGCCCTCAGTGCCAAGCCGGGGGCCAAAATGAAGGGGATCGGAGCTCCGCGGTAGCGTGCTGTGGCAGAACCACCTGCTTCACGGGTCTTGCGACGGCCAGCCTTCACCACACGTTCAGAGAGGCTCTGCTGGCTTCCCTGAGAAGGAGCTAAGCTGCTGCTCTCTCTTGGCAGCCCCTGCCGCCTCTGCTGGGCTACTCCATCACGTCAGAGGACCTGGATGCGGAGAGGGCGGCAGCATTGCAGCGGTTAAACAGAGCCTTGGAGGATAAGGCTGGTAAGGGCGGACTGGGAATGCAGAGGGGATGGCTATGAGTGGAAACCCAGGCTGGGGGTGTCGGTGTAGCGCAGGCCAGGGAAGCTCCTGGGCCAGAACTGCCTGGTCCTCGGGTCTGGGGGTGTTCTTAGTGCCTTCAGATTCAGGAGACCTTAAGGCCCAGAGTCCCCAGGCTGATGGGTGAGGCTCTCCAGGGCCAGAGCTGTGGGATGTTCCTGCTGGAAGCTCTGCTAAGGGGTAGGCCCCTACAGCAAGTTGCGGGTCCTGATTTTTGGCTCCTTCCCAGTAGATGCAGTCCCCAGCACCACTGCAGAGACAACGTTTGCCGTGACCTCCCAGGAGCCTGCACCTGCCTCAACAGCTCCTGTCCTGGCCAGCACCAACTCGCTCCTGGACAGCCTGAAGAAGATGCAGAGCAGCCAGGCTGCGCCCGTGCCAGCAGGTGAGGAAGAGGAGGAGGAGGATCGGCAGAGCGGGACTTCGGCAGAGCAAGGCAGGCGCAGTCAAAGCTCTGCGTTGCCTCTGTGGGAGGCAGGTGGCAAAACTCCCTGTTCAAATGCTCTGCTGGCGGTGGAGCTCAGGCAGGTCTTGGGAGGGCAAGTCTGGGGACACTGAGCCCGTGCTCCTGCTGGGAGCTGCGGTAAGCCTGGCAGACTGGGTGGGTCTGGTACGGGTGGGTGCTGCTCCAGGAGCCTCTGCAGCAGCGGGGTGGGTGCCGGGCGGAAGGGTGGGCTGGCTGTAGGTGACCCCCTATCCTTAAATGAGCTTTTTCCTTTTCCAGACTCCACTGGAGCTGAGGTCATGTCCCAGCCACCTCCATCAGCTGCACAGCCCCCTGCTCCTGCTGTATCGCTGGAGTCAAGTTCTCTGCCCACCACCTCTGCTGACACCAAGCCCGTGCCTGTGCTGAGCACACCTGCCCCTGCGGCCCCCGCTGCCCTGGGGGTGCAGGCCCCCAGCAACCTGGCATCTCCTGCATTCCCGGAGCTGGGCCAGACCCCCAGCAAGCCTTCCTCCCTCCCAAAGCCAAGCACCCCTTTTGGGGTGCTGAACACCCTTCCTGCCAGCCAGCCGGCAATAACCGTGGCCGCTGCTGTGCCCACCACGAGCCCCGTCTTCAAACCCATCTTCGGCGCTTTGCAGAAAAGCGAGAGCACAGCACCCTGTACAGCTGTTGTCTCCACCACAGTCACTGTGTCTGCGAGCTCCGGCCCCTCCTCGACACCCTCCACCACCACAATGTTCAAGCCTATCTTTGGCAGCGTCACCACAGCTTCATCTCCAGCAGCGGCCTCTCCTTTCGCCTTTGAACCAACGTCACAGCCGGCCTCAGCCTCAGACCTGCCCGCAGCCTCCACGACTACCCAGGCAGGATTCACAGGTCTCCCTAACGTCATCTTCACCACCGCGGCTACAACTGCCACCATGCAGAGTTCCTCCACAGATGCCACCATTAAACCCATCTTTAGCTTTGGACTCAACCCTCCCACCTCCACTGGCCCCACCACCAGCCTGACTGTCACTGCTGCCACGTCCACCAGCACGTCACAGCCCTTCCTCTTCCAAGGCCTGGCCAGCTCAGCTCCCAGCACGGAAACCAGCTTTGCCACCCCAGGGCCCATGTTCCAGTTCGGAAAGCCACCTCCAGCCACGGTCACCGCCACCACCAGTGTCCCAGGAGGCCCTGCCTTTGGCCAGGCACCTTCAAACTCGACGGCTCCTACCACCACTGTGGGCTTTAGCATATTTGGGGACACCACGCTGACCTCTTCTACCCCAGCCACCACCACAGGTCAAGCGACATTGACATTTGGCCCCTCCGTTTCGGCGTTCGGCAGTTCCTTCAGCACGAGCGCGAAGCCACTGCTGCCGTATCCGAGCGCAGCGAGTCAGCCCGCCTTCAGTGCCGGTGCTGTGGAGAACCAGCTGCCTGCCAGCAAGCCCGCTGCTGGCCCCGTCAGCTTTGGCACCCCGTTCAGTTTTGGAGCCCCCACAGCCCAGTCCGCTGCTCAGCTGGCGTTTGGCAGCGGTGCTCAGCCAGCCTTCGGCACAACCAGCACCCAGGGCTCCTTCGGCACCAGCAGCACCCAGGTGGCCTTCGGGACCACCACGTCGGTCTTCTCTTTCGGGACGGCCACCTCCACCACCACCAGCTTCGGTTCCACCACCCAGACCACGAGCAGCACCACTGGCACCACCGTTTTCGGCACCACCCCTTCTCCTTTTACCTTCGCCCAGCCAGGCCCCTCCACCAGCGCCTTCGGGATCGGCACGCCCGCCCTGAGCAGCGGCTCCCCCGCCGTGGCGTTCAGCTTCGGGGCTGGGCAGAGCGGGGCAGCCCTGGCGGCGACGCCCTTCGGCTCTTCCCTGACGCAGAGCGCGCTGGGTGCGCAGAACCAGAGCACGCCCTTCGCCTTCACCATGCCCAACAGCAGTCCTGTGTTCAGAGGTGAGTGTGGGCAGAGGGGCCTTCTGGAGTGGTGAAGAGCAGGGCCAGATTTAGGCAGCAGCTCTCCTGACAGTCCTTGCTGAGCTCCCCAGGCTCAGCAGCCCAGAGGGGCTGGTGCTCGTGCTGTGCAGAGCCTTGCTAAGGGAAGGGAAGGTGCTTCCATCACTCGCTGTCCTGATCCCCAGCCCTTGGTGGTGGAGGGGAATCCTTAACTTCTGCTCCTTGGCCCTTCCACCAGCTCTCTGGCTCCACACAAGTGCTGAGCCCAGCCAGGTGCCCTGCCGAAGCCAAGGGCTTGCCAGTGCTTAAAAGCAATCTGGAGCCTCTTGGCGAGTAGAAGCCCTGCCAGCCAGCAATTGCAGTCGCTTCTTGCTTGCTCTCTGAGGTTTTCCCTACTGCTTTGCACCCTCACTGGGTCGTCTCACCTCCCACAGAGCTGAAACCCACATGCTGAGCAACTACTTGATCTAGAAAGAGCCCTTTGTTCCCTGGCCCACAAATCCTGTGCTGCCCTGCTGGCAGGAGAGCCCAGGGATTACCATGAGAGTGCAGATTCTTGCATTAAAAGGGCTTCTCGGGTGAAGAGGCTGCTTTCAGGGGACTGTGGTGCTTCAGCCCGTGGGGGGACATCTGTACCTCCTGCGGGTGCCGCAGGCTCCTGAAGGCCAGGCTCTTCCTCCTTTGCTGGCCCCGGCTCACGGTGGTGTGTTGCTTTCCAGGAACTCCTGCGCCCACCTTCGGGCAGAGCACGCCTGTCCCAGGAGCGGTGGGGAGCGGAAGCAGTAGCCTTTCCTTCGGGACGCCCAGCACTCCTGCTTCGGGCTTCGGAGGAGTCGGCGCTTCCTTCGGTAAGGAGGGAGTTGGTGCTTCAGCCTTGGGGAGCTGATGGGTCAGGGTGTCCCCTCGGGCCGGGGATGGCAGAAGGGCCAGGCCATGCTCTGGGAACCAGCTCGGGTGGTACCTGCTGGGCTCCAGGGGATGCAAAACCATCCATTCCCCCCAGGATGGGGATTACAATACCCCCTGTGCCAGCTCAGAGTGAGGCTGCAGAGACCTGAGCAACCTTTCTGCTTCCAGGTTCATCCACCCCTGCCTTTTCCATCGGGGCAGGATCCAGGATGGGTGCTCGCCAGCGGCTGCAGGCACGGAGACAGCACACCCGCAAAAAATAACCTCTGGGACTACTGGCCTGCGCGAGGAGCCTGTGCCCACGCACGGGTGGCAGTGACCCAGGGTGGGACGGGATAAACCAAACTCTTCTTACTTGAACAGTTCCACAGCCAAAGCTGGATGAACCTCTGTACATATTTGCAGCATTTGCTCCCTCACTTTATTTTGCCATGTTTCATAATGTGTAAGTTTTTTCCCCATTTGCTTCTTCTAGTTGTCCTGTGCCCTCCTCCCCAGCCCCCTGCCCTGCGGCAGCCAGCAGAGCCACACGTCCCCGTTCAGAGCCCGACTGGGGACGTGCCGCGTTCCTGCCGGCTGCGGGTCCAGGCTGCCGAGGGCTGCCGTCTTCACCAGCTCCCAAAATCTTTCCCCGCTGTTTGATCCCGTGGTCTGGTGAACACGCTCCCTCCGGAGGGCTCTGCTTCCTTCCCGCCCCTGCCGAGCAGGAGCCAGGGCAGGTGCCAGCCTGCCGTGGGTGTCTCGGTGCCGTGGGTGTCTCGGTGCCGTGGGTGTCTCGGTGCCGTGGGTGACCAGCCCGGCTTTTGCAGCTGGGTGACGACCCCCTCGCTGTGACTTAATCCCCTGTCAGACCCCCAGCTGAGGACGCGCTGTAGCTCAGGACCTCGGCTGCAGGTGTGGGGTGGGGATGGGGGGGTCCCTCCACCCCTCTCCCAGCCACCAAGCAGCACCCCCAGCCCTCAGTGCTCCCCGCTGGGCTGCACCCCCCCCACCCTGCTCTTCTAAAGCCCCCTCTGTTTTGCTTTATTCGTGCCCCCGCTTCGATGCGCTCATTGAACCGAGTTTGGAGGAAGAACTGAACCGTGTGCGTGGCGGCATGTTGGTTATGCCGGATTTGCTGTTTGGAGTTTCTTTTTTTTGGGGGGCGCCTGTCCCTTTGCGGGGGACGTGCCCTGGCTAATTGGGTGTTGACAGTAGCATCACTGCGTGGCTGCTCGTGCTGGGTGAGTTGTCCCTTGGTTGTCGTGACTGAAAGGCAGGCAGCTGGGGTGGGGGGGGTGGGGCCTGGGCCCCCTGGTGAGGGGACTCCAGCCCTGGCAGTCTCTCCCCTCCCTTCCCCTCTCTTCTGGTGCCCCTTCCCCACCTCGGGGTGCTCTGGAACTGCTAACAGAAGGAGTCCAGAGCAGATGGGTTCCCCCACCTCCCCAAATCCAAATTGTTCTTTATTTTTAGCTCGTTCCCATCCTTTTGGGTTTTACCAGCTCCTAGGAGCTACGGTGCTGCCTCCTCTGTTCCCATCCAGCCCTTCCCCTACCTGGGAGCTCCTGCAGGAAGAGATTGCTGGAGCCGGGGGTCACCCAAAAGCTGCTCCCACCCCGCCCTGGGTGAGGGATGGGCACCCATGCCTGTGGGCTCCCCACCACTTCCAGGAGTGCTTTGCTGCCAGGTTTTTTACTCTCCGAGCCGTGTGAGTGTGTGTGTCTGCTGAAGTCTAAATTAAAGAGAAAAAAAAACAAAAAAAAAAAAACAAACACACAAACAAATATTTAAACGTTTTTTAACAAAAATTTATTTTTATATTTAAGCTAAATTGCCTTTGAATTCCTTCAAGCTTGGTTCAGTGAGGCTGCCGGCCCCGCCGCGCTGTTGGTAGTGTTCAGCTGTGCCCCGGCCCTGCCCCGCAGGAACTCGCTGTGCTGGGGAAAGGCAGCCCCGTCCTGCAGGCTCTGCCGCCGCACGCTCCTCCCGGCCTGGAACCTCCTTCATTTTAAAATGTCATGTATGTGGATGTGACTAAGCCTTTGGTTTTTGGTTTTTTTTTTTTTAATTCTCCGAGGACGAGGCACAGGAGCTCTCGCGCGTTATGGTGACAGGGCGTCTCTCCCAGCAGGCAGGAGGGCGGTGAGCTGGCGCGGAGGGGACGCGGGCAGCGGGCCTGTGGGCAGGCACCTGCCGTGGTGCTGCCGGGGGCTCTTCCAGCCCCCCCCTCCCCGCA
Source organism: Strix uralensis (assembly GCF_047716275.1). Lineage (NCBI taxonomy): Eukaryota > Metazoa > Chordata > Aves > Strigiformes > Strigidae > Strix > Strix uralensis. Next base: position 1,471,244 of record NC_133991.1, on the reverse strand, counting down.
CGGCCCCACGGCTGCAGCAGCCCTGGAGCCGTGTCCCCTCCCTGCCCGGGCAGTCCCTGGCGCCTGGGCTGCGGACAGGGCCAGGGGGAGGCTGGGTTTTAACTCAAAACTGAGGACTTGGATCATTCCTGGTGTGGCTGAGGAGGATTTTTAGTGTGAATGTGCAATTTTTTTCCTTGCTTCTTCTGTTCCCGATTTAAAATAAAAAGGTTGTGTTCACATCTGCCTTGCCCGTGTTGGATTCCTGGGCCTGAGCAGAGCCAGGCACTGCTGGTGCAGCACAGGGCCCTCTGCTGCGTGTGCCTCGCTCCCGCTGTTCAAAGGCAGGTGCACAGACAGCATTAGTAGTAGTAGTATTTTTTTTTTTCCCCCCCCTCCTTTGCTTTGGTATTTTCAGGACAAGACTGCACAAACATGCTGGAAAAGACAGGGCAGAGAAAGAAACTTTAATCTGCTTCACCCTTACAGTCAAAGGCTTTTCTGAAACCCCACATCAGGCTGGAGTAAGGATTTTTAGGGGAGGGAACATGGTAAAATAACGCCCTTAATCCAGCTGGAGCACTCCAGCCCTGCAGGGTGCAGAAATGGTGGCTGTCTGCAGCCCTCCCAACGCCCCAGCCCAGGTCTGGCTCTGGGGACAAACCTTCAGCTGGGGGCTGGCTGCGACGGCCAGTTCCCCCTCCCTGGCCCACGGGTGGCCCCGGGGCTGGCCCTCGGCGCAGGGGAGCAGGGTCTTAGACAATTCCACCATGGCTGCAGCTGGCACAAAGCTTTACTTGTGTTCAGGTGGCAGCGGAGGAGCGCTCCCTGCCAGCCCCAGCTGGCAGGTGCTGCCCTAAAAATGTTATTTCACTCCTTCACCCGCTGCTTTTTCCTCTTCCTCTTCCTCGGAGCTGCTCTGGGCTCCGTTGTCTCTCCGTGCTGCGGGTTCTGCTCAGCTGCTGTAGGCAGGGAGCTGTGGACAAGAGTGAACAGCCTAAGCTGTGCTCACCACAGCTCCTGCCCTCCGTGCCTGCTACAGCCAGACCCCTCCAACTTCCCTCCTCCTCACACCAGGAAGGCGACACCCTCCCTCTGGGTGCCCCGGCAGCCCCAAGCCCACCCATGTTCCCCCCCAGAAGCTGCTGGAGACAGGCAGAGCCCCCCCAGGCCCTCCCCTCACCTGGGGGCAGCAGCCTCTTCCCCGCACCGCTCCAGGACAGCCACGAAGAAGCCGTGGGTGAGCATGTCGGCAGGAGAGGCGCGGAGGCAGCTCTCCGCCCCGGGGAAGGCGGCGAGTCCTCGGCAGGGCCAGGAAGGGAAGGCGTTCACCAGCCTGCGGCGGGGACGAGGGTCAGTGCTGAGCCCCGCAGCACCCTGTGCTGCGTCCCCCCACACCCCCCCCCCACCCCGAGGCAAGCGCACCTGAAGGCTGAGCCGTGCTCCTGCAGCACCGCATGCACCACATCCTCATTCTCCTCCTGGTGCAGAGAGCAGGTGGAGTAGACGAGGCGGCGGAGAGCCGGGAAGCTCAGGGCATGGCTCAAGACCTTGCGCTGGAAACCAGCCAGCGCCTGCAGCCTCTCGGTGCTCGGGGCAGCCTCCTCCCTCAGCCCCCGGGTCACCATCCCTGTGGGGGGAGCAGCTGTCACCTGGGGCTGCAGGTGCCCAGAGCCCAGCTCCAGGTGGGGCAGCCAGAGCCCCGCGCGTTACCTGAGCCGCTGCAGGACGGGTCGAGGAGGATATGGGTCACCTTGCTGTAGCGGGGGTCTCCGGGATCCACGGTCAGGAAGTCCTGCTGGGCCAGCTGGAAGCCAGTGACGCCAGCCCGCATCAGCATGGTGTTCATGGTGGCCAGGCGCTTGGTGTCCACGTCAAAGGCAAAGATCTGGCTGAAAGCAGAGCGCGGTACCCGAGAGAGGTGTGAACGTCCCACCCAGCCCCAGGAACTGCGCTGACAGCGGCGGGATGCAACAGCAGCCCTAAACGGGCAGAGCCTGTGAGCTGCTCCCCCAGGAGCAGGGCAAGGGCAGAGAGCAGGGACAGGGGCTGGGAAGTTAACCCCTACGTGCCTTCACGTTCCCTCAAGCCCTTCCAATGGCTCAGCACTATCACTCAGAACCACCAGCCCACCTAGGGAGAAGTGGGTGGGCCAGGGTGACAGGCTGCACCTCTTCCTGCCACCTTCACCTTGTGTCCTCTGTGGGCTCGGGGGGAAAAGGGCCACCTGCAGCCCTTCCCTCCCCCAGCACACAAACCTGCCCTCACCCCTTGTTCTTCAGGATGGCAGCCAGGTGGCTGGTCTTGTTCCCAGGGGCAGCGCAGGCATCGATGACGTGGGAGCCGGCAGCAGGGGCGAGGAGGAAGGCAGGGAGGCAGCTGGCCTGCAAGAGGGCAAACTCCTGTGAGAGGTGGAGGCAGCAAGCACCCCTGGCCCCTCCTCGGGGCACAGCTGACGCTGCAGGGTCACAGGAGCCACAGCACCACAGGGCCACGTCCACCACCACCATCCACCACTGGAAGCCTCTGCCCAGCGCACAGCCCCGCGCTCCTCCCGGCTTCTGGTCCCCAGCTCCCTGGGGGGGGGGTTGCAGCCCAGTTCAGAGGAATTCATCCCATACCTACAGGCTAGGGAAGTAAAGCTGCAGGGGAGCCCCTTAGCTGCAGGCTGCATTCACGATTTCCACTTAAAGTGTTGCAGCAAAGCTGGCCCAAGCCCAGCCCCTGGCATGGAGGAACAGACTGACCCTCCACCCATGTCAGGAGTTTTCCCACCCCTGCAAACCTCCTGCTCCCCCACCTTGTCCTGCAGAATTATGTGTCCTGAAGTATACAGCAGGTTGTCGTGGAAGTCTGTCTGCGGAGGGAAAACCAGCAGCTCCGGGAGATGAAGATCCAACACGAATTTCTTCCCAGAGAGGGCCCTCAGTTCCTCCACACTGTCCATGAGGCACAGGAAGGATGAACACACAGTCGTGTTTCACCGCGCCCAAATTCAGAGCCCCCCCCCCCCGCCCCCAGCCCAGGCACAGAACCTCCTTTGTCCCAGACCTCCTGTCCACTTTGGCCCCACGCAACACGTGGAGAGGTGGAAAGTAAGAGCAGGGAGTGACAGAGACCCAACCTGTCCACTGCAAGCACCAAGCCCAACAGCGCTTCAAGCCGCAGGACCCCGTCCCAAGCCCTCGCCTCTCGCTGTCAGCCCAGACAAGGCGGGATGGCAGAGTTGCTCACCTGGCTGCCTTGCCCAGGTAGGAGTAGCCCTGGCGCTTGAAGAAGTCGATCACATCGTCCACACACGTCTTCAGGGTGTTGACTCGGACGTAGCGCGGGACCTGGGAGGCTGGGGGAGCCGCGGGGGTCAGACCCCCCCCACTGCGGCCAGCACGGGGCGACCACCCGGCCCCGAGGCCCACTCACCTCCGGGGCTCGCTGCCTGCGCCGGGGCCAGCAGATCCTCGTTGCGGCTCACCTTGTGCTGCACCTTCAGGCGGGCCAGCTCGGCCTCCAGCCGCGCCCGGTGCCGCCGGGCCAGCGCCTTCCAGCGGCCCCCGCACTGCAGGCCCTTGCCGAAGAGCAGGTCGTACACCAGCACCTGCGGGCCGCGGGTGAGCCCGGCCGCCCCGTGCGGGGCCCGGCCGCCAGGGGCCACCCCGCCCCCCCCTCACCTTCGCCAGCTGCGGCTGCAGCTTCTTCTCGGCCTGCAGCAGCGCGGCGCCGGCCAGCAGCTTCTCCAGCACGGGCGAGTAGCGGAGGGTCTGGGCCACCAGCGCGTACAGCTGCCGGACGTGCTGCGGGGCGGTCAGGGGCTGCGGGCACCGGCCCGCGCCCGCCGACGGCCCCCCTCGGGCCTCACCCCTCGGGCCTCCCCCTCCCACCTCGGGCCGCCCCCCTTCCCCTCCCCGGCCCCCCCATCCCGCCGGGCCCCGCGCACCGGGAAGCGGCTGTTGTAGACCAGGCTCTTGATGCCGCCCTGGCCGCGCTCCAGCCCCTCCAGGACGGCGGCGGCCGCGCTGTAGAGCGCCATGAGCCGCCCGGCCGCGTGCGCCGCCACTTCCGGCGGGGACAGGGAGAGTCCGGCCGCCAGGGGGCGCCGCGGGGCCGCCAACACCCCCCCGGGGGCGCGGCCTGGGCTGGGGCGAGGGGGCGGGCGGTGGGGCCAGGCCGGGGCCTGGGGGTCCCCGCCGGAGTGCGGGAGCTCGGCCGGAGTGATCCAGAGAAATGACCCTGGAAAATCATTTACTGACAGCAGCTTGTGATGATTTCTGAACAGAACCCCAGAACCATCTGGGTTGGAAAAGCCCTTGAAGCTCCTCCAGCCCCACCATGAACCTCACCCTGACCGTTCCCAACCCCACCAGATCCCTCAGCGCTGGGTCAACCCGACTCTTCAACCCCTCCAGGGATGGGGACTCCCCCCCTGCCCTGGGCAGCCCATTCCAACGCCCAACAACCCCTTCTGCAAAGAAATCCTTCCTAAGAGCCAGTCTGACCCTGCCCTGGCGCAGCTTGAGGCCATTCCCTCTTGTCCTGGCGCTGGGTCCTTGGCTCAAGAGACTCCTCCCCCCTCTCTGCACCCTCCTTTCAGGGAGTTGTAGAGGGCCATGAGGTCTCCCCTCAGCCTCCTCTTCTCCAGACTAAACCCCCCCAGTTCCCTCAGCCGCTCCCCATCAGACCTGTGCTCCAGACCCTGCACCAGCTCCGTTGCCCTTCTCTGGACACGCTCGAGTCATTCAATGGCCTTTTTGGAGTGAGGGGCCCAAAACTGAACCCACTCATCGAGGTGCGGCCTCACCAGTGCCGAGCACAGGGGTCAGATCCCTTCCCTGTCCCTGCTGGCCACGCTATGGCTGATACAAGCCAGGATACCATTGGCCTTCAAATGTCTCCTGAGAATCCCGCTTGCCCAGACCATTCTGTGGATTCAGTGCAGCTTACCCGATAGTTTGGGGATTGGCTACGATCAGAAAGTAGCAGGTAGCCCTGGGGTATGAATTAAAAAGATAACTCACTGATAGCAGACTCAAAGCCCTCAGTGGGCGCTTGGGCAAACTTAAACATGAACAAAAGGACTCAGAGATGCTATGTAGGGAGGGTGATCTCACCGATTTAGGAAGAAGACACCTGGACTTTGCTTCACAGCGCACGCCCTGGAAAGAGCAGACAAGTGAGGAAGACCACGTACTTCTTCCCTTGACCACCAAAGACCCTCACTCTATTTCTACTACACATGCTCAGACTATGCAAATGAGTTCTGAGAAATAATTATAATAATCATGCCTATTCCCCAAACTAATTGTAATAACCTGGCCTTTCCTAATGAATATGTATGATTTGGTGTAATAAATATTTGGCTACTTGCCAGAGACGGTGTGCAAGCTTTGTGGAGAAGTCCCCTTGCACCCTGGCCAGAATAAACATACCTGATTTAACCAAGTAATGAGCGCCAGGCCAAGAGGGAATGGCCTCAAGCTGCGCCAGGGCAGGGTCAGACTGGCTCTTAGGAAGGATTTCTTTGCAGAAGGGGCTGTTGGGCGTTGGAATGGGCTGCCCAGGGCAGGGGGGGAGTCCCCATCCCTGGAGGGGTTGAAGAGTCGGGTTGACCCAGCGCTGAGGGATCTGGTGGAGTTGGGAACGGTCAGGGTGAGGTTCATGGTGGGGCTGGAGGAGCTTCAAGGGCTTTTCCAACCCAGACAATTCTGATTCTGTGATTCTATAACTCTATCCGAGTTGTAGAGTTTGTTTCCACACGTCAGAGCCGCCCGCAGCGCGGGGGAGAGCGGCGTGCGGGGGGGCTGCGGCCGTGCGGGAGCAGTGGGGCAGCCTGAGGCGTGAGGGCAGCGCCCACGGGCTGCTCTGGGAACCCGTCAGCCAGGCTCTGCCGTGGGGGCCTGTTAATGTCGTCCACGCGTGTTACCCCACGCGACACCCTGCGGTTAGGTGGGGTAGTGGAGTTTTATTGGAGATTGTGGCATTGTTCGTGCTTAAGTAAAACAAACGAGAGGAAAGCCCAGCCCTAGAAAGAACTTTGCTTCTGGGAAGCTTAGAGCTGTTCATGGACAATAAAGGACACCCCGGGTCAACCAAGGTAACAGCAGCATCCCAGCCCCTCTGACACGTCTCCGAAACCCTCCCAGCATCGTCTGGTGCCACAGATCAGTAGCTCTAGCAAGGCTGACTCCGGGGACACCCGGATCAATAGACAAGCAGCAAGAATGCTGCAAAACTAGAACCGCTTTGTGAAGTTTGACTCTGATTAGTAATCAGTAGTGTGGCTGCTAGTGATCAGTCAAGTCATCTTGTACCTAAACGAATGAAGGGTGTAAGAACCTGTGTAAAGGCACATTCAGATGCCCCAATTTGGTCGGGACACCTCATGCACCAGAATATTTACTCTAGTAATGGAATATTTTGTGTCCTAGCCTCTCCTAGTTGGTGTGGGCTTGTGAATGTTGGTGGCGAGCCCTGGGAACTCTTTGTGGTTAGTGGGAACAACTCGCCAAGGGGCCATGGGGGGCTGCTGCCGGGCTGTGTGCAGGGTCAGGCCGTGCTCCCCGCTGTGTTGGGGTGCGCAGCCCGGCTCCCCTCACGCTGCCGCGGCCCCAGGCACAGTGTCCCACCCGCTGGGCTGTGCGTGTGGTTCCCTGCACCACCTCACACCCCTGAGCAGCTGGAAGAGGCGCTGCCCGGGGCAGGCCAGCGTCCTCCCGCGGGGGGCTGACCTCTGCTGCCTCGCAAACAGCTCTCTGCAGCAGCTTTCTTGGCTCCCGTTTTCCCCTCCCGGCAGCCCCTCGCAGCTCTGCAGAGCACTGCAGCTGCCCCCCCAGCTCTGGCTGCGGCCGGTTCCTCAGAGACATACCCGTGTTAGCCAGCAGCCAGCTCACCTAACACAAACTCTATTTATTCAGAGGAAAGACATGCCAATAAAGACCCTGGACGTTCACAGCTCACGCATTTCAGGCAGGCCCACCTTTCCATAGAGAGATCTTTCGCAGGCCAGCTGTGTTTTAGGCTTTTGGGTCAGCCTGCCAGATTGGGGATGGGGATTCAAAGGTCAAGGCTGACATTTTATGCTCTTAGAGGAGAGGGGAAGGACCCTCCCGTGCTGCTGAAGCTTACGCTGCAGTACCACAGCTTCCAGCTCAGGACAACGCCGCACACAGCCTGACTCTCCTCTGCTGCAGGCCCCTGGCACTCAGCCGCAGCCCTTCCCAGCCACAGCCTCATCCCACCGCCCAGGCTACAGCTTTGTGGGTTCTTCTGGGGCGGGATGGTTGTAGGGCACCCGGGGGTGCCGGCTCGCGGCGGGTGCGGGCAGGATGATGGGGGGCGAGTAGGGCCCTCGCTCTGGCCAACACAGGTCCATGATGGGGTAGAGCTGGCCCTGGAACTCCGCCTGGAAGGTGTAGATGGGGCTGAGCTCGTCGGGGTTGTCGGCGTTGTAGAAGGTCAGCTCGCCCTTCTCGTAGTGCAGGTAGATGCCGATGCGCTGGGGCCGGGTGGTCAGCGGCAGAGTGGCCCGCGGGCTGCTGAAGGCCTCATAGACCTTCCCCTCCTTCAGGCCGATGAGCCACACGCCGTTCTCAGGAGATTTGCTGAGCTTCCCTTTGCGGCTGACTGTGCCCTTAATGATGCCCACGCGCCAGTGGTTCCTGGTGCCCACGATCACCTCCCAGTAGTGCTGGCCGCAGGAGAAGCCCTTGCAGGTGAGGATGCAGTTGCTGGAGTCAAAACGCTTGGGGTTGCTGTCCCGGCGCTGGTAGAGCCCACACTGCACCACCGTGTCGCCCTTGAAGAGCTCCAGGAGGGGATGTGCTGTCACCGGGTCCAGTTTCAGCATCTCTGGAGCTAGAAGGAAAGCAGACAGGTTCCAGGCATACTAGCAGGCAGTGGCCAGGCTCCAGGCAACCCCGGGAGCTGGCACAGCCAGGCAAGCTGGCACTGCTGAACTTGAAGCAGCTGGGGTGTTATGCCAGAGCAGGCTGCTACCAGCACGAGACACAGTCAGTCACTGCTCCCGGAGCTCTCCTGGGGGAGAGGAGCGCACAAGCAGAGAGCAAGACAGAGGCAGGGCCGCACAACGCTGGCTGGGCAGCCTGTGCCACGCACCAGGGAGCTGGAGCTCCCGGCACGCTGCCAGCAGGGCGGGTCGGTACCTGGCAGAACACGGCGGTGCAGGCGCTTCCACACAGTCATCTTGATGTCATCTTGGTGGAAACACGGCTTGAAGGACACGGGGCTAAAGATGCCATCGCCGGGGTGCAGGCTGGGGAGCTCTGACCTGGAAAGACACGGGCAGCCATGATGCAGGTGACGGGGATGGTGTGTGACCTGTTCTTACCTGGCTGCCCTGTATGACGGAGCCACTGGCATCTCACCAGCTGCTCTTGCCCTCTTCTGGGCTGAGTGCGTGGCTCTGGCCATGACTATCCATCACAACAGCAGTGTCCATGCGAGGCTGCCCCAGCAATGCCGAGACGCCCGCTGGCCTGGGACCTCTAGCCCTGGTGCGGAGGCACTGTCATCCCCATCGATGCTGTTTGCTGCTGGGTCCCACCACTCACCTGAACTGGGAGGAGCCGTATTTCTGGAAAACACAAGAGAAAGAGAGAGTCGGTGGTGGGAGCCTGACAGAACAGCAGCTCCTCTGCATGGTTGCAGCTCCACACATCTGTGCCCTGGGATGGAGAGGCCAGGGCTCTCCTCTCCTGGGAGAGCTAAGGGCATCGCCTCTCATGGAGGACACGTCTCTCCCATCGGGAGAAGCCCTGGCTGGACAGAGGGCACCTACATCTTACTTCTCGTGGTGTCCCACCTATGCCTGGGGAGGGTTCCCACTGCCCAGGGCAGGGCTCAGGGCTATGGGCAATGTGCTGAGGGCGGGGGACCCTGGCTGACTGTCACTGCCTTCACTAGCGAGCGCACTCACCCGGATGAAATCAAGCTGGCTTTCGTTGCTGAGTGCCTCCAGGGAGCTCTGCATCTCCTTGAGCCTCTGCAGGGCGTCTGATGTCTGCTTGACCTGGGACTCAATGGAGGTGATGAGCTGGGCTGCCTTCCCCTCAATGCTCTCCAGGAAGGTGGCCTTCTCCTCATCGATGTACCTGTGCAGCTCCTGGAACTCCTTCCGGATCACCCACTTGAAGACATCTGCCTCGTTCTGCCAGGAGACAGCAGGCAGCTGCGCAGGGCTGCCTCGCTCCATCCCCTTCACCTGCTTTTTGGTTTCAGAGATGCCACCAGCAATGTCAACGTGTCCCACCAAGCTGCCCTCCACTGGCTTTCCAAATAAAAAGCAGCTCTGTACAGCAGGCTGGATCTTGTTTCATCCTGCTCACCACCACGCCACCTCTGCCTTACACCTCTCCTCCCTGAGATTTTTCTCTCCTGATGTCCCAGCCAGCTACATCAGAGCCCTGAAAAAGCTCTTGGATCCCTCTGCTCCCAGGGAACCGCCTGTCTCCTGGGCCAAGGGGGAGAAAGTCCAGCTCCACTTTCATTTGGGTTGAGCCCTTCTGAGGAGCCCCAGTGGGAACCTTTAGCCTCAGAAGGGATGCCAGGAGGTCCCTTGGAGACATCTGCTGTGTGGGAAACAGATAGGCAGCTAAACCAGGCATAAGCTCGATGTGAAGCCAATGGCGTTGCTCTGACTGGGAAGCCTGCTCTGAGTGGGGTCCTTTCCACCTGTAATCTCCCATCTCCAAGGACATTCGGTCAAATCAGCTCTGACTGCTGCTCCTGCCAGGGCGCTCAGTGAGGGTTACATCATCCCTTCTGAAAACAGGGCTGTGCCACCAGAGAGGGCCACGTCACCCTTCCCAAAAACAGGTCCATGTTTAATCCCTGAGTTTTGCGGAGAACATGAATCTCAGGGAACAGGGTAGAGGGTAAGCCCTGTCTGCTAACCCAGGGAAGGGAGATGACAAGGAGAGGAGTAGAGGCAGCGAGCTGGGGAGAACCAGGAGCAGAGGTTGCTCCAGGAGCTGTGTGGGACACAAAGGACACGGGGACACAGGCTCCATTGGCACATGGCACTCACTGCGATGCGGCTTTTGTTGTTGATGAGCTTGCTGAAGTGTTCATCCAGGTTCCTCTTGTACTGGTGGACATCGGTCAGCAGCACAGACAGCTCCTCCTGAAAAGACAGCACCTCTGTAGGAGGGACCTCTGTGGCAGCCTCCTCGATCCCAGGCAGTGCTTGTCAGCCCCCTGAGGAGCACATGGCCCTCAGAAGCCATGTTCTCCTAAGCTTTCACTAAGCTTTCACTAAGCTTTCACTAAGCTTCCTGGGGCCCTGCACATCCTGCTGATCTTTACTGTCTTGATCTAGAGGATTTGGGGTTGCCAGAGTCAGGAGAGTGCTCAGAGCATGGCCCCAGTCTGGATGCAGCTGACCAACCACTCTTGCCAGGAGCACCACGTCTCTGATGTCACTCCTGACCCTCCGTATCTCACACCCCGTGGTGGCTCCGCATCAGGCGAGCGGATGGCAAGCAGGTGGTGAGCAGCCACAAGCCAGCACCAGGCCAGTGGCACCCTCCTAGTGCCGGTGCCGGGAGCCTGGCCGGGGCAGGAGCACTTCGGGTGCCTCCTGCTCTTATCTCCGCGGGGCCAGGAGCGGAGGGGACGGGTGGCCCTGTGCTTTTCCATTCCTGGTGCTTTCATGTGATGCTGGGCAGTGGACGCCAGCTGTTTACTCTGCCTGGCTGGGGCTCCCGTTTCCCTGCCTCCCTCCTCTCCTGTGGCACTTCGCCTCAGCCCTTATCTCCAGACTCTTTTTGATGGTGTTTGGAAACAGTCTTGAAAGGCCCCACCGACACTCCCTGACCCCTGGCTCTCCCCACCGCAGTGCAGCCACTGAAACTGTGAGTCCTCTCAGCTGGGGACACACTTAGCCTGAGAAACAGCTGCTCCCCAGCCCAGGGACCCTGCCCCACATCTGGCTGTGCCATGGGGCCGTGCTCCCCACGCTGGTGGCATCATTTCCAGCCTGTCGCTTAAAGGAGAGGGGACATTTGGCCAGCAAGCACTGCAGGTGCCCTAACCCCGACCCCAGGAGCCGTGGCTGGCTCTGCCTGCCGACCTTCATCCGGCAGTACGCGGTAGAGATGGGGGTGATCTTGTGCTGGCGGTGGTTGCCAATGGTGCCGCACAGCCCGCAGATCACCTCTTGGTCAGCCTCGCAGAAGAGGCTGAGGGGGTTGTGGTGCGTTGGGCAGGACTCCGGGGTGGGCTCTGCCTCGCCCCGGCTCTGCAGCGCCTCGATGACACGGGCCAGCGTGACGTTGGGTGGCGAGGCGCTGCAGTCCACGGTTTGGCGGCACACGGGGCAGAGGAACTGCCCGTCCAGCTCTTCAGAGAGTGACACCACACAGGACTTGCAGTACGAATGCCCACACTGCAGCATCAGGGGCTCCTTGAAGACCTCCAAGCAGATGGGACAGAGTAGCTGGTCCTCCAGCTCGTTGATGCTCATCCTCCGAGCCATCCTGCCACCTTCCCACACAGCAGCACAGACGTGGCCTGGGAAACAAGGGTGAGAGATCAGCCCTGTTCCAAGAGCAAGATAAGCGGAGATGTGCGAAGCTGGAGCTCAGCACCTGGGGAAGGTGAAACAGAGAGGTACCTCCACCCCCCCCAGCAGCAGCACAGACAGCTGCAAACTCATCATTAGGCTCCACGCAAAGTCTGAGATGCTTATTTTAACCCACGATGGGTTTGGGCTCTGGAGATGTGAGACCACACCTGGCCACATCTGCTGGGTCTGCCTAAGGTATCGGAAGTGACCACCATCTGGGGCCTTTGCCTGGCAGGGGTGTCAGACTGCAGCCCACCTCAGAGGAGACCTGCCTGTGTGCCAGGATGGAGGCAGAGAGAAGAGGGAATTTCTGATGAAAAATTCCAGTATTGACCCTGGCCTGTATGAATTCCTGCAGATCTCTTTGGGCTCATTGTCCTAGTCATGGACATCCTCAGAAGGATTGGCATTAGCTCAAGTGATGCATCTAAGCAAAAGCAGAAGGAAATCATAAAAAGCACGTTTATCTAGGAGAAAGGGACAACCACCACACAGTAAACACCCGTGAGGCTGGATTTGACTGATACAAGGGCTGGAAAGCTGAGGCACAGCATGCAGGGCTGCGGCTGCAGTTCACTCCCTTGAAACATGATGCGGTCTCTGGTCCCCGCAGCGCTCCACGCTTCGGGCCAGCACCCCCAAGAGACACAAGCCCAAATCCCAGCCTCTGCTCCAATCCCTGGGGCTGCATGTGGCCAGCCTATTTAACAGCTATAAGGTTCAAGCAGCGTTGCCTCCCCTGCTGTTTGCAGCACTGTGGGATATAACCGCCAAGATCCTGGGCAAGTAAAAGACATGACCTGAAGTCAAAGAAAATAAACCTGTGGTCAAAGACTCTGTAATTTTCCCAGGGAAAGGGGAGGCTGTGACCTGAGCTTGACTTTTATTATACATTGCTATAGGAGCTTCATCAATCAAGGAAAGCTCGCGTGTCAGCCCGTGACCCATCAGACACTGTAGGACCCCATATGGGGGAACCAGCTCCAGCTGCTCCCTCTGCTCACACAGAAACACCTCCCAGAGACCCAGATAACAGCCTCTCGCTCACCACACCACTCGCGTCCTGCACAGCTTCCTCCTGGTCCCAGCTCGGGCTCCGCTCGTCCCAGCACACCAAGGCCAACTGACGTCCCTTGGCTTCTCCTGATCAAGCTGAAGATTTCGGCTTGGTTGAAGGGGCAGATGAGGCAGGTGGTGGGACTGGCAGCCCCTTGGCAGGACAGGGAGCCAAGCCTGCAGCCTCAGTCCTGCGAGGGATGTCCCTGCTTGCAGGAGAGAGGCCAGGCAGCCTCTTGTCCCCTTCGCCTGCTCTGAGGACGGCGTCACACCCCCACGAAGGGCTGCCCACCGCCCCATGGGTGCACACACATCATATGACTGTGTGGGCAGGAGCCTTGATAAGAGCTGGTGTTGTTTGCCTCCCTGAGTCCTGCTGGGGTTTCACTCATCTGCACTGCTTGGGACAGTGGAAACGTTTTCACCAAAACACTTTCTTTTTTGGTTGAAACAGTATTTTTCTTCTGTTTGGTAAAAAACTTTTGGTTTTTTGGAAAAGACCAGACAGAAACCCAAAGCGTCGCTCCTCCAGCGCGGGGGAAGGCACGCGTGTGTTTTTGTCTGACTGGGCAAAAAATGGTTTTTCATATAATTATCCTTGGTTCACAGATGTGTTTGGCTTACAGCCACCACGGTGGCTTCCCTCTCAGCATCATGCAGGGAAAGCTGAGATGAGGAAGACCTCTTAGCCAGGAGGGCCCAGCTTTGGGGCAACCCTCCAGAGGCTGTGGGGTGCAGGAAGCGGAGTCAGAGGTTAAAGGATTAGCCCGGGGCTCCCACCTCTGCCTCACGCTTGAAGGCGTTGGGTCTTCAGTCTGCAGCAGAGCAGGAGGGTGCAGCACCCACACCCCAGGGGAGGCTGGCGGGTGAGGACAGGCAATGGGGATGTCCCTGCCTCGAAGGGGCCTTTCCTGCAGCCACGGGGGCTCCCCAGCCGAGGGCCCCCAGTCCACAGACTCAGCTCAGGGGAGTGGGCCCAGGCCCTGCGGCAGAATGCGGCCCCGGCCTGCGCGCAGACACGCCCGGCGGGACCACCCGGGTCTCCCCGAGAGAACAATGCCTGGAAGGGGCTGCTCTGCCCCGCAGGCCCGCTGGGAGCGGCGAAGCCGTGGCGAGGCAGCGGCCGCGGGCCCGGGCCAGGAAGAGGCAGTGGCGGCCTACAGCCCCCAGGGTGCACTGCGCGGCCGTACCGCCTCCAGCGCCCATTGGCCAGCGGCCGCACCGTTTCCAGCGCCCATTGGCCGGCGGCCGCAACGCCTCCATCGCCCATTGGCCATCGGCCGCGCAGGGGCGGGTCCGTCCCCGAGAGGCGCCGGCGCGTGGTGCTGCAGCGGCAGCTTGGGATGGAGCCGCTCCTCGGAGCGTGATTGGCTGAAGGGGCAGCGTGTAGTGGGCGGTGATTGGTGAAGAGGGCGAGGGGTGGGGCGAGGCGAGGGCTGGGGCAAGGCAAGGCAAGGCAAGGCGGGCCGGGCCGAGGCGTGGGTCTGGGGATGGCGGGTCGCAGCACGGCCGCGGCCTGCGCTGGTCTCGCCGGGAGGCAGCACCCGGCCGGGCAGTGCCGGACCATGTCCCTCTTCCAGCAGCTGGGGTGGGACCAGGACCTGCGTGGCGATGGAGGGGTGCGCAAGAAGGAGCTGCGCTCTGGTACCGGGGAGATGGTGCCCGCGACCGCCTCTGTGGCAGGTATTGCCAGGCACCAGGGCCTGGGGTGCTGGGCAGGCCGAGGTGCCCGTGCTGCTCCCGCGGGCCGTGGCTGTGCTGGGCACCCCCTGTCGCAGGTTCTCACACCTTCCCTGAGGCTGCGCGTCCTCTGCTGCGTACTGCCAGCCTGGTGTCCTGCGACGAGTGCTGTGCGTGAGCTCGCAGCCTGGCTCCCCGGGGTTTTAGTTGCTCTGCAGTAACGTTGTGCCCTGCTTTGTGGGTATGAGCCTGCAGGCTCCACTGACGGTCTCCTGAGTAGCTTGCTTTATAAATGGCAATTGTTAAGTTTAATCTGTGATTAGCAGGTTTAAAAACCCTAAAATCCATGAAAAAGTAGACTGAAGTCAGGATCTCATGCTCATCTCTGTCATTTACGTCTTAGCGCAAGGTCCTTGTTCTTGGACAGTGCTTTGGTGTGTGTGGCTGGACTTGAAATATATGCTGGAAGGAATGGAGAGGACTGAACCTGTTGTAAAAGGTCCCCTGAGCCTCTAACATTGAGGTGCTTGTGGCTGGCAAATCTGAGTGCTTTGGAATTTAGCATGAGATCAGAACAAGAACTTAAAAGTGCTTATATTATACACTAGCATGTCTTTCAGAGACTGTCTGCTCTCCTTATCAGTATTTAGCACTTGGGATACTCTGTTTAACTTCTTGTGGCAGACAGATTAAATGAAAGGGCGTCTTGACCTTGATAAAAGCAGGATTTACAGGTCCCACCTGGGCTCACAGTATGGAGAAGTTTGAAGCTGAAAGTGGTTCCTGAAGTGCAGAGGGCTGGTGCTGTGTCAAGGGAAGCCCATTATAGTGTGTTTACTAACTGAGAGAACTGGAGTTACACATACAGTGCCCAGGAGAGTGGCAGAGTCTGGAGGGGTAGCTTTTCCCCTTTAATGCTCTTTCCAGGGCTCCAGCTTTGGTTAGGAAAGGCTTTGTTATGCATTTCTGGAGATAATTGGGGCATTTTAATTTCTACAGCTGAAGTTTCCAATTCTTAAAAACACAAAATCACATCTCTTTATTAGGGATCAAGATTGTGAAGCAGCTGCTTTATCTGGTGATGATGTTAAAACATAGTCAATGCCACATGGCTACTTGGATGTGACCAGGTTTTTGGTATAAAACACAGTGTGGTTTGTGCTGCCTCTGCTGTTTTACAGCAGGAGGGAAAAAGCAAAGCAGGATAAAAGGATGGTGTTGCAAAACTAACTCCTGGTGTGCTCCCAATGGTACTGTTATGGGATATGAAATCAAATTCTTGCATTTTTCTTCTCCCCACTCCTCGCTTTGGCCTGCACAGTGTGGTACTCTGGGTACCTGGAAGGTTTGGATGAGCCCTTCTGCACAAACCGGAACAGAAAGTTTCCTGAGCTGATGAAACTTGGAAAAGGTAGGTTTGAGCTGGAGAGTTTGTCCTGGGACTCGGGGTTGTAAAGACCAGCCCATTAAGACATGTCAGTTTAAATGCTGTTTAGTATCTTTAGGTTATTTGAAACCATTAAAACTTGTTAATGGAGTCCAAAAGCCTGCTGGGTCGCACAGGTGATGGTCAGTCTGGAACAGATCAGCCTCTGCCCCTCTTGACTGTTAGTGGCAGCAGGGTGCTTACCACCCACCCTGAGGCAGCTGCTTGTCTTGGTGTTTTTAAAGCAAATTAGTGCTTTTTAAATCATCAGGAGACATTGCTGTTTACTGTGTGCTTGGCCTCACAGCAGACTGCCTTGATAATTTGTAACAGGGGGCAGTTGACCATTGTAGTTGCTGAGATGTGAGCTACCAAGGAATTTTTTCCTCCAGGCTTTAGGAGGAATCATTGATTGGTGTCCGAGGGGGTTTCCATGTTGGCGATTCTCATGACCTTCCATATCTTGTTGTGACAGACATTACGCTGCAGGGCCTGATAGTTGGCCTGCTGTCGATGAAGAAGGGAGAGGTGGCAAGATTTGTCTTCATGCCAGATTACGCCTACGGGCAGCGTGGTTGTCTTCCTCTTATTCCCCAAAATGCCACGGTCATGTTCACAGTGGAGTTGCTGGACTTCCTCGACACAGAGGAATCTGACGCGTTCTTTGAGTTGACTGCTGTGAGTTGCTTTAATAAGGTTTGAGACCTAAATCTGGAAGCTAAACCTTTGTTGTCTTTCCTTCCAGTTGCTGTTGCTCGTGCATTATGTATATTTAGCTTAATGCAGGTGCAGTTATCCACGCCCTGGGCTGCTGGCTCTGCTCGGATACAAACACACGTGCTTTAGCACTGCCCCCGCACGCCTTGCTCTGTTTGCACTCCCGTGCGGAGGGAGAAGCTGGGTGCTGCCTTTGTTTGCTCCTGTGCTGGAGTCGGTGGAACGACTTCCATTTAGTTTTAGCTTTACAAGAAACCTCATGGTTTCGCTAGAGGGCACCAGCTTCCAGGAATTTCGCTGAAGGAACAGTAATGAGCTGTCTAAAAATCCTGTTCAGTCTGCAATCCAAGTGCCCCCCAGCCCCCACCCTTTGTCTCTGCTTCTTGGCTGCTCTCCCAAGTGCTCCTTCACTGTTCGCTTTCCTCCCTGGTGAGTTACGGTGTTATTGTTAATGCCTCCTTTTCATGTAAAGGGCTTTGGGCTGTGGTTGTGGGTCAGTGAGTGGGGCACAGGGGGCAGTGCTGGGGGGGGGGGACCCTGCTCATTTCCTCCTGTTGCTGCACAGGCCATTTTTTCAACACGTAGCCCAGTGAGCAAACCACACTTGGTGCAAGACAGCTTACTCCCCTTCTTGCCAGTTGCCCACCCTTTGTGGCTAACTGACCTCTGTGAGCTGGCTCAAACTTGCAAATCCAGGAGAAAACCTGTCCCTTGGTTTTTATCTTTTTTATTAATGTTGGGTTTTTTTGGTTTGCTCGTTGGTGTCTTGTGTGGGTGTCAGGCTCGTCGAGCCATCAGAGCGATGGAGTCTTTCAATCAGCTTCACCTTTTGTGCTAGCAGTAGCATTCGCATTAACTGCCTGCTCTGTGCTAAGCAGGTGAGAGAGTTGGGCAGGATTTAAGAACAAATTCCCGCTTTTTGCCCTCCCCTGGTGTCCCTTTGGTGCTGGTGAGCTTCCTGGCCTGGTTGGTTGCACCCTTCACCAGGAGTTAACCAGCACAACAACAGAGGCATGTTTCAGCCTGGCGAAGGGAAGTGCCATGTGCTGGTGGCCTGGCTGGACGCCGCAGGGGCCTTGGCAACAGCTCTGTGAATAGAAGGGGACTATGCAGGACTATCCTGTCTGAGCTCTCTGCCTGTTTTCTTTTGTTCGAGCTGAAATTCAGGTATTTCTTTATACAGGAGCAGCAGGATACGTTTCCGCTACAGAAGGTGTTAAGAGTGGCAGACACAGAGAGAGAGTTTGGCAACTACCTCTTCCGTGGGCAGCACTTCAGTCTTGCCAAAGACAGATACAAAAACGTATGACATCAGAAAAAAATGTGTTTTCCATTGTGAAAAGCTGTGAAAGCAGTGATTATTAAGTGCTAGCTCACCATAACAAGTACAATTTAGAGATCAAATAACTTCATTATATTTTCCAGGCATAGTTTGTTATTTAAGAACAGATCTTAGACACCTGCTTTTGTTTGAGCAGCAGTGATAAACGAAGGAGGAGAAGGGTTGGCAGAAATAGGCAGAACCCTTTCCCTTCAGGCTTGCTCCCTGTGGGCCCTAGCTCAGACAGAAGAGTCCATCTCAGCGGCAGTGCGAGCCCTGAGCGGATTGTGTGGCTGACAGCTGAACTGGAGCCTTCCAGGTCAGCTTATCCTGGGAGGTGTTCTAATGCAGCATGGCCTTGTACTGCAGCAGCGTGCTGATGAAGGCTTTGGGAAGGGAACTAGAATTCCTTTGGCCTGGAAACAGGTATCACTGGCACACTGGACACAGTATTTTTAGCCCTCCAGTTGGAAATCATGGGATAGTTGAGGTTGGTAGGAACCTCTGGAGGTTGTCTAGTCCAACCCCTCACTGAAGGAGGGTCAGCCACAGCAGGAGCTTGCCCAGGACTGTCCATTCAGATTTTGAACATCTCCAAGGATGGACACTCTGCAGCCTCTCCAGGCAGGGACATACTTGGTTATTCCTAAACTGGAATGCATCTGCTTTTGTTTCAGAGGTGGTGACGTTTAGTGAGATTTTTTTTTTCTTCTCGCTGTTCAGAGTTGCTTTCTCTTGGTATTTTTGTTTAAAAAAAAAAAAAAGCCTTTCTCCCTGCAAGATTTCTCTTCCATCTTTGTCCTTAAAATATGAGTCCTAGGTGTAATTTTTTTATTCTGCTGCTTTCAAGTTCCTTGATAGGTTCTTAAACTTGTAGTCTTATGGCTGAGCTGTTTAGTCATGCTGATAATGCCATACAATATGTTTAGAGTTATTATTATTATTATTATTATTTTTAACAGACCTAGGTAAACAAACATGGGTGTAGCTGTCTGATGGGATGGATTTCTCCCTTTCCATAATAGATCTGCTGTGCACTAGGTTTTTTTTTTTTCCCTGTCTGCTCAGGCAATTTCCATCCTTGGTCGCAACCCTTCCAGTGACGCAGAGCAGTGTCAGATCAACGCTGCCAAGTTGCTGGTGCTCCTCAATCTCTCGATTACTTACCTGAAACTGGAGTGTCCTGACAAAGCTTTGGCATACGGGGAGAAGGCCTTGGAGATTGACCAAAGAAATGTCAAAGCGCTGTTCAGGTGTGGCCAGGTGGGCAAAAATAAATTCCTCTGGTAGCCACATCAAAGAGTACCCTAGCCTGACTGACTGTGGAGAGAACCTCGACTGAACTGAGGAGAGCCACTAAATTCTGGGCCAGGCCTCCTGAGCTGCTGCAGCAGTCGAGGTGGTTTGTCTGCATCTGACCTTTTGGAGAATCTGGTGCTCTGTAAATCTGTCACACAGATCTTTTCATGGGGGATTCCTGGGCTACCTGGATCTGTCTCAGAAATGTTTGTGGTTGCACATGTTTGAGTTCTGAAGAATGCCAGTGAGTCTATATTTATCTTGCCACGCATCTGTCTTCTTTCAATGGCAGGCTTGTCTCTGCATGACAGAATACACAAAAGCCTGGGATTTCCTGACGAGAGCTCAGCGTATACAGCCGTTCAACCACTCAATTAACGATGAGCTGAAGAAGTTGGCAAGGTGAGAGAACTCCTTTCCATCCCTCTGGGAGCGAGAGTGCTTAGACAGTCTGGAACACCCACTCAAAAATATTTAAAGGGTTTAAAAAAGCAAAACACAAAGCTGTTGGGTTAGTAAGTGACTTGGGAGAAATGCAGACAGCTGATTGAACCGTTTTGCAGACACAGTGGTTACAGGTGATAGATGCAAAGCTGAGAGCACCCACTCTATCCAGACAGTTTCTCTGGGGGAATTTGTGTGTTAGGCTCCTCGTGATTAGGTAGGTCAGGGTGATGACAGGGAGACGGGGGCTGCTGAAATGCCTCAGAACCGATGAAATGCAGGAGGCTAGCACTCAAGCTGCTGATGTTCTGAATTAATAAGTATGACTTTTATTCCCTTTAAGATGCATTGATTAATTACAGCAGCTCTTCTGCACTGCAAGTGGTTCACTGCGCAATGCTACAAATACTAATGTCTGTTAAAAGTGAATTTCTTGCCATCTTGGAGGTAGTAAGTGAGCAATCCCGAAGGCAAACTTTCTCTTCATCCGCAGGCTGAGCACAGCACAATCCTGCCAGCTTTAGTCATGCCCCAGCCCCACCAAGACATGACTAAAGCTAGTCTCTGCCCTTATTCTGGTCTTCCCTTTGAAACTGGCAGAAGCACTAGCTGGTTCCCAAAAGTGTGTGCTGTACTTCTGGCACTGTTCGCAGCCACAGAAGGTGATGCAGTCCCCAGCTTCGGAAATCACAAAGCAGCCCTTGAATACAAGCCCTCTTCTTTTGTGTGTCCCTGCTAGGCATTTGTGAAAAGGTCTGTAGGCAGCAGTAACGTCTCTTATTAGAGTACTTGGTATGGCTGGAAAAGCCAGTCTCCTGGGCTGATTGTCTTCACCAGGTAAGGTTTTGGTAGAGGGCTGTCCTTGCACATCGGTGTCCTGTATACCCACATTGTCTGTGATAACACCCAGGCTTCAAACTTGTTCTGTTACTTCTGACATACGAAGAACTTGAAGGCAATATTGGCTGCTGGTCTGGAAATCTGAAGTAAACCACTTCTCATCATCCTGATCTGCCTCTGGGTATGTAGCTACCAAATTGCTAGGTGAGCACAAGTAGTTATAAAATAGATCTGGCTGGCTGGCTACTCTTGGAGGCTTGGGATGGGGGTAGTGTCAAAGACCCGTGGTACAGTGCTCGAAGTCTCGATGGTAGAAGCCTTGTGTGTTCCTTTAGACTCTTTCAAAATATGTTGGCAAGTAAAAGAGAAATCTTGCTAATAATGTTGAGGTGGTGCTGCCAGGAAGCAACAAGGCATTCTGCCTTCAGGGAAGCAGTGGGCAGGCTGGTCAGCTCTGACTGGAGATAGCAGCACGTACAGCTAATGCGTGTCAGGAAGCTGAGTATGCTTTCAGCCACTGTTGTCTCAGAGTTTCTGCCTCAGTGCCAGTTGAAATTTATGTATTCTTTTGCTTTTACTATGACAAAGGGTGGAAGTAGTATAAAACAGATGAAAACAATGTTATTGAGTGTTGTTAATTATGCCATACCTTGGTCTAGATCCTGTGATGTTGCCAAACTGCCTTGCCTGAGAAAACTTGTAATGTCATCTGGCAAATGCTTCAGAAATGGAATGTGAATCAAAAATTTTGTTCTTAGAGGCTTCTTGTTTTCTTACTGAGTACATTTATACTTTGCAAAAAGGAACGCTGTGTGTTAATCAACAGCTACCTTATGCTGTCTAAAACAAAACTTCAGGAAGCGTCTGTTTAACAGCTGAGCCAGGTTCTTGGCAAAATTCACTTCACTGGAGAAAAACAGGCAGAATCCAGAGTGAAGGTTTTGTGGAACACGTGTTTGGTACCAGCTGTAGTGGTCTTGTTGGTGCAAATTCTGCTGCTGGATTTGGCAGTTTTATTGGAAGGCTTGCATTGCATCAAATCCAGAACAAAATGGTGGTGTTCCGATATCTGGCGTGAATCTGTGCCTCCAAATGAGGGGCTCTTGGATTTCCTGCTGAGGTAGGCGTGCGAGCGTGCCATCCACAGGCTAGGTGGGCATCCCCGATCTACACGGTGTGGACAGCTGGGACAACGTCTGTCTGAGACTTGACAGAAGCAACTTGCTGTGCTGGGATCTCATGAAACGAAATGCTTTGAGGTTCTGAACACCAGGGTGGTGATGGTAAGGGGCTGAGAGAGCATTAGCCACTCGCACTTGTGCTGTTTCTGGTGTGTTGCAACAAAAAACCTTTGCTTTTGACCTTATATGGTAGCAGATGAGGGAAAGCTGACCATGTGGGCAGCCATTGATTCCTGGGATGGTGCCCAAACTGAGTCACCCTCTGGCTCAGGAATTCCTCACCAGTGAGGCCTCCTTACTGGTGAGGTGAGAGCACAGGGTGCAGAGGACACTGTGCTTGGAGAAGCAGCGATTGAAATGGAGCAGTCTGGGAAGCTTTTGCCATGTAAATGGGATGCTGGCAGGGGAGTGAGAAATGAGGAGGAAGCATTGCCCTGTCATCCACTTAGTCAGGACACAAATCCCTGCTGTCTCCTGTCCATCCTCTGCCCAGATTCGGTGTCAATGGTAAATATCCTGGAGTAGGGCACTTGGACCATGTCTCCTGCTAGGTGCTGAAGGAGCTGGCACAAGGAGTGGCACAAATGAGGAGACATGAAACTAGACCACAGGATAGAGGGGGGGGTTTCTCTGCATCACATGCTTGCAAAACTGGTGTAGAAAGCATCTGGGTACCAAAAGTCAAATGCTGTACCTAGCTGATAGTCACCGGCAAAGCAGAGACCCAGGGTCTGAAGGTGAGGCACAGTGTTTCCAGCTCTCCTTCCCTGACGTGGCAGAAAGAAGGGCTTGGAGGAGCTGTGTCTTTGCTACCAGCACACTCTTACATCAGGCTAATCTATTTATATAGAAAAAAATAATATATATTTTGTGATTGTGGCACTGAAGGTCGGTGGGGCAGTCCACAGCCTGTGGTGCCATGCTCTGCTCTGTTTTGCAGATACTACAAGGACTACTTGACAAAGGAGAAAGAAATGTGCTGCCGAATGTTCACCCATCTTCAGACTAACGACCAGTAAAGGTAATCAAGTTGTGAAAAAGGCTGAGGTTTCCCAACACCTCTATTGCATCTGAACTGCTTTCAGGTGGGGAACCTGCTTCTCTTCTGCATGGGAGGATTTTGGAGGCAAAATGTAAGGTAATAGGAGTGTGTGGAGAGGGGAGGGGGCAGGATGGTGGTGTGAAACGCTGCCACATTGTCAGCTTGGCGAATCTTTCAGGCAGGCTGGCTGGCGTGGGACAGGAACCTGAAACTGGCAACACTTGAATAATGTTTCCTGTGCTGCTCATCCCAGCTATTCCTTGTCAGAGCCGGGGGAGAAAGAGCTGTGTGCTCTTGTTTCTCTGCCAATTAAAAGAAACAAAACAAAAAAAATTGTTCCTGTCAAACTTAAGAATTGAATTTCCTTGTCCCCTCCAGTACTCCTGTCTGGAGCTGTTGGAATGCCTCACTTCAGAAAAATCTAAATATTTTATTTCTGGGTTTTCTAAAATATTAAAAAACCTGTTTGTATAGGAAATTTCAAATAGATATTTAGGACTCTTTAAAGTGTTAAATCTTCTAGCAAAATTGATAGATTTATAAATGCACAAAGGCTCTTTGATCTTTTTTTTTTTTCCGTCAAAACCTTTGGGGGTGAAGCGGGGGGGGGGCGGGTGCAAGGGGGAGTGGAAATCTTCGCTGGTCTCTTGCCTGGGGGTAAACCCTAGGGAAGGAGTTGTGGAAAATGACAGCAGCCTTCTGTCAGAAAGCATCACCAGCTCAGGGCCGTCAGAGTTTGCTGCCGTTCTCTCTCATGCAGTATTGGCAGCTTTTTCATCAGTAGCAGTGTGAGTGCAGGGTGCAGGTCTGGTATTTTAAGGTTGACTGCTCTTTTGTCTGTGCTTGTGAGGAAGCTGAGGTAGTGTTTGAGGAAGAGGTTTGATCGAACAGCTGCTTCCTAAAGCAACACAACCCTCTTCTGGCTGGACGTTCCTCCCTGCTGTAGTTTTGACCCTCCTGCTGCCCCTGTGCCCCACGGGGTCTGAGCTGGGCATGTTGCTGAATGGCCTTGGAGCACAAATTCTTCTGCCCCGGGTTCAGGATGAGACTGATCACATCTGTTAGCAGGTACCTACACCCAGGCAAGTAGCTGTGAAAGGGGATTTAAGACTATTGAGCTGTCTTGCCAGTGTGTGCAGGAAGTCTGTGTCTATGGACTTGGCAAGGAGGCTCTTGTTCTCCACTTGCTGAATTTCAGAGACTTGCAGTTTGGAAGCCTGTAGGACCTGGGTCTTGTGTCTGATGGTAGTGCATAGCAGTGCCTGACCTGAGAAGCTTCTTGTGTCGATCAGTGCGTCAGCTGGCCCCGCTTTGTGGCGGGAACTCCGAAAGCGTGTGGTGTTCTGCTGGGTCACCAGACAGGTCCTCCACTGGTAAGGTTGTGTGGCCTCTTGTTTCCCAAAAAGCAGCTTGCAAAGATGCTGATTTCCGCACAGTTGGTGTAACGGCACATAGCTGTTGTAAGTAAAACAGTGTCTTCAGTTAGTGGGGAGTGAGAAGTGCAAAGGGAAAGGGAAAGAGAGAAACCTCTGCTGGAGACAAGCTTAAAGATTGGGCTGACTGTTCATCAGCCAGTTTCTCCACTGACTCCTACCAGTGCACATGTACAGCACTTTCCTGGAGTTCTCCCGCCTTACACAGCTGATGGACAGCTGTCAGTCAAAAAGAGCTAACCTTTGAAGTTGATTTTAGTTACAGTATCAGAAATAAACTCAGTCTTCCAGACAAACAAATCACTGAGACCTGCACAACAATCTACTGTTAATTCATTGCAAGAAAAATCCCTTGCTGGAGGAGGTGGCAGAGCTGGAGGTTGGTTTGCTGCTGCATCTTGTTTAAAAACTTCATTACATATTCAGAGAGGAGCAAAGCAGTTCCAACCAGAGCTGCTGCTCTCTATCAAAGGCACTGCTAATTAGTCCGACTCGAGGCAGAACGTTCTTTGGTGTTTTCTGACAACTTAGTACAAGTTCAGTTTAGGGCACAAGCTGTACTCGATCAGTCTGGCAGGCCTGCTTCATCCTTTCTGTCTTAGGCATTGAGTGAGTAGATGGCCTGTGAACGCTGCCTGTAGCTCATGTTTAATGATCCAGTGGAACCACAACAGTTATGGAAAACTTTCCTATATACCAGCTGGCAGGTGCTTGTTCAGCATTGACCTGACCCATCATCCAGTTTACCAGCTGAATGCCTCGGAGCTGTAGTTGTGGCATTTTCTCCCTCCTGAAACAGTTACATCCATTCCCCTGCTTCAGAGCTCCTTCCCAGGTGGGTTTGCTGTACGTTTTGGTGAGTTCTGCAGCAGTTGCTCTGTTTCAGGGACAAATGCTTCATTTCCTGTAGTGAATAATCCAGGACTGTGTTGTGTGTTTTGCATAATGACACTCAAACCCAGACACACTTGAGTATCTTCATTCTGCCTGGTATTTCTGCATCCCTCTCATTGTTCCTCTAGTTGCCACAAACAACATCTTGCTCAGAACACACTTTCTTCCTTTTTAACAGTTTCAGGTCAGAATAAATCTTCACTTTGGTGAAATGCAAGGTCACTCATGATGCTTTCTGGAGGAATTCCGAAGTACTCAGAGGTAGAAATAGAAGCATGAACACTTTCTTAAATCCATACTGCTGCAGCCTTGCAAACGCAGTGCCTTGCGTCTCATGCTTGCCCCTCTTTGGGTTTGGGTTATTTGCCTGCCTCTACACTTCATGTGGTGCAGACGTGTTGAGCCAGGTTACCTGGGATGTGCATAGCTGAAAGTCCTCCTCGGCGTCCGCTAAATTACAGGATGAATGGACTGAGGACCACTGGCTTTTTGTTTGTTCTTGTTTGAAAGACCTGGCAGAAAAAAAAATTCTCATTGTTGTAATCCTGTGGTCCTTCAGAAGAGAACTTAATCATGAAGGGTGGGGACAAATTCCCTAGAAATGTCTGGATTCTAGTAGAAGGACCTTGGTGATAGTTTCATCCCAGAAAGCTGAAGTATCTGAGGTTTTTTTAATTAAAGGTGGGCCAAAATTGAAAGCTTGCCTCTAATGTGTATCTCAGCTCAATACACAGGAGAAGTGGTCTCAGTAGTTGACAGCACACAGGGAAGTGTTCCAGTGAAAACAAACAATGCTGAAATTATGGCAGGAAACTATGACTGTGAGGTCAAACTTGAGATTGCTACGAATGGCAGGATCTAGCAATTCCGAAGCCATTAATTGGTGAGAACTGGCTCCAGAACTGGGCCTGTGTCACCAGGTAGAAGTGACTATAATTGGGCTTAAAATCAGCAGCAGTTGCCAGTTAAACTGACCTAATAAGCCAAAAGAGACTTGCAAATAAACTGGCAAGTATGTGCATAACACAGTCAGAACTCCTGCCTAGGGAAGGCTTCAGACTTTGAGTAAACAGCAACTTGCTCCTTCCCCTCCTGCTCTCCCTTATTACTGAGCAGATCTAAAATGTGCCTCCTGCTGATACTGTCCCTACCCACTGCGTAAAGCTGAACAACAGAGAACCGGCAATTTCACTTCTCCTTTAGAATATGCAAATCATCGTACCACTGAGATGTCCTGCCTTGCGAAGGAAATTGTTAAATACCAGCTTTATGCTGAGCCTTGCTGGAGCGAGTGGGAAGGCTTGAAGGATGACTTAATTAAGCATTCTCCTTGCTAAGCAGAAGAAGGAGAAAAGCTTTAATAAGGTTGTTGGATTGGGTGGGTTTTTTTTTTGTTTTCCCTGCAGCTCTCTCCTTTTCTAGCATCTTTTTTTTCAGAGGAGTCCTGCAGTTCATGCCTGCAGTAGTACCTGTGATACCTCTCTGGAAGATTGGTGGGCTGTGGTCTCTTCTAGAAGCTGTCAGTGGAGAGGTGGCTGCACCACCTCTGCTTTGGGGTGCCGTGGCCTGCATACTGCCTGCTCAGGTGTGCTGGACATGGGTCCCCGCTTTGAATGCGTTAGGGATGGCTTTGCCCAGACCAGCAGGTCCAGCCTGGGCTTAGAAGTGAAAAGATGATGTGAAGTGGGAAAGGAGGGAGCCCACTGCAATGTCTCACCTACCTGCCTGTCCTCCAAGGCTTCGGTGAAGAGATGGTTCTTCAGCCTCATCAGAGGACTGCCTCGGGGCCTAGCCCAGGGCCATCCTCTCTAAGCCGTAGTAAGTGTCTAAAGCCTGGGGTTCCCCTCTGTGTGCTCAAACATGAAGCTCCCAGGTGAGGTAGGAGTGGGTTCCTGGCTGCACTGCTCCTCAAGCTCCTGTCTGCCTGAGGCCACCCAGCTCTGGAAAGGACAGGCTGAGCCTCCAGTGAATACCCCTGTGCGGGCTTTTATTTCTCAGAGCTTTTGCCAGCAGCCAGAAGATAAAATATGTTGCTGTTACAAATCAGTAGAGAGTGAAAAAGATGCTGGGCTCTTTTCATTCCCATGATAATACTTGCTTTATCATGCAGGTAGAGTTTAAAGAGAATGGTCTGTGCTTAAGATGTGAATTTCTTTATGAAGAAAGTTTTAGTTTCGCAGAGCATTCGGAGTTGCTGGCCTTCACTTCCAGCAGCAAGGAGATGCATGGTTATTTTAAGGTTTTCTCTAAAGTACCATTTTTAAAGTCTCCTTTCTCCACCCCTTGGGTTTCAGTTGTGATAAGCTCTATGAAGTGTTAGTAAAAATGTTTTGTTACCTTCATGGGTAAAAAGGCAAATTGGATAAAGCTACACCCAAGCAGGTAGTGACCAAACTGATTTTGAATGGAAGCCTGCTGCAGGTGCCTGTGACTCTAAGCCTGGGATCAGGTTACAGCTTAGTTGTGCTGGTAGCTGAGGCCCAGAAGTCCCCAGTGCTGCTTTTGGTCCTTGTGGCATTATGGATGGTGGTAAGCAGCTCTCCCTAGGCTTCTGCCAACCCAGGCAGAACTGGCATGCCTGGCCACCAATCCTGCCACTCTGGGGTGCTCCAGACTTTCTCTCTGAACTAGCAGAAATGTCTTTATCCTATCTGTTTCTCTTAATCCTAAATCTGGGATTTTAAAAGATCGTGCCTTACCCAGCAAAACAAAGGGCACTTTTCCACACTTTACTGTTGTGTGCTTGTTCTTCTAGTGCAGTTTCTCGAAGGAGTGTTGAGTGTAGAGAACTGTAACTGTGCCTGTATGAAAAATCATGTGTCCTCTTGGGCTTGGAGGATGTTGCCACCTCCAAAGAACAAAGGATGTTTTTCACTTGCCCGCTTATGTCAGCGATGTCTCATCCTGAGCAGACATGCTCGATGATCTAAATCACTGTGCATGGGCGTGGGCCAGCTGTGGCCTGGCTGGTGTACCCACATATCCTCCCCACGCTGGGGTCGGTGTCATGGGATGTAGGTGTCCCTGTGTCTCGCTGCTTCAGCACGGCGCTGCCCTGAGCGCTCCGCTGCCCGTAGCAGCATTCAGAGCGGAGGGGAGCTGGAGCAGAGCAGAAGATAATGTCAGCGCCCAGCTGGGAAGAAAAACTTCAGCTGGTGGTGTGAACAATGCCCTGGTGGCTGATTGGTTTTTTGGAGGGAGGGCCCTTTGGTGGTTTTTTTTGCTTATTCCAGTCTCTGCTTTGTTCAAATGAAACTGCAGACTTTTAATGACCTGAGACCCTAGACTTCAGGTGAGATGCTCTCCTGGTTACAGCTGGTGCTGGTCAGGGTCTTGAGACCTGCCAGCTTTCTGCTCCAGCAGAGCAAGTGACACCGAAAAACTTTGGAAAAGTTTAAAATGCTTTAACTGGGCATTGTAGTAGCTGTGATACAGACAGCTGAGGTTAACAAAATAACTGCTAAGTGCCCTCAAAAGTGTTCATTGTGGTTTTGGGAAACACTCTTTTGCTTGTGAGCTGCCAAATGTTGTTCACCGAGTGCAGCCCCGTAACTGGGTGTCCTTTCCATCAGCAGCAACAGCGAGGAGCTGACAGGGGATCAGGGGCTACATCACTGCTTGAACAGCACCAGGGCACTGATGCTGTGTCTGACATAGTGGCAACAGCACTTTGCAAAAAGACAATGTTTATGGTTGTCAGCACCATGGAGGCAGGAGATACTAACGAGGGCTTCAGATTTGGGGAATGTTGCTTTCGGAAGGGCTTTTTGCTTAAATGCAGGGAGTGTCAGCATTGTTGTGAGTTGGTTTGGAGAACTGCAGTTATTTCCAGTAAGGGTAGACATGACCTTCACGTGCCTCTCCCACTACCCACCCTGCTTTATCAGGGACCTGTTGATTTGACAGAATGCTGAACATTATTGACATGGAAGTTGTCTGAGCTCTTGAAGGACTGGGAGCTGCTGTAAGGATCTGTTTCAGCCCAGGCATGCTAGATGAAGTCCTTTCTGAGTCAGAAGTGTGTGTTAAAGAGTTCATCCCTTCTCTCACCTTCCCAGAATTGTCCCTCTTGTGATACCTCTTGCTCTCTGAACAAGTTCTTTTGTTGCTTTTTCTGGGAGCAGTTTTGATGGGCTTTTTTTAGAAATGCTTGGGAAAGAGCTCTGCTTTCTGTTTTTCCTTTTTGCTTTAGGTATCCTTGTCCTATCACAGATCTGAGCAGACTTGACAGATCCTTCTTCCATCACCTCAGGTTCAGGGTGGTAGTGCATGTCATCAGCATTCAGGGTCTTTGGAGTCGAGACTTGTTAAATATCTCTGGAGAATTCACCCTGCCACAGAGCTGTCTGTCTAGCATACAGGCAGTGCTTGAAACTCGCTGTGGATCCTTTGCAGAGCTGAGGATTGTGACAAATTGACTTGTGGGGAAAAAAAAAAAAACAAAACACCACCATCCTGAGAAAAAAGCGTGTAAGCACAGATCTTCAGATGGCAATGGAAGCTCATATAGCTTGGTTATATAAATGGGGAGTAGCACATCTGCTCCTTGCACCCTCCATCTGTGAATTTGGACGCCTGGTGCACCTGCGATGGGGTAGTCAGAGCCTGCTCAAGCCTTCAGACTCGGGAAGTCTCTAAGTGTCTGCGTGCTCGCATGCTACCGCACTCTGAAGATAAGCTTGACAGCCACCTTGGCCATTAAAGTGAGTCCACTTGAAGCACTAACAACTGGACATCCCCAAACAAAGCATTAGAGAGAGAAATGAGGGTATGGCAGACTGCAGAATCACTTCTGTAGATAGCAGATAAGTGGGACCCTAATTAGGTAATTTTCTGAAGGCACGTCGCACGCTCAGGGACAGGCTCCCTGGGGTGGCCATATGTCGTGTTCCCTCTAATAAATGGGTCCAGATAAAACCACAATAGCCTGGTGTTGTAAATAGCTGTTTCTTCTCCCTGTATCAGGGTGGATTGCCCAGCACATCTTGTTATCAGCTAGCTGATAGCACCCTGGCTGTTGCTGGGCTTTCTTCTTGCCGTTCAGGAGAGCTGCAGCCTGTCAGTAACCTCTCGTGGTGTCCACGTGGTGCATTTCAGAAGGAGCTTGTTCACCTCCCGGTAGCAGTGGTTTTTCTCCAGGCTGTCATCCCAGTGCAGCAGTTCCTTTTAGATTTGTCAGGGTTTGAGTGAAGAGCACTTCTTGGGCAACTGCCATTCAGGAAGGTTTTAGCTCCTTTGCTGATCTGCTCCAAATGTGCACATGTAACATTTGCTTTTCCAGTGTGGTCATGTGGGGCTGTGGTGTAGGATGTACCATGTCCTTCTGACCACCAAGTCAAAACTTTCCTTCCTTTCTTCTCCGTGGCCAGTGAGAACCCTATTCAGATTTGAACAGAAGTGGTGAAAAGAAGGCATTCTGTCTCCCATAAGACATGTGGAGGCTGAATTTCTTTGACCCTCCTTTCTCTGGGATGTAAAGGCCAGGCCAGCCTTCCAGGCTGCCCTCCACGAAGCTGATGACTTGCTTACCTCTCCTTGAGGAGTGCTCTTCTCACTGAGGGTTATCTCAGTGCAGCGCTGTTGGGCGCTGCTGCTTCAAAGCAAGGGTGTAACGAGGGCTGAACTGGCAGGAGCCACGCTTCCAGTGATGCTTCTTATTTCCAGTTCCCTCATGCTTTGACAAAAATTTTACCTGCTGTGTTTGGTGCCTACGTGATGCTTTCCCACAGCCCTGCTAGAGATGGAGGCAGGAAAGGGGAAGCTGGGGAAGAGGCAGCAACAAAGCAGCTTAAACAAATTTTAAAGCCTTAGTTAAACATTAACTGTTAATTATGGCTTTAATGCAGAGTAAAGGTGACTGTGATTATAAGTGACCTGTGACCTGGCATGCTGCTTACTGTAAATTGATGATCGACTGCCTTGTCTTTCTGAAGCATGAATTAAAATAGCTGGTACCAACAGACTTCTGTCTGAACTTCAAAGCGAGCGTGTGCCTTGCTGGTTTTCATGGCTGAGTTGCTGCCAACCTGCTGTTAAGGGAAGGAAACAAATATTGGAGCAGTCCTGGTTGGAGCGCGCTGTTCTCCTACGTGCAGGAGCAGCAAACGCTTTGAACACGATCCAGCTCTCTGCGTCTTCAGGGCCGTGTGTTTCCCCTCCACTTCTCTTTTGATTGTGTAGCCATTAGGTGGAAATGAAAGAGATGAACTGATCAAACACTCCATGAAATGGCTTTAGGGTTTCAGTTTGAATATTTTTTTAATTAGCTCCATGTAAAGACTTTATTACTTCAAATAGCAGCCGTGAAACCAGAAGACTCACAGTTTGATCCTTTGTTTTTATGGTGCACAAGAAGTCTCAGTAGCTATAGGTTTTACACCCAGCTAGACACCCCAAACCACAACTAACAGCCAGTGGAAACATCAAGTGATTATCTTTCAAGTATGCCTATCGGGGACATGTAAAAGGAAGTGCTGTGTGGGGATAATATTAGACTGACAAGTAGCAGAGTAGAAGTCGGTTGCATTTTAGCAGGAGCAAAGATGCTTTTCTCTACTAACACACAGAACACTAGAGCACATCAAGTGTAGTGACTTTTTTCCACTGTAGAAACTTTTCTTGTCCTGGTTGCTAGAACTTTATGCTGTGAACTGGAGAAATGATTTAAGCATTTCTCTCTCTGATTCATTTTGAAAGAGAAGAGAGCAGCTGAAGTGTCCTCCAGTAGTTTTCCTTCTTTGGAAACTTCCTCTCTCCCTTCTCCTGGTTGGGGGAGATACTAGGAAGTGCTGCCATCCTGAAGCTGACTGTGAATAATCTTGAGTTATAACGAACCTCGTCAGCTCCCAGTTTTGGAAGGTTTGGCAGTAAAGGTGGCCTGTTCAATGAGACTGTAACGTGGGATTTCCTGAGTCTGGGAGAACCAGGACAGTGACTCTGCGCTGACTTGTTACTGTGGATCCTAGTTTGTGCTAGGCTAGAAGTCTTTACTCAGGTGTTTCTGGCAATCTTGAAAGTTGCTCAACTGTTTTGTGCTCTTGTTATCCCAAACTTTAAATTGGGGTCAGCCCTTGAAAGAGGCACGTGGCCCTGATTCAGACTCATAGTTTTCTGGCATGGTGCCATGTGAGTCACGGGTTTTGTGTGGCTCTGAGCATACGGACCGACTAAAACCCCGTTTCTTCAGGGTCATCAGAGGAAGATGAGTAATCTGGTTGACCTCGTAGCTAACCCTGCTCTGAGCAGGAGGTTGGCCTAGAGACCTGCTGATGTTCTTTGCAGTCCTAATTATTCTGTGATCCTGTGGTGCCTTTCAAGGATATATAACGAACAAGGTGTGGATTTTGAGCCTCATGTGATGCTTTATTTTCTCATCCTTTAGTCTGCAAAGTGTCTTTTTTTCCTCACAATTACGGCTTTTTTTTTTTTTTTTGCCTTCTGGTTAGGAGTCTGTAAGTTGATACCCTCTAAGGAGCAGGCTTCCCCATTTTGCTACTAGTAATTTGATTTACATTTGCAGAGCTCGCCACTGCAGCAGAGCTGGCTGAGCAAGCTGTAGTGGCTGTGGCTGCTGAAAGAGTATCAAAAATCTGTTTGGACTCCTGGTATTCTTGAGCTGAGAGAAGACAGGGCATCTTTTGAACGTACCTCCTTTGATCCTCAGAACTTCTGTAGGGGATAGATAATGGGTTACCTTGTGGAAAGGTTTCCAAGGATTTTTCCAGTTTTTTTTATTTCTCCTCTGCTGTTCATCCCATGGATGACAAAGGGACGGGGGTGACTTTTCAGCAGCGTTTCAGTACTGTCTGCACTCAAAGAGAAATACCCTACGTATCGGTGTTCCTCCGTGGATGTCTTGGAGGTGCCAGTTGCAGCAGGATTGTGAGCAGCGGGATGTTGAAATACGGTAACAGGCACATCAGCAAGCAGCGTGAATGTGTGTGCTGAGGGTGTTTTATCCCAGGTGCTTAATGGCTTTGGGGACACGAGGGACTTCCACATTATGCTTGTGTGTACCACAGCTCCACTGCAGTGTTAGAGCAGCGCTTGAAAACCAACTCAAACATCCTGCAGGGGCCACGGAGAAGGTGCTGGTTCTGTCTGCAGGTGGAGAGGGGGAGGGAAAACACGGCTGGGAGAGGCACCAAGGGAGCAGGCGAGCTTTTGGCAGCAAGGTCAGTGTAGCCATGTAAAAGGTGAGGCAGGTGATCCAAGTCCTGAACCCAAGAGGTTCCCCTTTCAAATACGGGGTGGGGTGTGGAAATCACAGTTTAGAAACAGTTCTGGTTTACATCTAGAGAAAACTGACCCTGTACCTACATAGTGGTTTCCTTCTAGTGAAGCTCTCGTGACCCTGAAGAGGGGGAGGGATGGAGTGGGGACTGCAGATGAGAAGGAGGCTTTGCTGGGTGCAAAATCTCACCTTCTCAGTGTGTGCCAGGACTCCCAAGGCTGGTGAGGACCCAACTGCAGGTGCGAGTGCTGGAGCAGAGAGAGCTAACAAACCCCCGGGGGTACTGTGTGATCCATTGCCAGTGTCGCAGTGGTGTGGCCAGGCCTCTCGGTGCTCGTGCCCTACAACCAGGAAGGGGGTGTGGGCAAGGGGGGAAGAGGGGAGCAAGTAAATATGGTGAGAAGCAATAGAAATCTCAGCTGAGGAGAATGGTGGATCCTCTAGGAGACACAGGACTATCTCCCAAAGGCAAAGAGTAAGTATCCAGGCACTGGCTTTCCCAGAAGAGTGTAGGAAAAGCACAAGTGATGGGTAGCAGGGATGACCCTATACAGGGAGGGAGGTGACCTGAAGGGTGTTCTCAGGGTTTCTCTGAGGTGGACTTGCTAGTTTTGAGTTCTGGTCACTTAATTCTCAGTTTTCTCCAAGTCCTATATGTGAGGAAGTTGAATGAATTTTATGGGAATTTCACTGGGCCCATTCCACTTGTGCTAATCCACAAAATTCTGGGTGTTTTTCAGGGCCACTGTAGACGTGCTGGTAACAGTTGACCATTTAATGCTGAACGGGAATAAAATGTACAGGTGATCCCTGTGGGATGCTGACTGTGGTATTTTGTTATCCTAGGACCTCACCGGCTGACGAAAAGAGCAGTTCTTGGACAGGAAGCAGACCTCCCTCTGAGATTGTGGAGATCTCAGCATCACATACATGTTTTGGGAAAAGGTGCAAGAGCACTGTCTTGTTTTGAGAGTGTGAAGTGGAGGTTCTGCGTTTATACACAAACCCTCATTTTTCTGAAGCTGTTTTTGTTTACCATATTCTGAGGCTGTTCCCAGAAGAACCAAGTTCTGCTGTAGGGGAGAGGAAAGCGTTCCCCGTCTTCTCCCCTGCATGTTCTTTGAAGAAAACTGTTCCCTGACATAGTAGCACTTGCAGGTTCTGGGCTGCTTTTAGGGAATCTGTAAATGGGAGTAGGATGCCATGAAGTTTTGTATTGTTTATACAGGTCATTTTTCAAGAAAACGTTTGATATTTTTGTTCTGAGGAAAAAAAATAAACCAACCTGAGAACTAACGCTGGCAGGACTTGTGTCAGTTTATTGTGCAAGAGTGATTAATGTCTCTCGGTGTACGGAGGTGGAATTTGGAAATAGGGTCTGATTTGTTGCTGTATAGCGAGCTCTGTTCTTGGGCAACAGCCTGTTATGCTCTTTGTTTTGGTTGAATGTACCTGTGAATACTGATACTAATTTTCAAATTACTTAATACCAGCTTTCTCCTCTACAGGTATTGCTGACTCCTCTAGCTGCAATCAAGTCTGTTTCCTTCTGGAGCAAAATCCAGTGTACTCCCTGTGTCTTGCTGAACATATGCCTTTGTAGTGTGGCTGAGATTTATTAAATGCAAAATCAAATACTTAGTGAGACAGTGGCAGGTAAATGCAAAACTAGCAGGAAGCCATGGAGGAGGAGGAACATGGTAACATGAAACGATGTTTTCGTGATATTTGTCCTGCCTGTGTTTGATTAGGATGGATGATGTCTTCTAAACTCGATTCAGTGCCTTGTTCTTGACTTGCTGGGCAGGGAGTGTTGCCTGTGGTCACTGTGAGATCCAAGGCGGCCTCTTGCCAGAAGAAAAATGTCTGAAGCGTTCTTGTTCTGCCAGCGTCTTTATGGCTTTTGGAATCCTTACCACCATGCTCTGACAGTGTCTTAAAATAAAATACCCTCTTGGTAGGATGTCCCAAAGAGGAGGGGAAAAATAAAAAATGTGCAGAAAGCTTTGGCTTGGCAGCACCTTGCAAGCACACTTCTGGACCCTGCTGCCTGTCTGCTTGTTCTGGTCCTCTGTGCTTTTGGAGGAAGGATGGTTTGGTCTCTGAGAGGAGGTTAAATCCTGCTGTGCTCTTTAGTTTAAAGAAAAGAGAACTAAAGAAGTGCAGGGTTTGGGATTTGTCATCTGTCCCCTAAGAAGAATCCAGTGATTACTTTTTTTTTTCCCCCCCAGATCTGCTTTCTTTCCAGAAGACTCCTGGGAGCCTGCTTAAAGATCAGAAAGGAAGAAAGGGAGTTTTATGATACGAATTCTCTTAATCATGCACTGTGATGCTTTGTCCTCATGACTAGTGTGCAGTGATAACACACCCCTGAAAACCAAGTGTTGTGTGGAAGGGGGTTGGTGAGACTTTTAACTGAGCTGGGCCAGCAACTCCCATCGCTTGCTCTGATTGAAAGATCACAAGCCTGGGCTCTCACTTGTCCAGCGGCCGGCGCTTTGGGTTTGGACTGCCCCGGCCACTGCGGCAAGGGCTTCCCAGCTGTCCTCCTGTCACAGGCAGCCTTGTCCCATCTGCTTGGCCTTGCTCTTCTCCAGGAGGGCACTAGACCCGTCCCCCCAGCAGTCCCCGTGGGGATGGCGGCCGGGGGAGGTGGATGTCTCACAGAGTCCTTTTTCCTGGGTCGACACTAGATGGCAATGCCTCCCTGGTAATGCTTTGCCAAGGGCAGGTGGTTCAGGGGTTCGTTTCTGATTGGCTTTAAATCTGGATATTGGTCTTTTTCTGTACAAATCGTCCCAATAACTTGCTTTGATCGGAAGGTGATGCCTCTTCCCCTACGAGAAGCAGAGAACTTTGTGTTTCCTGCCTGTTCAGGTAAGGTAGGTCTGAAGACATAAACATGGCTGAGTTTTCCAGCAGGACACAGCTCTGCCTTTCCTGGAGCTTCCTCAGGTTCTG
The DNA here is from genome assembly GCF_047716275.1 of Strix uralensis. NCBI lineage: Eukaryota > Metazoa > Chordata > Aves > Strigiformes > Strigidae > Strix > Strix uralensis. The sequence continues at coordinate 1,435,160 of NC_133991.1, read as the reverse complement.
CTCTGACGTGGGTGTGCTGGCATTTCTCTGACAGCCTTTGGGTGCTTGGGTTGAGCGAGCAGGGGCGGCCGGATCTGCAGATGGAAACTTGGCCCATCCCTGTCTGTCGCTGACCTTGCAGAGGCAGGACCTTCTGCTCTCCAAACTGTAGGGACAAAACTCATTGTGGAAGGCGTTGTGCTGAATCTGAAATGCGGAAACATATGTCCGGTGCATGGTGAGGAGCTTTGTAAGTCTCTGGAAGGTCTGTCCCGTCATGGCCCGTCTGCTGCCAGCGGTGCGTGCTGCAGGAGCCGCAGCCACCCTTCCCCGAGCTGCTGCCCAGCCCAGGCTGGTAACTTGTATTTGACCTACATTCTGTCTCCAGGTTGATGTCCAGTTTACTGCTGTATGAGAGACTTCCCATGGTTAATTAGACTTTGCTAAAGTGCATTTTTCCATTTTTCTTTACCAAATAATGGCCAAAAATTAATTTCCCCATATTTATTTTTTTTTATTAAAGGAAGAAATACAAACTTTCAGCCTCTGGGCAAAATCAAAGATGTGTTTGGATCTTAACTTGGCATTAAAACAGAAATACAAGTCCTTGAGCAAAACAGACAAAAGTCTCTACAGAGCAGCACACGTTCTGATTGTTAATCAAAAACCGTGGGCCTTTGAGAAGTTTTGGCCAAAACTGCCTCTCCCCCCCCCCCCCCCCCCCCCCCCCCCCCCCCCCGCCATTAAATAGTTTGACAAACATCTTCAGTGTGTTCCCTGGAGAAACTGTTCCAAAGGTTGGTTACAGCTCAAAAGTGGTCTTGTATTTCCAGTTTGGGTTTATCAAATGTCAACTTGCAGCTCCTGAGCTTTGCCAAGCATTTGCTCAATTAAAATATTATCTGATATCATATGATGTTTTCCCGGCGTGGGTGTTTAACCAAAACCTGAGATGTTGTGTACCCTCAACCCATCGATTCAGCTCCTTGGGCTGCAAGACAAAGATAAAGCTTATGTCAAGTGTGAGTCACAAGCCCAGCGTGTCACTTGTGGGTGCTCCTGTGGGTCGGATCTCCCAGCTTGTTGCCCCCCAAGGGACATGGCGAGGGCAATGAGCCCCCATTTGCTGCCTGTCCCCTCCAGGGGCAGCTGATGCAGAAACCCTGGAGAGCATCAGTGGGTGTTGATGTCCCCGCTGTGTGGTGGCTGCGCTCTGGGGGGGGCGGAGGTAGCCTGAGATCGCTGGCAGGTGACCCAAACGTGTGGGATGGCAGAGCTAAAGGTAGGACGAGACGTCCAGGGCAAACGGGAACCCCTTGGCAGGGCTGGGGATGCTGGAAGGTGCTCCAGGTTTTGGCACCTCCTGCTAAAGTCTAAGCTCAGCCCTGTGGGCTGGTCACAGGTCTCCTTCCCCGCCTCTCCCGGCACAGGGTGTTGGGGTGGGAGATGCAGCTTCTACCCCCCAAACCATTCGATGCCTGGGCTGGTCCCATCAGCTCAGCCTGGGTGGGTGGCTCCGCACCCTCCACTGCGGCCGGGAGCAATCCTGCTGGTGCCTTGGGCTGGGTGCTCGGGGCTCCTGTCACCCACCATGTCCCCACTGCTGGTGACAGTGCTCTGGTGCACACCAGAGGAGGGGCAGAGCCGGTTGCTGTGGGCAGGGACCGAGGACCCCCAATGGCGCTGGAGCCCCTCGCCTCCACCGGGCACCCTGTGCCCCTGTGCAGGGACAGCCTGGGGCGGGGACAGGGGACTTGTGCCTTTTTATTTCGATGGCTGGCTCTGAAAATCAGCAGAGCAGGAACCCCTCGGTGCCGCCAGCCACAGCTGAGCCCAACCGGGCACCAAACGCGCCGGCTCTGGTGTGCTCCACTCCCCTGCCCCCTCGTTTGTGTTGGCACTGGCCAGCGAACGAAGCCGGTTTAATTGGCAGTTGTGTTTGTGGACAGGGTGTTATGAAAAGGTTTTCTGTCTTCCTCTGTAAGTTACCCTGAGTATGTTTTCACTCTTAATATAATATTCACTTCATTATTAGCTGAAAGAGGCTCTTTTCAGAGAGGGTTGGGTTTTTTTTTTTCCCCTTCTTCCAAAAATATATTAAACAGCCCCTTCATGCAGTGCTGCACTGAGGGCCGGGATTGTCTGCCGGAGGGGAAGTGAGAAACCCGACGGTAAATGGGATTTACACAGAAATTCCTTTCTTCCCCAGCGCCCCAGCGTGCCGGCAGCGCGGGCTGCAGCAGCCCAGCAGTGCCCGGTGCGAGCGGCTGCAGGTGAGGGCGGAGGTGTCTCTGCTTACAGGGCAACTGGGGGTACACTCACCTTCCCCCCGCTTCCAGTGTGGTCACTAAGGGGGTTTCCACCCCCTGCAGCAGAGCAGAGGCTCCCCAGGGGCTCCTGGCACCCTGGGCTGGTGTTCCCAGATGCAAATCCATCCGGTGGAGTTGGGGCCCGGCCGCAGGGACCCCCTCGTGCACTGCGCCGGCTGCTTGGCTTAACGCTGGCGTTTGGTGACGAAAGTGTTTCCAGCATCTGCAAGGTTTTAGGAGCTTGTTCTCTGTTGGGTGGGTCTTGGGGCATCAGGTGCAGCTGGATCCCTGTGTTGTCATCTTGCTGTGCCGCTGCTCTTCTGGGTTTTGCAAAAGCCGTAAGGTTTTGTCTCCAGCTTTGGGAAAAACCCTGTGAGCTGCAGGACAGGTGCTTCTGGGGGTGGTATCACACACAGAGCATCCAGCCTGGCTCAGCCTTAGTCCTCCTGGGGAAACAGCTCTGCTTCCCTCTTGCCTGAGCTCCTCAACGGGCATCCGCAGCTCAGACAAGCTGTTTTTTTGACACATTCAGGTGGTTTTGCATGGCCACAGCCCCTGAAGCCACATACCTAGGGGTGTGGGGCAGCAGCGAGTGGCTGTGCAGCCCCCGGTGCCCTTGCTCGGGTGTCCTCAGCCCAACCCAGCCAGGAAGATCCCGTGGATGGCTTGTGCCACCCCTGCAGGCGCTGCTGGCTTCTGGGGCTGCCCAAAGGTCACAGCGGGGGATGTCTGGCTGGGCTGGGGCAGAAGGGACCCCTGGGCTGACACTTGCACTGCTGCTGAGGGGTGCTGGGATCCCTCAGGACCCTTGGATCCCTGCTCCATCCCTCAAGGAAAGCCCGGAGGAGCCTGGAGCATGTTTTTCTTTTCCCTGAAAGCAGCGTAAATACAAATCCCACCCTCAGCAGGGCAGGCGCTGGCGGCAGGACGCCTTCCCCCTGCTCCACTGCCACCATTCCTGGCCATCCTGTGAAATGCATTAGGGCTGGTGCCACGTGCTGATGAGTATTCAAGACCTGGCCCTAATTGGGAACAATTAGCAGTTGTTTCAGTGAACGTACCTGTTTGCTGAGGCTCCTGGGGCTGAGCGCTGTCTGATGGCTGACACAAGCATCCCCATCCGGAGCCGGGACTGCGGCCAAGGGAGCTCCCGATGGGTGATGCAGCTCTCAGTTAAAGATGCTCTTGGGAGGAGTTGTGCAAGACTGAGCATCCCCAGCTCCTCTCCAAGTGTGGTGGCTGTCCCCGCCGCAGATCGAGCAGGTCCCTGCTTCATGGCTTGCTCAGATCACGCCGTGGAGAGAGACCACAGAAACGCTGCTGGAGCTGGACCCAGCAGGTGCCACGCGAGACCCTCGGCACCTCTCCTCCCTCCCGAGCTCCTGTTACGGCTCTGCCGTGCGGGGCATTAAGTCACACAAGATGCTGCTCTGAGTCCACCAGATGCTGAGGACCAGTCCCTTAGCTGGGGGGGACAACAGTGGGAGAGAGTGCTCTGGGCAATGGGGAGCTTGTACCGTCATCGACCTGGGCCACAGTCTGTGGGGCTGGCCCCAGCCCGGCAGCCCGAATGGCTGGGGGGGGGGTCTGTTCCCCTACCACGGAGCAGGGCTGCGCTCGCTTTCCCTGGCACTGGCAGGGAAGTGGGAGCTCTCTGATGTTCCTGGACTTCTTTTTTCCAGGAAAAGACAAATCAGACTTGAGTTGTCTTTCTGGTCTGTCCTCCCCTTCCCATGCACACCTTGTGTCCAGTGTACCCCAGTTTCTCCCCTGCCTCTCCCCCAGTAAGGAGCATCCTCTTGCACAGAGGCAGACAGGAACCATGCCTGGCAGACTGGGGGGATCCGGGGAAAGTAGTAGAGAAGGTTGTGAAGGGATGTGGGCAAAAGGAGACTCCAAATTTGCTTTAAAATAGGACTGAAAGCTGAGGGTGGGATCCTGACCCAGCTGGGGAATGAGAAGTGCTGGGTGCACTGCCCAGTGTGGTGGGGAAAGGGCGATTCCCAGCTCTGCTCCCTGCAGCGAGGCCGGAGGGGAGAGATGCTGGCGCTTCCCCGGCCTCCAGCGCACCAGGGATGCTGCACGCTGGCGGGGCTGGTGCTGGCCGCGGGCGTCACGAAGGCTGGAGCCGATGTACAGATGTAGGAGCCGGGCCTGGAGCAGCACAGGGAAGGGTGGATGGGGAAACCACGAGGGCTTTGCTGGCAGTGCCGAGCCTTCGTTCCTGAGCGCTCTCACCCTTGGAGCTCTGGCTGCTCCACGAAACCCACAGTGAGCCTCAAAACTGGCTCTCTGCAGCTCAGGGGTCGGGGTCCTGCTGGGGGTGGTTAGCTGCGGGGTGGGGGGAGTGGGCAGCCCAGCTGGGGTGGGACACAGAGATGCCGGGAACTGGGCAACCTGTGGTCTGCAAGACGAAGGGGCTGAGGAGGAGGAAGGTGGCCTGGCTGCCGGGGGACCGGCTTGGTTTTCCATGGCCTCACATTTTCCTGTGCTGGAGAGTTTGCAGTGAGGGCGGAAAATGCGGCGGCCAGGAGGGGAGAGAGGGCGGGAGGGAAGGCGAGCGGGGCTGGCGGGGAAGGGTTTGCTTTGCCAGGGTGTTTGGGACGTTCCGTGCCTGCCAGGGCAGAATCCGTGCTCTGCCAGATGGTGGGGGGGGGGGACAGGGATGTGGTCCACACCAAACCCCCGTGGCTTTGGGGAGCGTCCCCTCCCAGGGTGGATCGGGGATGGGGTTTGGTGGTGGGCAGGGCAGTGCTCCCTGGCCTTCCCGGCTCCCGCAAGATGGGCTGGCAGCCCCGCGGGGCTCACGTGGGCTGGGGATGCTCAGAGGGTGCTGGGGGACCCCCCAGGCCGGGCAGCACAGGGGAGGGCTCAGGTTTGCTGCTGTGCCACAGCTCCCTGCCATGCATCTCAGCGAGGACAAGCGGGGCAGGAGCCCTTTCGCCAGCCGAGGCTGATCCGTCTTGTCATGCTGACATCCCAAATGGCGCTTGTGCGCCTCATTGCTGCTCCTGCGGGGGTTTCAGCAAACCTGGCTTTACCTGGAGCCGTGGGCTGGGTGCAGAGTGGCTGGAACCCATCCCAGAGGCAGCTGGCTTCTGCCCTCAGTGCTGCCTGCGTGACTTGTAGACAGCCAGGGCAGCGCGATGGATGGATGAGATGGATGGATGATGCCCTCAGGCCGGTCTCTGCTGCATACCTGGAGGCATATTTGTTTTCCAGTCCTGGTTTTTGGAAGTATCTAGGGCCGACGAGGCCTGCCGGTGCTGCCCACCATCTCCACCTCACTGCCTTTGGTTCTTTGCCCATTGGACATGGCAAAAGAATTGCAGGTGGAGAGGTAGAAAAAGATAACTCAGGGTACCCTGGGATAAGGCAGAGAGCAGGAACACACAGGCTGGGCATCAGGGGAAGGGTCTCAGCTCAGGCTTCATCCTCTGCAAATACTTAGATGGACTCCCTCTTAGGGATCGCCCTGTCTTCAACCCTTTTGCTCTTTCCTCTTCTCTCCTGTCCCATCCCTGCAGCCATCTCCATCTCTTCCCTCCCGCAGAGCTCTGGTCCTGCCTGGGCAGCAGCTTTCCTGCCTTCACCATGCCCAGCAGCAGCGAGTGTTTCACGCCAGCTTGGGGAGATCCACCAGCACCCAGGGAGCTGGGACCTGTGGCCTGGCGCTGCTCTGGGACAAGATGTTGACATCCCCAGTAATAGTGAGCGAGCCTTTGCCCTTCCCCATCTCCTCCCGTGACCTGGCACATGCCCGGGGGGTTGGTGCCATTACAGGGGCAGGAGAGGGACCAGGTGGGGATGGGGACAGAGCAGAGCTGTCCTGCAGCCCACCCCCAGCACTGCTGGAGGAGCCCGCGATGCTGTGACCCACCTCACAGCCTTGGTGACACATCAGAAAACACCTTTTCTTAGTTCAGGACTCATGCCCACATGTCAGGGGCTGCCAGCTGGGGCAAGAGCCTTTGCTGCTGTCACTCGACCTTTAAAGAAGAGTGGTTGCAGAGGTGGAGGGATCAGAAATCCCTGACAGATTATTTGTTTCTCACGAACTATATTTAGGCACCATCTGCAAAACCCAAAAGTGCTGAGTTCTGCTAAATAAATATGGGACCTTTGTGTTTTTTTCCCCCAAAGGAGAACAGGATTAGTAAGTGAACAGTAAATAGTATTTTTGTTTGACATACCTGAGGGTTTCCATTCCAAGTTGCCGTCTTGAGCACTCAGTGCTGTGATGACGATGATGGACCTAAAGCAGCACTGCCCCATCTTGTGAAAATATTATTTGGAAAAGAAAAGGAGTCAGCCAGCCTACCCACCATGGCACTGCTTTTTTTTTGGTTAAACTTTGCGTTCTTGAGCATTTTCATAAATGCTTGCATATTAGCATGTTTTTAAGCTAGAAGTAGGTCACGCTTTTGCCACATCCCGTCCTTCCCAGTGGGATGCACACCCCTGGACTCCCTGCCTGCACCCACCAGTGCTGCCCTGGAGCGATGGGGTGCCCAGGCAGCCGTGGGGGTTGGGGTGGTCCTTGGCTGGTCCAAGCAGGGCTGCAGGGGATGGCGAGTAGGTCACCTCGTTCGTCTGGAACACACTTGGCTCATCTTGGGTTTAATTCTTCACTGTTCTGGGTCCCCTGTACCTGAACCCCATCTCCCCCTCTGGGATCAGGTCTGGACTCCCAGTGAAGTGTTTGCGGGTCAGGTGTGGGCTGCGGGTGGGTGCCAGGCAGGCGAGGGGTGTTTGCTGATCACTCAGGGGTGTAAGAGCCCACCTGACTGGCTGGGCATGATGTGCAGCCGAGTGACTGATCAGGAAACACCCGTTTGGATGTGAAGTCCAAAACCTGCAGGCAGTGGGAGGCAGCGGGGCAGAAGGGCTCCGGGTTCACCTCAAGCAGAGCAGAAGATCTGTTGCCCCAAAGTTGTCAAAATTCAGTGTCCCTCAGGCTGTCTCTGCCGAAATGTCAGCACCTGTCCCTTGTAGAAATAAGGCACTGGGGTAATTCTGGTCCTTATTGCAGCAGCTTGTCCACAGTAGCTCTTCTCCAGAGAGAGCCAAGTGGAGGTTGCGATGGACATTGTTGCCCAACGGCGGCACCCTGGTGAGCAGATTAGAGACGTGGCTGAAGAACTTTTCCCTGGAGCTGCTCCTCTGGCCAGGCTGGAGTTGATGGTCTTATAGCATGCTGCGTGTGGAGAGGAGAAGATGAGGAAGGTACTCAAGGAGGAACCAGGTCAGGGGGCAGGATGCTGGTACCAGATGGTTTGTTAAGAGCAAGAAGTGACCCAACCTTGAGTAGGAACCATCAGAAAAAGGCCTGTGACCTGAACATGGACTGATCTGGGTCCCGGGAGGAGGAGGAGAAATGCAACATGGTGTTTCCCAGCGCTGATGAGCTCTGTCCAGGAACAGGGAAGAGGACAGTGAGATTTCAGGTACGTGCAAATACTCAACCGGAGGTTGCGAAGACTGGAGAGCTTCAGTCTGGGCTGCTCCAGCCTGCTCACTACTCTTGGTCCGAACCTTACTGGAGAAGATGAAACCAACCCAAAAGCACTGGAGGGGTTGAAATTTTTCCTGGACCACCCTGATGAGCCCCTGCAGCTTGGAGGGAGGCGTCTGCATCCAGCTGCCACGGCTGGGCTGCAGCTTGCAGCAGGCACAAGGGGGACTGACCACAGCACCGACGGCGTTGCCAGCAAGCGGGGGCTGGCCAAAGGCCACCTGCAGTTATGGGGCACCCAAAGGAGGTTGCAGGGTGATGGTGCTTGAGGAGACCTTTGGTTTGACTTAGCAACCAAATGGGCAATTTGGCCCATTCAATAGTATGTTAAAACCACTTCCAGCAAGTTCCAGTCCTCGCAGCCATCTCTGCTCCTGGGGCAGCACAGCATGGCCTTGGGCTTGGCTCTGCAGGGCTGCTCCTGCGTCCCAGGGGTGCTTTGGCCGTGTCCCTGCCGAGGTGCAGCCCGCCAGCCCACACTAGTTGAACCGGTGCAGGAGTGCTTGGCCCATGGCACTGTTCAGAGGTGGTGGAGCAGCACAGAGTACACGAGAGTGGGCCGGGGATGCAGGAGCTTTCTGCTGGGCCTTGGGGTGGCAGGGCTTCAGGGCGCTCCCACGCTTCCCAAATGGCCTGGGAGAAGGTTTTTCTGCCAGCCCAGGAGTGATGCGGGTGGCCAGGGTCCATGCCCAGCACGACAAGCCCCTTGCCGGGTGCTTGAAGCGGCCCCAGGGCTGTGGAGCTGCCTCCTGGATTGTGTTTGCTGGGATTTCAGCTGCTCCTTGGAGAGTCGTGAGGGCGCAGACCCAGGGAGCACGGACATTGTGGGGGGCACAGCCGCCGCAGGGCATCCCAGGACCCCCCTACCCCCTCCCAGGCTGCTCCCAGCCCCAGTGCCGCGGGGCTCAGCCCCAGCCCACGTCCTGCCTGGCTCCAGGCTGCCCCGTGGTTCTCCCCTTCTCCTCTGGATCATATTTATTTATTTATACGGTGAATGTAATAAAACTCCAGCAGGAAACGGAGGCGATTCCCTGCCATTCCCCGCAAGCCAGCCCTGGGCCGGGGCGAACAAGGAGGCGCATTGTGCGGCACAGACCTGCCTGCCAGCGCCGAGCCGCACGCGGGGCTGAGGGGCGAAGAAAGGAGCGTGTGTGTCTGTGCCTGTGCCGGGACCCAGGGCCGACACCCGTCTGCCAGCAGCGTGCGGCTCGGCGGCACTGCAGGATGGGGCATCCTGGGGAAGAAGTTTCACTTCGGGGGGCAAGCAGGGCTGGGGATGAAAGGGCTCTTGTGCTGGCTTGGGATGTTTTCTGGGAGCACCACAGAGCCTGCTCCCAGCACAAGGCTCCTCCTCTGCCTGTCCTCAGGCTGCCAGGAAACAGGGGTGGGCACTGAAGGTCAGCTGGGGGGCAGACGGGCGCCCCATGGTCAGTCTGGCAGCTGTATGACCTGCTCTTCCCAAGGCTGAGCCAGCTAGGAGGGAGTTCCAGCCCTTCACCTGCCTCCATCAGGCAGCTGCTGCAAACTGCAGATGTTGCCATCAGTAGGGTTCAGAGTGAACGCCTGCTGCCAAGGCTCACCTGGGTCCTGTTCCCACCCCCTCAGAGGGGTCTATAGGGGTGAGCAAGGTGGCTGGGGACAGGAAATGGCTCAGTTCAGCTTCCCCTTTGATGGAGAGGGGGTCCCACTGCCAGGGACGTGCATCCCAGTCCCCCCAGAAGGCTGTAAGCAGCCTGTTCTGCTGCCAGCTATGCTGCCAGCTAAAATACTGCGGGGGAGGTGGTGGGGGACTGCCCAATGTCCCCTCTTGTCCCCTTGCACTCCCAGCCAGGGCTCCCCCAGGGTACCCCGCTGCCCTCCTGCCCTGTCCCCCAAGGCCCATGGCTGCACGTGGTCCCCATCCGTGTGCCGGTCCCTCGGGCTCCCAGGGCTCCTGGGGTGGGTGGTGGGGACGTGTCCTGCTCACGTGTCTCCTGCCTGTCTCGCGTCAACCCTTCACTGACAGGTGTTGTGGCCCAGGGACCCTGTGACCGTGGCCGGGGAGGTGGGCTGCCGGCACCAGGACTGTCCCTCCATGCCACTCCCAGTTTGCGGTGGCTGCAGGGTGCCCACAGCTCCCCAGCTGCGGGGTGACGGGGTGACCAGACTGCAGCAAGCACCCCCGGAGAGTCTGTGTCACCCCATGTCCCTGAGCCCTGGCCACGGTGTCCTCGCACCATGGGCTGGGGTTGTCACCGCAAACACACGCAGGGGACCCAAGGCCAGGAGGTGACGACACGGGGACGCTGGTGTCACCCACTGCCCTGGGATGGATGGGGGACCCCAGGGGTGACGATTGGATGGCAGGGGGGAGGTGGGTCTTGAGCACAGCATCCCCTGCACTGCGGCCCCATCACCTCGCCCCCGCGCCTGCAGCACCTTCCACTGCCGGCACTCGCAGAGTTGCCAGTTCAGGCAGGGAAAGGAGACAGAGGCAGCAGCTCTCGTGGCTCCTCGAGTTACCGAAACCGCACGCTTGGGGGAAAGGGAGTGAAAAACTCCTGGCTCCTGCAGGAAATGTCTCTGCAACTCCCTCGGCGGTGGTGCAGAGGCGTGGGCGCTGCTGCCCGTGAGCGAGCAGGGTGTGCCGGGGGCAGCTGGGCAGGCAGGGGTGTCATCCCACAGCTCTGAGGGGCAGCGGAGCCTTTGGGAAGAGATTTCTTTCCCTGGAATGGGGGATCGGGTTGGGCCCTGACCTGGGATAGGACAGGGTGGGGGGTCTGCGGCCCCTCAGGGATGCTGCAGAGCCTTTGGCGTGGCTGGGGAGTGTGCCAGCCTCTGCTGTGCCAGCTGGGACACCGGCAGCGCCGACGGCAGCGGGGGGAGAGTAGGAGGGAACAGTCCTGTCCTTCAGGGGATACACGCCAGGGTCTGGATGTCTCAGCAGCAAGTGACAGCGTGTCAGCGCCCGGCTGGGGACCGGCGGAACCCCCAGGATGTGGGGCTGGGGTGCTCAGCACTCCCTGCCTTGCCCGCTGCCGTGCCCACGGTGCCCTTGCAGGAGTGGGTTGCCTGCCTGGTGGCACATGCTGCAGAGACCCGTGAAGCCACCAAAATAGCTGGTTGGGTGTACAGGGAGTGGGGCTGGTAATTCCACCCTGCTGGGGTATAACTAATGCCAGAATCAGGGAAGAAATGAATTTTCCCTTCCATTGACACTGTCTGGGGCTGGGCAGGATCTGTGACGCGTGTTCACCCATCGCCTCCTGCCAGTGTCAGATTCCTCCATCCACAGAATCCCAGAACCATCTGGGTAGGAAAAGCCCTTGAAGCTCCTCCAGCCCCACCATGAACCTCACCCTGACCGTTCCCAACTCCACCAGATCCCTCAGCGCTGGGTCAGCCCGACTCTTGAACACCTCCAGGGATGGGGACTCCCCCCCTGCCCTGGGCAGCTCATTCCAACGCCCAACAGCCCCTTCTGGAAATCCATTTGTTTGGGGACTGTCCCCCAAAATCCCCATCTTCCCACCCCGCTGCCACCTGCCCGTGGCAGGGAGCCTGGCAGGTCGCGCCTGAGGCCGTGGGGCCCAGAGCATCACTTGCCCCATGGCGTGCACAGTCTGGTGTGTGTCTGCATCACGCAGGACCATGCCTGGGGGTAGGAAGGGTTTGATCTTGAGGATCGCTCCTGCTGGTGCACGCGAGGGTGTCCCCAAGGACACAGGGGCTGGGGCAGGGGCAGCTGCCCCTCCGGTCAGGTGGGTGCCAGCCTGCGGCCCTGCAGGGTGCCTGGCGTGGGGTGCTGCCAGGATGGACCCCTCCAGGATGAGCAAGCTCACCAGCCCATCTGGCCCCAGCACTGGCATCCCTTTGAAATCGAAGCTGCCGGCCTTTCGTGCCAGCTATTCCTGTGAAATTCTTCAGGAAAGGAAAATTATCCCCCCCGGATCCCTGTGGAGCTGTGCCATCGCCCTCCCTCCGGGCTGGCAGGGAGAGCACGGGGTGCCACGGAGCCCAGGTTTGCCCCTGGGCACGGCCGGTGGCCTGTCCTTGCTATTGGGGTTTCCCTGCCTGCCCCAGCCCCTGCCTGCAACCCTGGCACTGGGGCAGCTGGGACCACCGAGGGGCCGTGGGCTCGGCAGGGCAAAGCCTGCTGGGGAGGGGCAGGGGCGAGGGCAGCACAGCCGGTGTCCCCTCTACAGCTCCATCGCCCCCTCCTCAAATCCATCTCCCCCTTCCCTGCCTCCATCGCCCCATCCCCTGCCCCACTGCCCCACCTCCACTGCCCTGTGCCCAGCTCGATAGCCCCTCCCCACCTCCATCACCCCCTCCCCACCCCCATCACCTCCTCCCTGGATCCATCACCCCCTCCCCTGCTCCATTGTCCCCTCCCCTGCTCTATCACACCCTCCCCTGCTCCATTGCCCCCTCCCCACCCCCATCACCTCCTCCCTGGATCCATCACCCCCTCCCCTGCTCTATCACACCCTCCCCTGCTCCATTGCCCCCTCCCCTCCTCCATCACCTCTTCTCCTGCTCCATCACCACACCCTGCTCCATTGTCCCTTCCCCTGCTCCATCACCCCCTCCCCACTCCATCACCCTCTCCCCACCCCCATCACCTCTTCCCTGAATCCATCACCCCCTCCCCTGCTCCATTGTCCACTCCCCTGCTCCATTGCCCCCTCCCCTCCTCCATCACCTCTTCTCCTGCTCCATCACCACACCCCACTCCATCACCCCCTCCCCTGTTCCATCGCTCCCTCCTCTGCTCCATCACCCCCTCCCTGGCTCCCACCGGGGCTGTCCCCATTGCTGGTGCCAAGGGGGATCCCCCAAACCCTGCAACCCAGGGAGGACCCATCCATGGCCGGGCAAGTGGGGCCTTGCTGCAGCCTCTCTTTATGCCGGGGCGGCAGCGGGGGATTTTTCTCTACCCGTGGCCCATCCTTCTCTCCTTCCCCCTCCCCTCGCTGAGGCTCTTGCACAGGTTTGCAAGCGCTGTTGACGGGAAGAAAGGAAATGGGGCAAAGCTGCTGCCAGGAACCACAGGCTCCCGGGCTCCTGCGATACGGCCCCGCTCCGCCGGCCTGGCTGCTTCCCGGGCAGGATTTCTGTGCAGCCTCTGTGAGCCCTTTCTTCCAGCTATTGATATTGGATTCCCAGCCCAGGGCCACTTCCAAGGCTGTAAATCTGCTCTGTTGCTCTACCTGGTGTTCTTGTTTTCACTGCGAGGCTTCCAGACCTGCTGGAGATCTCAGCTTCTGTTCATGGCTGTGGTGTCCCCATCCCAGCAGCGTCCCCTCCCCGGCTGCCCCAGCGTACCCCAGGGGTGCAGGCATGGCTGGGCAGGTCGCTCCCCAGCAGGCACGGGCAGTGGTGCAATGAAAGGGCAAGACTTGGGGTGCTGGTGGCACCCCCTGGTACCCCCCGCCCACCGCTGTGGGTGGGGTGAAGCTCTGAGAAGGGCTCCACGGGTTCTTTGTGGTCCCCACTGCAGGTCTCTGAGGCTTGGGCAGGGCTTGGGCATCCCATGGAGCACCCAAGGAGGGTGTCAGGGTGGGGGGGAGCAGCACCCAGGGTGCCACCCCAGGGTGCGGGGCGGAGGGGAGTGGCGGCCGCTCCTCTACGTTAAAAGGAGCCCCTTGACTCTGAAAATCCATGTGTTGCTCTTGGCTGGGCTGCGGCGCCTCCTGCCAAGAGCAACAGTTTTACATATTAAAGCAAAATTAAATTAAAAGACTTTTTTTTAAATTAGATTTGTACGTTTGCCCCCCCCCCCCCCCCCCCCCATTAACCCTTCACAGTTCAGGTGGCAGGATTGGGGAGTGCGAGGGCACCCATGGGGGTGAGCGGGGATGGTGGGGCTGGCACCCCCTGGTCCCATCCGACCCCCGCCTGTGCGCCCTGCCCTGCCTGCCCCCACCCTCGGTGGGCAGCCAGAGCTGGGCTCTGAGGCGTCCGGGTGTTTCCAGGTGATGTTTCCAAGCTTTCCTTAGCAAACAGCTCCCTAAAGGGAAGTTCTGGTGGCAGGAACTGGGCTTTAGGGTGCCCCGGAGCGGTGGCAGTGCCACCCTTGGGTCCCTCACCCCACGCAGGACACACATCCTGGGGCTGGGGAGGGTGGATGGGATGAGAGACCCCAGGGATAAGTCCCAGCACCCTGAGGGTGCCACCTCCATCCCAGCTGCAGCAGACACATCCGTGGTGACCAGTGCACCCGTGGGTGACAATTTGCCCCTAAACCTGCACTGCAGCACAAAATACCCCCAAAACATCCATTTTTTAGAGCACACAAGGAGGAGCATGGCCTTAACCCGGGGCACAAAGCCCCCTGAAGCTGCTGGCCCATGTCACCTGTGCACATGGGACGGTGCTTTCTGGGACACCCTCCCTCCCCCAGCTGGTGGCCAAGGGGACAAAGCCCCCTTCAGTGCCCCAAATAAGCCCAAATAACCCTTTTCCCAGGGCCCTGGAGCCGGGTGCGCAGTCACCCCGTGCTAGAGGGAAATTCCAGGGTGACAGCTTATCTCCTGCACCGTTACAACAACCGATAAGCGGCTCCCAGGGAATTTCCTTATAGCACCGAATCGGGGATGTTTAAATAATGTATGGCCGGGGTGTCAGCGTGCGGCTGGCGATTAGGAGCCGCGTTGACAGGTTGTTATGTTGTTACTAAAGAAATCGCAGGGCTGCAGGAATGCCTGGGAACGGCGGCGCTGCCTGGACCCCCAGGCGCCAGCCTGTGCCCGCACCCGCTGCCGAACTGCCCGAACTGCCCCTGGGATGGCTGAGCTGCTGGTTCCCCCCCATCCTGCTGGGTGCTGGGGATGGCACGGAGCACCCTGCGCTGGCACCCCGGGGAGAAGTGTGGGATCGGCAGCTCCTGGATGTGGGGGGCAGCTGGTGGCATCCAGTGAAGGTGGCACGGGCGGCAAAGCCCGTCCCCAGGGGTGCTGCCACCCCCAGCACGGTTCTGACGCTGGCCTCAGCACCCATGGCTCCTCCAGCCGGGCACCCTCGGCCTCCCCTTGCCCCCGGGTGATCTGTCACCCTGGGAGTGGGACTGGGAGTGGGGGCTGGCAGCCCCGGCTCGGCCACGCTGACTTGTGTCACCGCCCGGGACCTGCCATCCCCTGCCCATGGTGACACCCTGTGCCACCACCAGCCCTGGGTGACACCCGGGGATGGAGGGTCCTGGGCAGGGACACGGCTCTCCCCACCCATGCCGTGGGTGCTGGGGCGGAGCCACCTCCCACGGTCCCCACTGGCCCACCACAGCCCCCAGACCCGGGCACGGGCACCCTCTGCTCCTGGTGATGTGAGTTTCCCAGTTCTCAGCAGCAGGACCAAAGCGGCACTTTCTGTCCCCAAGCTGAGGCATGGCACCCCGCCAGCCTGTGGGGAAGGGGGTTCCCAAGGGGGGAACCTGGCAGCCGTGCGTCAGCGAGCCCCGGTGTGTGCGCCTGTGCCCCGCACACCGTCACCCGGGTGTGCACAGCCGCTCACCCCCAAAACACTGCCAGGCTGCGGGTGCCCCTGGGAGGGGGTTTGGGCCCCGGCAGCACCCCGGGGGGTTTGGGGCGCTGGTGAGGCTGTCCCCATGGGTGTGCAGGGCTGTGGGGGATGCTGTGCCTGGCTTGGGGGGGGGCGGGGGGGAATCTCTGTGTGTGTGTGTGTGTGCACGCGCACGTGTTCAGTTTTGGGCCCCTCACCCCAAAAAGGCCATTGAATGACTCGAGCGTGTCCAGAGAAGGGCAACGGAGCTGGTGCAGGGTCTGGAGCACAGGTCTGATGGGGAGCGGCTGAGGGAACTGGGGGGGTTTAGTCTGGAGAAGAGGAGGCTGAGGGGAGACCTCATGGCCCTCTACAACTCCCTGAAAGGAGGGTGCAGAGAGGGGGGATGAGTCTCTTGAGCCAAGGAACAAGTGACAGGACAAGAGGGAATGGCCTCAAGCTGCGCCAGGGCAGGGTCAGACTGGCTCTTAGGAAGGATTTCTTTGCAGAAGGGGTTGTTGGGCGTTGGAATGGGCTGCCCAGGGCAGGGGGGGAGTCCCCATCCCTGGAGGGGTTGAAGAGTCGGGTTGACCCAGCGCTGAGGGATCTGGTGGGGTTGGGAACGGTCAGGGTGAGGTTCATGGTGGGGCTGGAGGAGCCTCAAGGGCTTTTCCAACCCAGATGGTTCTGGGGTTCTGTGATTCTGTGGGTGTGTGCGTGCCCAGGGGGTGTGTGCCGCAGGGCTGAGGGTGCGGGCGGTGTGTAGGTGCGGGGGGTGCGGGGGGGCTGTTGGGGCCGGGGGCGGTGGGGGTCCGGCGGGGGCTGGGGGGGTGCGTGTGCCCCACAGCCGCGCGGGCGGGGCGGGACGGGACCCCGCGGGGGCTGTGCTGGGGTGTCCCCGTGGGTGCCCCACGCTTTGGGGAGCCCCCGTGAGGGGAGTGGGGGGGGGGCAGGTCCCGGGTGCGGTGCAGGTCCCGGGGGGTGTCTCCCTGCCGGTCCCGGTCCCGCGTGCGCGCCCCGCTCCGCCCCCCCGCAGAGGCGTGTCCCGCTGCGGCCCCGCCCCGGGGGCGTGTCCCGGGGGGGCGGGCCGGTGCCGGCCGGCGGGCGCTGCCGGGGCTCGGCGGGCGCGGGGCGGCGCGGGGCGCTCGGCGGGGCCGCCGCCGCATGGCGCGCGGGGCGGCGCGGGCCGGGGCCGGGGCCGGGGCCGGGGCCGGGGCCGGGGCCGCGGGCGGGGGGAGCTGCCCCGGCGCGGAGCCGCCGCCGCCGCCGCCGCCGCCGCAGCCGCAGCAGCAGGAGCAGCCGCGAGCGGCCGTCCCGGGGGCGCGGGGGCGGCGGGGCCGGGCGATGGCGGCGCTGTAGCCGCGGGGCCGGGGCCGGGGCCGGGCGATGGCGGCGCTGCGGCTGCGGCTGGCCCTGTCCGTGCTGTGGCAGCTGGCGGCGGCCGGGCGCGGGCTGGAGCTGGGGGGGCTGGAGGGCCCGCGGGGGCGGGCGGCGCGGTGCCAGCCCGTCGACATCCCGATGTGCCGGGGCATCGGCTACAACCTGACCCGCATGCCCAACCTGCTGGGCCACGAGAGCCAGCGCGAGGCCGCCCTGAAGCTGCACGAGTTCGCGCCGCTGGTGGAGTACGGCTGCCACGTCCACCTGCGCTTCTTCCTCTGCTCCCTCTACGCGCCCATGTGCACCGACCAGGTGAGCGCCAGCATCCCCGCCTGCCGCCCCATGTGCGAGCAGGCCCGCCACAAGTGCGTCCCCATCATGGAGCAGTTCAATTTCGGCTGGCCTGAGTCGCTCGACTGCGGCAAGCTGCCCACCAAGAACGACCCCAACGCCCTCTGCATGGAGGCCCCCGAGAACGCCTCGGCCGCCGAGCCCCACAAGGGCCAGGGCATGCTGCCCGTGGCCCCCCGGCCCTGGCCGCCGGGCGCTGCCGAGGGCCGGGGACCCAACAGCCTGGGGGCTTGCGACAACCCCGAGAAGTTCCAGTACGTGGAGAAGAGCCTCTCCTGCGCGCCCAGGTGCTCCCCCGGGGTGGACGTCTATTGGTCCCGGGAGGACAAGGACTTTGCCTTCATCTGGATGGCCGTCTGGTCCACCCTCTGCTTCGTCTCCACCGCCTTCACCGTCCTCACCTTCCTGCTCGACCCCCACCGCTTCCAGTACCCCGAGAGGCCCATCATCTTCCTCTCCATGTGCTACAACGTCTACTCCATGGCCTTCATCATCCGCTCGGTGGCAGGGGCCGAGAACATTGCCTGCGACCGGGAGAACGGCGAGCTCTACATCATCCAGGAGGGGCTGGAGAGCACGGGCTGCACCATCGTCTTCCTCATCCTCTACTACTTTGGCATGGCCAGCTCGCTCTGGTGGGTCGTCCTCACCCTCACCTGGTTCCTGGCCGCTGGGAAGAAGTGGGGGCATGAGGCCATCGAGGCCCACAGCAGCTACTTCCACATGGCTGCCTGGGGCATCCCGGCCATGAAGACCATCGTCATCCTCACCATGCGGAAGGTGGCGGGGGACGAGCTCACAGGGCTGTGCTACGTGGGGAGCATGGATGTCAGCGCCCTGACCGGCTTCGTCCTCATCCCCCTCTCCTGCTACCTGGTCATCGGCACCTCCTTCATCCTCACGGGCTTCGTCGCCCTCTTCCACATCCGGAAGATCATGAAGACGGGTGGCACCAACACGGAGAAGCTGGAGAAGCTGATGGTGAAGATCGGGGTCTTCTCTATCCTCTACACCGTCCCGGCCACGTGCGTCATCGTCTGCTACTTCTACGAGCGGCTGAATGTGGATTACTGGAACCTCAGGGCCCTGGAGCGCGGCTGCCTGCACCTTCCCGGCCGGCGCGCCGCCAACTGCTCCTTGGAGGTCTCGGTGCCCACCGTGGCCGTCTTTATGCTAAAGATTTTCATGTCGCTGGTGGTGGGCATCACCAGCGGGGTGTGGGTGTGGAGCTCCAAGACGCTGCAGACCTGGCAGAGCTTGTGCAACAGAAAGCTGGGCATGAGGACGAGGGGCAAGCCCTGCAGCGGGGTGAGCTGCGGCGGGGTGCACTGCCACTACAAAGCCCCCACGGTCATGCTGCACATGACCAAGACAGACCCGTATCTGGACAACCCGACGCACGTCTAGAGCGGGGGCTGCACCATCCCTGGGGACGGCGGGCCAGGGGGGGAAGCCGACCTCACGGGTAAGGGGCGAGGGGACGCCACTGGGGGCGAGGGCAGAGGCTGAGCGGCGGTGGGAGGGGGAATGCACACTGGTTTGGGGGGGCGAGGCCCGCGGGACCCCCCCTGGCACCACTCGGCCCTGACAAGTAGCTGCTTTTTCCTAGAGGTTATTTTGTTGTTGTTGCTGTTGCCAAATCCAGTGACTCTTCTAACGCTTTCTTGAGGGGGGGGCAGCGGGGACGGGGAAGGGAGGGGAATAATCCAGTCCGTGTTTATTTAATTCTGTAATTTATTTTAGATTTTTTTTTTTAATCATTAGCTGCGAGGAATGGAAAAAACAATAAACCCTGGATGTGTTATTTCAACTGAGCCTGGTGCTGTTTGGAGGAATTTGTGGGGGTCAAGAGCAGCCCCACGGGAGACCCCCGGCTCAGCGGGTCGGGGCCACGGGCCCGGTGGCGGGTGCGTGCCAGGCCTGGGGGGCTCGTGCGGACGGGAAGAGGAGGAGTGTGCCGTGCCAGGGTGCTGCCGGCTGCCGTGGGACTGTGGTACTCGGGGGGGTCCCCGCGTCCAGCTCCCCCCGTGGCTTCCCCGGGGCCGGTTCTGGCGCCCGCCGCTCCCAGCCGAGGAGGAGGGTTTTCCTGTGCTGTCACACTAACGAATCATCTTTTCCACTCTGTGCTCTGTAGGTGATTTGTGTCGGTGCCATCGGCTGCCGGGGCCTCAGTGCCAGGCGAGGGGGTCGGCGCTCTGGCACCCAGGGCACGGCAGGCCCGGAGCCAGGGTGATGGGCTGGGGGCGAGGGACCTTGGGGCGGAGAGGGCTCAGCTTTGATGTCCCACGCAGAAGCCCGAGGTGCGGGTAATGGAAACTTCTGGGCAGCTTTATTTATCCCCCGCTCCGGTTACAATCCCGGCTTGCCTTCCCCATTGTCCGGAGGGAAATTCAAGCCTCAGCTGGTGTCGCCGGGGCTGGCGGGGGGGAGCCGGGGCCGTCCTCGCCGCGGGCTGGCCGGGGTGCGAGGCTGGCAGCGGCGGCGGGTGCCGCCATCCTCCCGGGCAGGGTGGCTCCGAGACAACTTGGCGGCGGGGAGGCAACTTGTGTTTGCCATCACCTAATCGCCTGTTAATTAATTAACCGCAGGCTGGGGCAGTGCTGGGCCCCAGTGAGGGTCTCCAGGGCCTCCGTCCCTCTTGCAACAAGCCAGCGAGGGACCCTCCTTTCACACCCAAATTAGCCCCCGCTGCCTGCCCGCACCAGCACCCCTTGGCCCCGGTGAAGCCCTCGCAGCTCCAGCGTCAGGGCTGCAGGCGAAGGAGAGGTGCAAGAAACCCGCCCCCCCAGCGCCCCCCGAGCCGGAGGTGGCAGCAGGGGCTGGGTTCGGCAGCCCCTTGCCCGCTGCCGCGGGGCTTTGTGCTGCCGTGACTGATGGGGCGAAGCGCCTTGCATCCACCACCCCCAGGGGTGCCGGGACAGCAGGAGAAGTTGAACGACTAATCTGAGAAAAGCTTTTGCCTCCCCGAGGAGCGGGCGCAGCAGCTGAAGTGTGAAGGAGCCCCCCCACTGCCTGTGCAGTGCCGGGGGGGGGATGGTGTCCTGCCGTGGGGTGCTGGGAGGCAGGCGTGCCCCTGGCTGGGCACTATGTCCCTTCCCCAAGGCTGCTGCTGATGGTGGTGGTGCCAGGGCAGGGACTCTGCCTGGCCCACACCGCTGGGGGGGGTCATCGCAGCCTCACGGGCTCCCCGGGCTACTGGAGGAGTTTGTTTGGGCAGGTAAAAGGGCTGTGACCTGGGGCAGGCGAGTCAATATTGGCTGTGGGACAGGCTCCAAAGTGCAGCCGGGGGAGCTGGGCAGAGCTGCGTCCCTGTGCTGGGGTACAGCCTGTACACCAGACCCCCCCGCCCCAGGCAGGCAGCCCCACGGCGCTGAGCCCTGAGCCAGCTCGGTGCACCTTTATCTTGCACTCGCAGTGTGGCACGGTGATGGTGCTGGGGCCTGTGTGTGTCCTGGCTCACGGTGCCTGGCGGGGACAGCCTGCCCTTGAGCGCCCCGGCACTTGCCAAGGAACTCGCTGCCCCTGGAGCGCTCAGCCAGAGCTGGGGCAGGCAGGAGCAGGATTGGGGCAGCGGTGGGGCTGCCACCACCCGACCACCTCAGCTCTCGGCCCCGGCAGCGCAGCCCGCGCCGCTGCAGGCACTGGGAGCGACAGCTTTTCCACAGAGCCCGCCCCAAAGCAGAGCTGCCCCGTGGAAGGGCTCTGTGCCGGGGACACCGGCTGTCCCCTTGTCACAGCCACCTCCAACCTTGTGCCAGGGAGGCTCAGCCTTCCTCTGCATCCCCCCCCCACCCCAAGATCATCCCTGCATCCCCTTGCCGTCCAGGCAGCCCAGCAGCTGCCTGCAGCAGGGTGGGGGGGGGGCTGCAGAAGCCCTTCTGCGAGGGGCAAGCAGGGCTCAGGGGCAGCACCCCAGCCTGGGCACCACTGCCATGGCCACCCGTCCCCAGTGCCAGCAGAGGCTGAGCCGTGAGAGCAGGCTCAGGACACCCCAAGGTCCTGGTCCAGCCAAGCATGGAAAAGTCAAGCCTAGTGCCCCCCAGCAGCCCCTGGGCTGTGGCAGTTATGCCCCTTACAAGGAAGGACCCTCCCTCCAGGTTTTGAGTAGCAGAAGGAAAGTCTCTGTGCTCTGGGAATGTGCTAAAAATCCCGAGTTACACAGACTATGAGGAAGCCAAGAGGGGACCAAGCTCAAGGCCCACTGCAGCCCCACAGCCACCTCCTGAGGCCGTGCTGGAACTCCAGAGGCCAGGGGTACCCTGCTGGGGTTTGTCACAGGCCAGCTCCGGAGAGAGGGCGGGTGCAGCTGGGCCAGTGACCGTCCCCCAGCGGGCAGCGCGGCCATGGCTGCCCACCAGCCCTATGCACTCGCCTGCCAGGCGTGGGGACAGCTATTTATAGCCCCTGCACAGGACACTAATGCCATGCAGGGGCTGCTATAAAAAGCAAGTCTCCAAAAAGGTCTTGGAGCAGATGCTGGTGTGAGGTCTCCACGCTGAAAGGTCCCAGCTTGGGTCACGCTCTGATTCACCCAGGTACTGGTGCGTGCCCAGCAAGACAAACCACCTCCTGCGGAGAGGGGATGGGGCTTCTCTGGGGAAAGCAGCATCTGTCCCTCACCCTCAAACCCATCAGGGGGTTTCCTCTGCCCAGCAGAGCTGGACCTGGCTCCTCAGCAGGGAGGATGATGGAGACACCCAGGAAACCATCACCCTCCCAGCAGCGCAGCAGGCAACTGCGGGCAAAACTTTGGCAGCACACTGGCAGCTTCCCCTTCAGCTGCTAGAGAGCAGGATGGTGGGCTGGGAGCGGCACTTTCAGGGACAGGGACAACAGCCCTTGCTGGTCTGAGCTGGCCGCGGTTACAAAACACATCAACAACACAAGGGAAGCAGTTTTGACGGCCATCCAGGCAGGCAACGCTGGGGTGAAAGAGCAGACATTTCAGCTGCCCCCTCACCCCCTTGTGTTCCCGACAGGAGAGCTGCTCAGTGCCATCCCCCATGCTCTGGCAGGACAAGTGTCACACTGGCAGGAGACAAGGGACTGGACGGGGAGCCCAGCCCGAGGACAGCTCCCACAGGCTGGTGACCTCTCCCTGAGCAGGGGCAGGAAGGGCAGAGCCCCGTCCCTCGGCTCTGGGGAGGCTGAGGAGCAGGGCCAGCTCCGAGCACAGGGGGGGGTGTGAGGGCAGCCCGGCTGCAGAGGGCACAGCCCAGCCCAGCTGCCACCCTGGGAGCCGAGGCAGAGCCCGGGGCTGCTGTAACCACACCTGAGCAGGAGGCCTAGGAGATGGTTCTTCAGAGTTGTGAGCTGACCTGACCCAGACTCACTGTCCCCTCGCTCTGCAGCTCCGTTTTCCCTCCGGACGGCAGCAGGATCGTGTCTGACGGGGGCTCTGGGGAAGGCAGAGAAGAGATGAGCACAAGGCACCCCCAAAGGACACGCTGCAAACTGGATTTACAAACACAAGTACATAATGTTTATTTTTAAGTTTCCAATTTATTACAAGTACAGCCCTTAGCAGAAACCCCCTCCCCCCCCAATGACATTTATTTTTTTTAAAAAAATGTACAGTTCCATGTAGGACCTGCAGAAAACGTTCTCTATGAACAGGACAAAACAAAGCCTCTGAAGGGGACGTGCGAAATACAAACGTCAGTGCTATTCTGTGGGGCAGAGAGCTGAGGCTGGGGAGAGGGGAAGAGGGAAGTGGCTGGAAACCTGCCTAGTCTCTGCAGCCATTGACAGTCCAGAACTGAAACAAATACCTGTTAAAAAAAAAACCTAAAAAGTTCACAAAACTAGGCTGCAGTTTTTAATGGATGATTCTTTTCTTCCCAAATCACAGGAGCTGCAACAGCTGCTTTTGCTTTTCTGTTACAAAACCAGTATAGAGCAGCCCTGTTTGTTCCAAATTGAAGACTTCTGTAATAAAAAGTTCAAGCTCTGATTGTATGAGCAAAACTTCTCATGATGGAGAGGGAGAGGTGATGAGAAAACCGCACCCTTTTCTTAGAGAAAAGTAAGTGTCTTGGGCAGCAGGACCCGCTGCTGGGGCTGCAGCGGAGCAGCCTCCCAGCAGGATTGGGACGGTCCTCACTGCGCTGGGGGAGTGCGAGGGAGGTGAGCTAGGGAACGTGTTACTATAAAACATGGCGAGAGCACGGCTAGAGAGGGACTGGGAGACCCCCGCCAACAAGTCCCCCAGTGCAACTCCAGCTACTGGTAGGAAAATGAGTTTTAAACGGGGGGAAAATATAAAGCAAACACGAGTCCATATAAACTGTACATGTGCCAAAGCAAGACAACGGTATCTTACAGGTGTTCTTTGTACAAGATCACAGCTAGAAACAAGCCACTTTTAACTAGAAAATTAATTTAAAAAGTTACACAGAACATGTTTCTGCTGCTCTCCTTGCCCTGGAGCTCCCTACAGGGCACACAGAAAACCATGCTCTCCAGTATGCTTCTGGCACTCGGTTCATCCAAAGGGCTACATCGTTGTGTGCTGTTCAAGGTGAGCAGGGAAGCCAACTGCCTCCTCTTTGCTGTGTACGTGTGAAGAGCTGAGCTCAGAAGAACCCTCTTCAGAGCGCAACCTCGAGAGATCGCTCCCCGAGGAGAGAGGGGAAAAGCAAGAGCACCTCAAAGCCAATTGTGTTAGGATGCTGGTGAAAGCCGTATCTCCATAAATGTAAGTGCTTGCTTGCCCTGTACAGCCCTTCATTGGGGGCTCAAAATTAACACCATATAAATATATACATACAAGAACTAGCAGCCCATTGGCCTGATCGCACCTCGTCCTTCCGTGCAGCAATATGATCCCTCCCTGCACCAGCTCAAGGCTGGTTTCACATCACAGGCAGCAGAAAGCAGAGGTCCCACCGCGCTCCGGCGCTGGCTGCTCGCAGGGGGGAGGAAGTGGCTCATCCCAAGGAAGCCGACAGCACCCGAGCTGGAGTAGGCTTCGTGCTCCCCTGCCCAGCCAGGCTTTGGCCAGGCCTTCCCCTTGCCCTCCCACCTTCCCCTCCCAGCAGGACAGACCCATTCAGAGCTTTGTGGATTCTGCAGGAAGTCATCTCTGCTCACTCAACAGATGACCAAATTCTTGAGAAAATTGCAGAAAAATTAAAACTAGGACGGGCCAAAGGGAAGGCTGGATTAATAGAGGAAGTGCCTGATGCTTCCCAACTCCCTCCAGACAACCCATCCTGGGCCCGGCAGCACCAGAAGGCCTGCTCCAGCTCTGGCTCTCCCCCTAGTCTCCCCATCCCTCATTTCTTCCTTTTCCGCCCCCGGGAATGTTCAAGGGGCTCTGACTCACTGTCCCCTTCCTGCTCCTCCAGTCCCTGACACCTGGCAGAGAGCATCTTGCGTTTCCTGCGTGCATACGTGTGGCCAGGCAGGTGTTTGTGCACCATGTCAATAAAACACTGTTCCGTCTTCTCCAGGCAGGACAGTACGTGACTCCCATTCTGGTTGTAGCGCTCGGCGTTGGAGAACACCTGCTTGATGTCAGAGAGGAACTCCTGCACCGAGCGGTAATTGCCACAAGAGCACTTGCTCTGCATAGTCTGGAAGTCCATAGGGTTGCTGATGACCTCAAAGTAATCTTCAGCTTCCTCCGTGGTCACTGGCTCCCTGCCGAACAGAGAGCCACAAAGATAGGAGGAAAAGGACAGCCCCAGCCGCACCAGCGCAGAGCTGCAGGGGAGCAAGAATCACCTCCACCCCCTTCGCTCGAGCGCCAGCCCCGACCCGCACCCCTGAACGCCCGTAACAAGCCCAGGCAGCACCTCGACGGCACTACAGACACGTCAGCCCCACGGTGGCCACGGCCCCACGATGGGAGGGACAGCGGCTTGTCCTTCTGCCCAGAGAGCTGGTCCAGGCACGGGGACTGGCACGTGGCAGCTACAGCTACCTTCCCTCTGTGACACCGCCTAGAGAGCGCCCTGAAAATCTTGGGGGCTGCAGAAATCACCTCCCCCCCAGCCTCCCCTCTTTGGCCCACGGCCTACCACCCTCTGTTACACCACCTCTGAAGGACCCCAGGTCTCCAGTCCAACAGAGGACTGAGACAATGTGGCGGTTTCTTCTGCAGCTCCACTCCCTTTCTTCCTATCTGTAACTTCCTTCCGACACCCCGGTCTCACAGCCAGCAAGCGGGTCGGGCAGGACTGCAGCAGGGCCAGCCCGCACCGACACGCGGCCTGCGACAGCCCTGTGCCGCAGCGCGGGAGGCCACCTGCCCTCACCTGAAGGGCCAGCTAAAGCGGTACTTGATCAGCTTGCTGAGGATTTCCTCACACTTCTGCAACTCGAGGTTTTGGCGACGTGCCGTCTTCTTTGTTTGAAGGACCTGCCCACAGAAAGGATGCTGTTAAAAGGAGGGAACCACTCCAGGCTTCAGTGTTCAGCAAACGGTTTTGAGGCCAAGGAAGTTGGTTCTTAGCAAAGCTTTTCTTTTTAATCCTCTTGCTTACACGCTAGAGTCTCAATGGTTGGGGATATGTACTGCTGTTGCAGAAACAAAGTTCAAGTCTTTCAAATACAGCCATCTTCCACAATAATCAAAAGGCAAACTGCTCTGCTGCAGGACCTTTGATGGTAACAGCCAAGACATGCAGTGGCAGCTTGAGCTACAGAACGGAAGCCCCATGCAGAAGCACTGGTGGGAATAGCTCACAAACAGCCTGTCTTTTCTCTGGGGACAGCAAGCTTTTTCAAGATAGGTTCAAAGGCAACATGGTCAAACAAGCAGCCAAAGAATAAATGACAGCAAGTAGAGAGCAGAAATCCCCGCTCCCTGCCTTCTCCAGCAGACAGCACGCGAGAGGCAGAGGGAGAAAGCATTTGTGCTGCTGTACTGACGCTGCAGAGCCAACCCTGCCATTTTAAATACCGAGGAGCAGCTGATGCCTCGAGCCCTGCTGTCCCGTGCCCAGGCTGAACACAAGGTCAGCCATTTGCCTGGGGATCCGCAGCAGGTCGGCCCCCAGCACAGGGACAGCCCCTCTGCTCTGAGCGCGCAGCTCGTGGGGCATCGCTGCTTAGGGTACATCAGGTGACAGGAAGGCTCCACAACACCGGGAACTATTCCTGACCCAGCTTCAGTCTCTTCCCAGGACTATCGGTAAGTGAAAGAGCCCTAGCAGAGCCCTCTTCCCCATGTCAGTGTTTTGTCAGAGACCCTGACCCAGCCGCTCCAGTAAGATTTTCCCCACTTGAACGCTCCTCTAAGCCAGCTGCGGCAGCCCATGCTGGGCTTGCTGGTTTGGTTGCCCTCCAGTCTATAACAGACCAGCTAAAAGGACACTGCAGATCCACTAGCCAGCCCACCCACACCCAGTGTAAGAAGCAGTAAGCTCAAAGACCGTGATCAAGATCCCTCAAGAAGAGCAACAGGATACACCAGCGCTACTAGTGCCGGTTGGTGGACAGATGGCAGATCTAGTAGAGGCTTGTGACGTGGCCCATGGGGCTGAAGTATCCTCACGTATCCCCTGCGGTGTGTCCCTCCCCAGGACAAACAGCACAGCACACTGCAGCTCCACCCTGCCTAGCATGCACGCATGCACAAGATTGCTCTGTTCAGGAGCATATGGTTTTATTCTTTAAATGTCAAGTGAAACCTAAACCGGCCAAATTATGTCCTGGAGGTTGGGGAGTGACCATATGGACAACAACTGTCAGAAAATGGCCAAGGCTAGGGAGCAAGGGTCCAGCATTGCTGGCATTCTCTGATCATCCAGGACCCCCTCAGTCCCCCCACCTCTCTGCAGAGACATATGGATACTATTTAAAACCCTTTAACAAGCTGCAGGCTGCCTGCTACTCAAGGGGGACAATGTGTGAAAGCGGCTGGGGAAAGATGCCTGGCATATCTGTGCTCCGTTTGTACTGGGCCCTTAAGGATATGCCTCTTTTGTTAACCCACCCCCAGCCCAGCCCGGGTTTCACAATATGATTCAGGGTATTTCTTTGGGAAGGGGAGGGGAGGAAGCGTGACACCTGTTTCGTTTATAACTCATGATGTGAGCAGCCTCGGGGGAGCAATTTGGCTCTTACCAGCTCATCAATGTCTGCGCCGTTGACAGGTGCAGCCCGCTGCCGGGGTCCCCTGGCAGGGTGCAGCGACTGCTTCTTCCTTTGGTGCCTTCCCTGCCTCGAGGAGTACATGGCTGTGCTCTGCTTGCCCCGAGCTGCCTTTCTGGGTCTCACTGAAACATATAAGCCATAGGCTTAGAGGAATGGGTTAACCTGGAAGCAGAGATCACAAGGCCTTTGCCCAGCCACACACACCAGGCAGAGCGTCGCTCACAGCACAGAGGCGATAGTGAACCCACTGAACCCACAGACGGCTGCAACACGGCAGCTTCCTGTCAGCCCACCCTCACCCAACACACGCTCGTGTCAGCGGTGCTTTTGATACCCTCTCCAGATGGGATAGTCGCCTCCTGTCCAAAGGGAGGCCGCTGCCGTCTGGCAACAGCCTCCTGCTAAGGGTGGTCACACACGCCAGCACTGGCAGACCCTCGAGCTCCGAGGGAGGCCTGGGAGCTTCCAGCTCCTCTGCCACAGGTACAGCTTGCCCAGGGTCATACCAGCAAGCCTCTGGCCTGCAGAACCAAGTGCTGAGACCCTGATGCCTCCAGACTCGAGGGAGGGCAGGGGAAGCAGTGCAAGCACAGAGAGTTGTCTCAGATGTAACTGCAACATCCCTTCTGAAAGCACTGGGAGCAGAAACTTGCAGTTTTTCCCTGGCTTCCTGCTGCCCCCTTGCTCCTCACCAGTTTGGGGACGGGTGCTTTTCCAAGCATTTACAAGTGGCCCACACAGTGGGATAATCCAGTTGCTAAGCCCCCCTGAAAAGTGAACTGTGTGCAGGGGGAGTGTCGAGTTACCGCAGCCAGGAGCTGCTCCACGTGCTGCAAGTGGGAAACAACGGGATTTTATTCCCCAAGATGGGGACTGCTGCATTATATCCCAAAGAAAGGCGCTTGCCTGTTTGTTGGTCTGTCTGTCAGAGCCTCACACTGATGGAAATACAAGTGTGCGGACACACTCCCTTGTCTTAAGTTTCTCCCATGACCCCTCTGTATCAGGAGAGTGTGCTGGTCGCCTTCCCCAGCCAAGCTCCTTCCACCTGGTCACAAGTGCTTGAGCAAGCTGTATCCAGCGCACTGTAGCACTTCATCTGCGGCCTCTAATCCAGCCCTGTCCAATAAATCATCTTGCCGGGCCCCCCACACAAGGAGCGTGTGTCGGGGCAGTGGGATATCTGCCTGCTGTTGCTCTGCTTGTGTGTCAAGCGTGCGGCACGTGTTAAATGTCTGACAGTCCAACATTCTAGGTTATATCCCTCAGGATAAATGCCACGAGGATTAAAGGGACTTCTCTATTAAAACAAAAGTTTTCCACAGTGACCTTTCCATGTTAATGCTCTTTAAAACCAGGAGTTGCATTTAGCGCTTTATTTTTAGTGACTGTAACCCTCTTTGCTATTGTTTGGAAACCTTGGCTCAGCTCCTGACTTGGCCATGCAACACAGGCTGAACACACTCCAAGTGTGGACATGGATACACCACAGAACAACAAGCAGTGTACGTAGCCAGGGTATCAGTGAACATCCCTGAAACCAGAATAAAGCAGGGGAATCAAGACTGATAGACCTGGATGGAAACCCTTGAAAGAACATGGGATAATCCTTTGGGTCCCAGGCTCCGGATTCCAAGACAACCTGAAGTTGATTTTATGTCAGTCAAGGGCATTTTGACAGAAAGCAGATGTTGGCAGCATGTCATTTCAAGATTGATCTTTTCAGTGCATCAAGTTGCCCAAATGAGACCAAGTCAAATTCCTCTAAAAACAGAGTGGATACACATACTAAAATGTGGTTAAATGGAGCAGCAGTCATTGAGGAGTTCAGAAAATGCTCTTTTATTCCACTCCGCTGCCCAGGAATGAGCCAGTTATGCATCCCAAGTGGTCTCTGCATGCAACCAACAGGTGCTGGTGGTCCAGGCCACTCCACCTCGAGTAGTGTGCCTTCCCACAGCAACGGGCAGAGAAGTGCTCGCCCTACTATCTGAAAATGCCTCCCTGCCAAATCACTAGAAAACCTGCACTTAAGAGGTTATGAGGTGGTGGGAAGGGAAAGAGCAAGGAGAGGGGGTTGTGGTTAAAGCTCCAGAAGCATCTATTAACAGCATCCAGCAAACCCTGTAGGTGCAGAGACCGCCAGTCTCAGTAACGGGTAACGCTGCTGCCTCGCCCTGCCCCGCGTCCCCCGGGGAGGGGCTGAGCAGCGAGCGAGAGTCCCCACAGTCTCAGCCTTTGCGAGCGCTGACCCGATCACAGAGGGACAGGAGTCTCCCCCAGCTCCCCGGGCATGTACAGCACACCCACAGCCCTCCCCTGTGACATCTCCCGCTGTTTCCAAGAACCTGTCCTGTGTGAGGAAAAGCCCGAGTCCCAAATAGGATCAATACTTTAGACACTGAAGGCAGTGTCTTAAATGTTTTCTGTTACTGCATGGTCAAAGCCTTACATTTCAGTCCAGCAACTTCATAATCTTCTTCCTCCTCCTCTTCCTCCTCAGCATCTGGTTCATCAGAAGCTTCCTCATCTTCACCATCTTCATCTTCAGCAGAATCCTCTGCATAGTTCCTAGAGTAAGGCAGGGAAACACATTTGTTGTACCAGCGCCTCGGTGTAAGAGGCCCTGGGCCCTCTGTACTGCTTGTGCACAGGCAGGGACTTGCTGACCACCTCAGTGTAAAATAAACACCCAGTCTCAGACTGAAGCAGCCTACTGTATTTCAGAGAGTATCAAGTTGTAGCTACAGCTAAAAGGGCACTTCCCAGGCCATCGTCTGAACATCTGGGCAGAAAATCCCCAACAGCTGAATCTGTATATTTTTTGCTTTTCTAAGCACCTTGACCACGTGATAACGGATTTTAAGACTGTGATTGCTGTGCAATTACTCCTCCCCAAGAGAATGTGCTGCTGTTTTACCCAGGTCTGCAGGCCTGGCCTAAGGAGTTTCAAAAGGGGGGCTTTGTTTCTGCTGGAATATTTTCCCCTTGTCTCCTTCCACTGTCACAACACTTGCACGTGCACTATAGGAAACAAACGTCGTTTAGTATTATTCACAGCTAAGCATGGATTTATTAGTGAGCAAATGTCAGACTTCTCATCTGCTGATGTCAGAAGCCACAGAGACTCCCTGCCCAGGACAGCTCTGACTTCTTGCATGTGTCTGTTAAAGCATTCAAATTATTACAAAACCAGGAAAACAAAACAGCACGCATAGGCAAAAGGGGACAAAGGCAAAGCTGTTGTGGGAGTCTCAAACCTCTGGAGAAAGAGGATCTTGAGCAGTAAAAGGAGTAAGAATAAGCTCCCACAATGGGGGGAGGAGTGCTCCCAGGCTGACATTTTTTTCCTGCCTCCGCTAGGAAGAGGAGAGCAGCAAGCAGATAACAAGACAGGTGTTACCCACCTGATGGCTCTCATCCAGGAGCCAAGCAGCTTGCAGGTGACTCTGCCACATCAAAGTAACTATGATCTCAGGCTAGAACAGCTGCACTGAAGCCCTGTCATTTCTGCACAAGCCTGATGAACCCTTAAATGGTGCCCAGGGAGTAAGTAATACTTTTAAGGCCATACACCACCTGCACATTACAGACTAGTACACCTCTTATTGTGCTGCTGCTCTGGAAGGGAGCTTATGCTTCAGATGCCGTTTGATAGCCTCACCTTGTGAGCAGCAGGTAGATGCAGCACAGTCACAATCAGCAGAGGACATACATTGCAAACAGAATAATACATCTCACATACATTTAACTTCCAGCTTGCAATTCAAAAAACAATTCAACCTCTTGCTGTCAGGAGGCAACTACTAATTTCTGCTGCATAGAACAACTTTGATTCCTCCTCAAATCATGTTCCCTCTGTAGCTCCATAAGGGCTCCTGTCTTGTTAAGGTTTATCAAGTCCAGAAAATGATCAGAGTGGCATTTTGTGGCCTGATTTTCAGTAGTACAGTAGGGGCTGAGCTGCAGCCTGGAGTGATGTCTGCTCTAACTTGACAGGAACACAACAGTAAGAGCCCAGTGGACTACAGAGCAGCAGTGGTACCAACTACACTCCCATGAAAACAGCAACCCAAGTAGCTGCTCAGTCAAAGGAAACAACAGCCCTTAGTGCACAGGACTTGGGTTGATGTGCACGTTTTCACTGCCAAACATAAGTTATTTATTAAAACTCCTGAAGTTGTCTTAGGTCAGTATAACACAGGTGTGCTGAAGTTACAGCCTGAAAGAATTGCTTTTCTATTGTTCCAGTGCCTTTGAGTTAACTAGGCTATTTCAAACCTTTTAGAGGGGCTGTCTCAGGCTGTTCTGGTCATCTTGTGGAAGCACGGCTAGAACTGTGCCTCAGTGGTAACGCAAAGGAAAGGAAGGTCACTCACCTGCCTCGCGAGCTGCGCCTGGCAGTCGACGGCTGACACGCTGGGCACTGCCATTCACCATCTGGTATCTCATAGAGCGCCGGTCTCAAACAAAACAGGTGGAAGGCTTTGTTACACTCGTCACACAGGATCAGCTTGTCATCCTCACCTAGGAGAGTGCAGCTTACTTGTAAGGAGTGCCACAGCCTTGCTCAACCTGAGAAGCAGAAGCTGCTGCAGTGCTGGAGGTCAGGACAAAGCAAGAGAAAGATGCAAAGTACCCTCTGATGGCAGGGACCCTTCTCAGTTCCACCACTGCAGTGGAAACCAGCAGCATTTAAAACACAAATAAAACAATGCAGAGTCCCTTGCCTTGCAAAGACTTCATTTGAGGCAAAGGTAGAAACCTGCCAAATAGGTTCCACCCAGGCTAAATCTCAAGCCGAACAAAGGGAAAGAGAAATTCACTGCGAAGATGCCCAAGAGCTTAGCAAAAAACTAGAAACGCGGCTGTTCTTTATTCTAGCCTTAATCTGGTCAATCTGCACAGCATCTTCTACTTAAGGTAGCAAGCCTACGAAGAAAATCAGTATGCAGCAGAACTAGTCTCTCTGTGCCTCTCACTGATACAGGGAAACCGGGAGACAGTCCTGAGCTAGCTATTTCAGTTACTGAAAGGGAAAAAAAAGTGCGGAGAGCTTGCCAGCATGTCGATTCTGTGATTTCTCTTTCTCTAACATCCCAGTTCTTAAATTCTGTGAAACTATAATCTACTCTCAGGTGAGCCCCCTCTCACATCTGCCTAGAATCCCCTCTCAACAGCAGACAGGACAGTTTTTGCATTGGTTTAAAATATCCCTGAGGCTCTACAGTGAAGGAGGATGTTGCACCAATTCAGCCCTTATTTCTTTGAAGAGGTGGATGGCATAGCCTTTTGGTAAACAAAAGTGGCCCAGCATTCCCCTAGAGGTCTGTCTGCCCTCATTTCCCACTAGTGTTTCAGCAAATAGAGACAAAAAGCACATGATGAGGCAGAATGTACTACCAAGCTCTTTCCTCCAGGCTTCCATCCAAAAGGAGAGGTTATGGCAGAACAAATACCAGCAGTCCGTCACTGGTGACACCCTTTTTACTTCCCCCTCCACCTGCAGGACTCTAAAGCCCTTCATCCTACAGTGCACACAGGGAAGGGAGCCCCTTGTCACCTATTTGGTTGCCTTCCCAGCCTTATCAGCGGGCAAGGCTTCAAGCTCATCAAGCAGTTCACTCCCACTCTAGTCTCAAAGTAGCATCATCCCACCTCGCTCTCTCCCATTCGGCTACAAAGGATAACAGCCTTCCCAACCTGCCCTTGCTCTTTCCTTCTGCAAAAGATGGGATTAACTGACAAGGCTCAGAGGCCCAAAGACCATTCCAACTTGAAAATGAAACCAGGGAATGGACAGTGGCACAAGTGTTCCCAGAAGGATTTGTAGGTGACTTGTGTCCAAGTATGCTAAATATCCAGGGGAGAGCAGCTCTGCAATGTTCTGCAAGACTGTGTACTGGTTTCGTAAGAATGGTTTATTGGAGTCAGGGTCAAATGTTTCTGTGAGATCAATGCTTCTGACTAAATCCTGACGCTCAAAACTCAAAATACAACCAAAGACAGAGTGACAGACGACAAGGGCATGTTGCCTAAGCAGGGCATGGAGAGGTGACAGCGTCCAACTGTTACACAGGCGTGGGGCAGGAACGCATACCTTTCTTGCGACACACTTTGCATCTGGCATTCTCTGCCGACATATCCCACTTGATACAGGCATCCAGCATCCCGAGCAGCACATGCATACGGGAGAAGGTCTGGGCCTCACGGATTGCTGTCTTCCACTTCTCCATGGCTGAAGCAACCTGCAGACAGACCTAACAACTTACAACGAAGCACACAGACACAGCTCACTACAGTCTGAAGATTTTTTTTTTATATCCTTTAGCTGGACCCTTAATAACTCAACTCTGTATTTCTTTCCTTCTACATAGCCTCAGCAGTCCTATTTGTGGTTTATCCATAACCAGCCTCACTGGATCAGCTTGTTCATAACAGTGGAGCCCTTTTGCATTTCACGGCCAGGCTGAAACAACCTATGTGAACTCCACTAAATTCTTGCTCTGAAAGTCTAACCCAAATAATCATCAGGCTAAGAAAATAAAAGGCAGAAATCTAGCACTGTAAAATGTGGGATGAAAGTCAGGAGACAGCTGGCAGCACCACAGGAGCATGGTGGATTGGAGCAGCCTGTG
This sequence comes from Strix uralensis, assembly GCF_047716275.1. Classification (NCBI taxonomy): domain Eukaryota; kingdom Metazoa; phylum Chordata; class Aves; order Strigiformes; family Strigidae; genus Strix; species Strix uralensis. Next base: position 1,401,405 of record NC_133991.1, on the reverse strand, counting down.
CTGCCCTCCAGTGGGTATTGCAGAGGCACCGGAGCCCATCAGCCAGACCTGCCACACGCTTGGTCCTCCTGGTCCTCCGAGCTGGCAAAAGGGACCATGACATCAGCTACAATCAGATCTGACAGGCAAAGCATTTGGAGCCCCAAATACGAAGCCAGCCGCTTTCCTGAGACAAGATGACCTCAGCGCATGTGAAATCCCAGAATTAGCTGCAAGTGAGGATGAAAGCAGTAAACCTGAGATTTGCACCAAGGCAACTGCTGGAGTCTGCACATAGCAAGCCACATGTGAAATCTCAAACTTGGCTCTGGAGGTTTAGAAACAACGTTGTGGTAAATCGGAAATGCACCAGAACAGAGAAGTAATCCAGAGCCACCGCATGTTCAACTCCATTAATCCTCTGCTTTACAACAATGAGGTGATGGCCTAGACATGACAGGGACATAATGGGACTCAAGTTAATGTTCTTCTACCCCAGGAGAATGAAAAAACAAACAGTGAAGTGTCAGATGGGAAAAACTAAACTCTGCAGCTGACAGCAATTTGGGAGCCAAACAAAACCCAGGATTTTTGCAGAGTTGCACATTCTCCTCTGACTGAATTTGAGGAAGCACAGCATATATTAGATGCTTGGAAAAACACACAAACTGTTCTAAAATGCCAACATCCTTGCTGCCATTGCTAGTGTGGAACCTGGAGCCCGATACATTCAAGACAAACAGAAACCTGCACAGCCGACTGTGGCAGATTACACAGCACTGTGCTATTTCTTTGCAGAACATTGTTGAGGTGCTTCACATACTGTGTAATTGATTTTCCAAGTAACTGTTCCATGGGTTTTGCTGTTAACGTACTGGGTAACTGCTGGGCCAAGATAAATCTGCAAAAGCTGTTGGCAAGTTTTGCTTAGATTTCTCCCCAAGCCTGTGGAATTTAACAGATTTTTAGCCTTGCTTCCCAAGCATCATGAGACTATGGCATTTTAGCAGTACCATTATCAAGGGAGTTCAGACAGCCAACTAGGCAAAACAGGAGATTGAAAGAAGTGACTTAAATATCCTCCTGACTGGAGAGGAGCAACTCAGCAGGGAAAACAAAAAACCCCCACAAAAATACTAAAGGGTAAGTCCTCAGTCACGTTTCAACTTCAGAGTAACAGAAAATGTCTGCTCTGGTAAAGGTGGACAAACCTCCAGCTAGAAAGGCTCTCATCTGGTATCCTAAAGTGACAGAAATCCCTCTGGACAGCTGAAACGGTAATTGCTTGGTTGTGAAGCTGCTCTTTGAGGTATTGTCTGCAGGTGAAGACTGACCCCCCCAATAGACTTCTCCCTTGCAACCACTGCTGACAGCAAGCAGCAGGGGTGAATAACCTACCCACATTCCTCACTACGCTCAGGCAGTTACGCTGCAAAGAGGTCACACACTCCCTGCCATATTCTGGGATAGCCCAGAGTGCTACTGTCACTGGAAATGGGAACATCTGCATAAACAGAGGCACAAGACTGATTTTCAGAAACAGTCATAAGCCAGGTCTCCACTACAATCTTTTGCCACTCAGCAGTGTGATCTCTAGCTGTGTAGCTGAGCCAGCAGGAACCCTCAGTATAGACAATTATGTCAGCAAACGGGTGCCTATTAAGCCATAACTTGTTTCTCACAGGGAAAATGAGACATAATCGTATCACAGGACTGCAATTTCGCTTGTATTGTAAGTACATTAAGTACGTTTTTCCAGTATGGCTATGCTGTATTTTACCTGCTATGTACTCTCAGCGCAGTTCTGGATCTAAAAGACATCATAATTCTTGGCCTATGCAGGATATTTGTCTTTAAAAACTTAACAGTCAGGTTTTTTTCATTGGATAACTATATCTAAGATCTGGGCTGCTCTTTCAATGTCATCTGCAAGGGTCTTCTGCTTTGGCAGAAAGAAAGTTTATTCCAGATAAACTGAGGCAAAAAAACCCCAACCCCAAAAAAACCAACACAAAAACCCAACAAAAAAGTTGTACATTGCTTGTACCACCACAAACGTCTAGAAAACTGTGAGCCAGATAAAGCCAGCACTGCATAAATAAATGCTCCAGAGACATCTGCACAACACAAAAGCCAGTGCTCCAGGGGGAGACCTGCACGACCACACACTGACTGGCAGTGCTACCCCTGTGCCCATACACCTGTAAGGCTGGGCTGCACTCAGACAAATGGGGTAACACCAGAAAAAAATTCTAAGTAACTTAAGATTAGAAGTCCAGCAATATTCAGAAATGACAGTTTAGAGAGGAAAACGTACAAATCAAGATGTTTTAGTCACACAGAGCACTTTGCCTAACTAGGCTGCTGCAGCTGAAAGTTCTGCAGTTGCTAGACCCAAGGCTGCTGCAGAAGCCTGGCCTTGCTGTCACGAACAATGCTCCATAACCACGGCACTGAGAGAGCAATGCTCTAAGGTAGAATGGAGAAACTAACCAAATGTTCATGACCAAAATGGCACAGTTTTCAGGCAAATAAAACCTTGGGTTTGAAATTCGATACAGCTTTAGCAATAGCAGGGAAGCGACCAGGGCTCAAATACAGAGCTCACACTGCTAAATCACTGCCCATTTAGAGAGTAAATCCGATGCTATCCTTAAAGCATGCCCTACAGGTACAACCCTTATTGTCACAGCTGTGAGACACATGAGAGTAAGGCATGATATGGTGTTGCTGTAGATACAGAAAATGTGATAATCCAGGCCCTTTGCATCTCAGACATAACTAATTTTTACAGCTCTGTATTTTGCTGATAGCTTTCAGGATAAGGTAGCCTTCCATTACCTTTGCACTAAGGACTAAAATATTCAAAGTTAGAAGAGTTTAAATACTTCAGGACAACTGAGGAATGTGAAAATTTCTAGTGCCTATCCAAATATCCTGCTAACATGGCAATGCCACAGCATAGCAAATACTTGATGTTCAGAGCTCAGCACACACCGATAGCAGCTTTAAAAAAACCCCCACACCCCAGCACCAGTCAAGCATCTATTTTTTTAAGTTGGGCATTTCAAATGTTTCCGTTGATCCAATTCTCATCTTGCTACTTCTGCTGAAGAGAGGGCAGAGGACTTTGAAGGGGGCAGTGGGCCATGGGCATGTCCCATTCAACTCAGTGCACAGAAACTACCCCTGAGCACTATCCTGAGCACATCCTCTTAGGATGCAACACTGCTTACAGCCCAACTGCCTGCAGGACCCTACCTAATATTTCACAGCCTTCCTCTATCCCTTCTGAGCTTAGATTTGGAAGGTTATTTATTTAGCCCCACAATACCATTTTTCTGCTGCAGGCACATAAGGCTTGTTTGCCCAGAGCAGCTGTGTGCAACCCACAGTTTGGCATCTTCTGGGGGTGTCTCCATGACTTGTGTCTCTTCCTGCATAACGCTGATATCTACCTGAACCTAACTCCCTTGCAGTCACACTTGCAGTGTGTCTCCTTTTTTCAGATCAAAGGCATTAAGCCACCACCAGTCCTCTCTGACAGATACAACTCTTGTTAAGTTCTGTAAAAATGCTCCATAATATGTTTTAATAGAAGTATCCAATTTGTGTGAGGAACTGCACAAAGGAAGTCAAATATTTGACTTGACCCATTTCCTGTTCACGGAGAGAAAATTAAGTGTAATTCCTCAGTATGATTTTCATTTTGCCAATTCCTTTACTATTCAAAATAAACAGGGAACACCTGGCCCCATAAATGACAGACCCACTGCACTCCACACATGGAATGAGGAGATGCTGCTGAGGATTTAGTACCCGATGAAACGTATTGGCCCTGCTCAAAGAGTTATATTACAAGACCGAAACAGAGCCCTGAAGTGAACAATACCTTTGCTTCTTCTGCCATTTTCTTGTCTTCATCTATCTCCTCGGCCTTGGCAATGTAGTCCTCTCCTTGATGTTTCCTTCTCTTCTGCTTAGGGGCCATGAAGCCTTGCAGAAACTTCTTAACAACACCAGCTTGGAGTGCAATCACACACTCTCCAAAATCCTTCAAGCTCTCCAGTGAGTATACCTGTTAGGAAGGGCATATGATCACATAACAGTTGGACATTACTCTCTGTGCTGTCTTAAGTGGGTCTGGGCTGCAAACGGACACATGTGATGCTTAATGCAGCGTTGTTATCTACTGTACTTGGCTATCAGGATATTGCTGCTGCTTCTGCTGGAGTTCATACACAGCTGATGACCATGCACAGCACTGTTCAGGAAAAAGCATCGTGCCTTAAAAAAAAAAAAACCACAAAACCAAAAACCCACCTCACCAAAATCCCAAATTCATGATGACCAAGCACTAAGCCATTCTTCCACTCCTTTAGTGACTTCACTTTTCCCCTCTTCGTAACACTCAGGGTCTCATCTACACAGGGAAGTCTCCGCAGTGACTCAGGATGCAGCTTAAACAGAGCTTTAACCATTCCAAGCCAGACCATGTTGTCCTTTGGTAGGAGGACAACTAGGATGCACTAGTCATAGCAGTGTGTACTCTACCCACACCAAGCAGATGTACCCCCTCCTAAAGACACTCAGTGCACCAGTAATGCTCACATGCGTTAGGCTGGACTAGCCAGAGCACTAAAAATTCATACTTTAGTTCACAGTAACTTCCTTGTGCTGGCATACCCACAAACAGAATATATTTTACATCCTGAAAGTGGGACACAGTCATTACCCCAAGCCTAAAGTGGGCTCGATTTAGGAAAAAACACCCTCCAAAATGGAAAACTGCTGTCTCAACAAGACATACTGGCTTTAACGCAGAAGCTAAAAATCATCTACAAAGAGTTCTGCTAATGCTCCGTAAAGAAGTCCGCCACCAGATGAAGGAAACAGTACAATTTAACACCTGTGCAGGACACCCAGCTCCAACATTATGACTCACCTACACCAAAAGGACCTCAAGCCAGCAGCTGTGTAACCTTGAAATAATAGTTTAGAAAGAGAGGACACATGAGAAAACTGATTTTCCTGATCCTCATGTCCAAGAACAAAAGACTCAAGCCCTTCCACAGAAAGTATCAGACTCTGCTTGTCTTGCTCAGCACTATTTTGCCTGTTCACTTACTCTTGCTTCATATTCTGGTGTCACATCAACATATCCCAGGCCTCCTTTTTGCAGCCGAGTTGCAACCTCAATTAGATCACTTCGGAGGTAGTTCAGCAGTTCCTGGTTGCCATCACAGGATTTGAGGCCCAAGTTCTGTTTCCGAGCCAGATGGATAGAATGTGTGATGTCCTGATACCTGGAAAAATCAAACCCAACCTTTGAATACAAGCAGGCCACTGTCCTGCGAGCTGTGCAGGCACCGGGGCAGAAGTGGTATCCGCTGTGATCTATGTGCTCCACCAGTGCAGAACATTCTTTGAAAGACGCTTGAAAGCACGTGGTAGTGAGTGAAACAGCACTGCCTCTGTTTGCAGTTGCAAGGAGCAATTTAAAGACTGACAGAACCTCTTCACAGGTTAGAGCATTACTTATCAATAACCTGCAGTTACTGCCCAAGAAAAACAGCAATTTCTCATCAGTACCCTCCCCTCTTCAGCACAGGCACAATCAAAGCAAAGCACAGAACGCTGCCCCAGGAATGGAAAGGCTTGCTGTGACGAGGATACACTTTGAGAAGGCACACAGGGGAAAAAAAAAAAAGAGCAGGCTCACCTTTTCTCCAAACGCTCCTTTAGTTGGCTCTCCCTTACTCCTTGTGGGTGCAGGCAATCCAGCAGCTCATCCAAATCCTTCTGACTGTCACAGAGAAACCTGAAAGATATAACATGTACCAACATCAGGTAATGTATGTCTGTGGCAAGACAATTCCTTCTTCTAAATAGTTCACAAGTATTAGTAGGCAGGGATGACGAGTAACCTATATCCCAACCCCATGGAGCAAGGTGAAACTCTTCCAGTAATGCTGTCATAAGCATTCTGACTCAGACTGGCCTCATTTCAAGGTCCCCAAATGTAGCCAATTCCAGGGTAAGAAAAATAAAAACAAAATAAACACAGAACTGATTTATAGATTTTTCCCCATTAAGTTTATTAAAACATTGGCATTTGAATTTAGTCATCTACCCCAGGGATTAGATTCACTAAGTTGCCATCAGTTTAAGTAATCTGAATGTCATTTTAGATGCACTAGAAGAGATTAACATGCTACGCACTGCATAGCACGGCAATTTAATAATTTTTTTCTGCAGAGCCTTCAACTTCTCTCATTAACCCAAGAAGTCCCTAGATGAACAAGGGGTATGTCCTAGGCTTATACCACAATTGCTGATGATGTAGATTTGTGACTGTGCAGGTTATGCCTTCTGCAAGTGCAGAAGTCCTCCCTTCTAAGAAGCTCGCCTTAACTTGAAAGCTCAAATGCAGTATGTGAAAACCATATTCGTTAGCTTTAAACCCTTCTGCTCCAAGTGCTTCAGCACAGCAGCGGAAATCGGCAGTTAGCTGAATCTAAAAGGGGAAAACTTTTGCAGAGTTCTCTACACAAGGCATTCTCTCTGCAATTCCAGAGTACAATTAAGTTTTAATGCTGGGTTGTACATTTAAACTAGCTTTAAGACAGCTGGAAATCATGTTCTTTTCCTTTTTTTTCCCCCCCCCAACTTTAGGACACCATGAAGCCTCCTCACCTGATGGGGGCGGGGATTCAACCTGAGCTTCAGAGCTCATTTACAGAAAATAAGACTAATTACAATCTTCTAGAAGAGGATTGCTCCTTAGAAGAGGGAAGTGAGGAAATAGCAAAATCAACCTTATATAGAAACAACTGCAAAGGACCACTATGTGATCCTTACCAGCCACAGGGAAGACTCCAGATCTAATTTTTCTTCTCGGGCACAAGCTCAGATGAGCCAAGCAACAACTAGAGAAAGATGCTGTTCTGGCTCCTCTTGGAATAACAGTATCCACAATGCTTATTTTTCTGGCAGAAATACTTACTAAAAAATCATATCTGAAAAGAAAATATTTCAGAGTTGTAGTATGTTCGTATTAGGGGAATGGCCTCACAATTTGTGTTCAGTTAGTAAATTAATAAAACATATGATTGATTGTTTAAAAATGGAAGAAAAATAGTTTCTTGCCAGTCACCTGCTTCAGTATACTCCAACCCTGCGGAGCATCCTCACTTTGCACACTCAGATCAAATCTTTTGGCCACCACTATCCTCTGTACACCCTCCCTGCGAGAAACAGGACAGAGCAGCTCCAATTATCTTTCACCCACTAGAGCCTAGCACAGGCACTTCAAAAGTAGTAGTGATTAGGGGCTGGTCATGGGATCCAACAGGCATTCACACAAACCTGTAACAGTATAACTTGTGTCTTTTCCTTATAGCTGACTCTTACGGTGACTAATTAGCATTCCTACATCCACTGGAAGGTCTACAGACAGACCACTGCAAGGACTAGCATTTCTAAGTCTACTAGACTTCTGATAAATAAAGAGAACTTTCTCTACAATGTTTGGTATCAAATTGCTTCCAAACCCTTGGGGCAAATCTTGGGACTGGTCCTAAGCCATATTTCAGCATGAAAAATCTGTCACAATATGGAAATGGCATAAACCAAGCTTCAAAACAGTTGCCCTGCAGATACCCAGCAGAGGACTATTTCTCAGGCATGTTGAGAATGTTGCCTAGGTCATGATGAAACAACATCAGTCACTGCTGGTGATATACCACGGGATCCAGCTGGAAAAATATCTGAGAAGATCATGCCCGAGCTTTCTCAGCTTTCCCCCATGGCTGCAAATCTAAGGGAGGAATTCCCTGCACAGTTTTGTCCTACTGCAAAAATGAAAAGGGACTGCAAACAGTTAACATATGGTGCTTGGATTCTCCAGTTATGTGGTCTGGGGAAAGACAACACAGGCAGCTGGCCAGCGAAAGAAAGCAGATATCATCCTTTTAAGTAAGCTAGGGTTAAGCCCTGGCACAACTTTGTTCTGCTGAAAAGGAAATGGGACAGGGCAGGGAGAACAACTGCAATAGGTACTTAGTCTTCCCAATTCGGTCTGAGAGTAAGAACTGGGATTTCTGGGAGAGAAACTGTTCTGCATCAGCTTGAACTCAAATGTGCAAAATATAAACATATCAAAGAGGTACCTGTGTTAGTTTGCTTGGTGACACCCTGCTGCTCTGCACAGCCACAGCTCCTAAGAACCCTCAGTCTAGCTCCATGCACTCCCTACAGCCTGAAGGAACCACCTGCACCCTCCCTGCAGCTCAACCAGCACCAGGCTGGGAGCATGGACATGGCAAGCCAGGGCTGGCATTTTCAACGGGGGAGGCAACAGGGCTGTGAGCCTGTGGGTCTTGGTAAGAGGGAGGGGAAGGCAATCGGTGCCCTTCATGTGGCTTGACACAGAACTTAGTAACATAACCCAGAGCAGTGGGAAAGATGTCTCCGGAGAGTCAAGACCAGATGGAGGTCTTCAAACTGACACAAAAGGGGGAAATCCTGACTGAGGTAAGGGCTTCCCACATCCCTAAGGAAGAGACTAGATTCTTTTCTTACATTTCTGCCAGCACAAGCCAGCAGACTGGTCAGCACTCAAGACAGAAGGGACAAATGGCACAAGCATCAAGTCCAGAGGAGCTCTCAGTATTCACTCAGGCCAAATATTCCTACCTGTTCCCAGGCTACAGGCTGCAAGGGACAGAGAAAGGTATAAAACCTGGACTGCAGACTAGGGAATGAAGAAATCAAGAGGACAACATCTAGAGGAGCCCAGGATCAGTACCTGCTCTGGAGGGTTGGTGGAAACAGGGGAACTCCATCTGTAGAATATAGGCGTGAGAATGGAGTCTGTCAGCACCCACTCATGGTTAACTCAAATTGTCTGCTGAGGGGACCCGCCATATCATGGAGTATTCCTAATAGATGAAGAACAACGGGAGTTACTCTGCAGAGATGCCACTGTTTCCATAATTCAACTGCTTTCTGACCAGGATGAGCAAGAAGTATCCTGCATACTAATACACTGCAAAGGTTGTGGTTACCCTGTAGTTCTCGCAGCTCACAAAGCACTATGGTACGGACAAAAGACTTTTTCGGGGACTGTGCGCACAGAAGCTTTAAACGGGGAGATTGTTTTAATAAGTATCAGCATCAGTGAAAGTGCTGCACAATGTTAGAAATGGGACTGCTCCATCTGTCTGGAGAAGACAGAAGTAACCAAGACTTACGGTTCTGAATGAGAACAGTGATTCAGCCTCCCCACTTTCAGGACAGAACACTGGGCCCTCTTCTTTTGGGGACAAAGTACTGAAAGCAGAAACCACTTCCACGAGATACTGTTTCTGCAGCTCTTGGCAGAAGAATGGAATCTATTTCTCTTTTTATCAGTGTCCTACCAGCTCCCATGCTCAAGGAGAAAAGGGGCAGGACTATGAAATACAACCATTCATATAGTTAATCTGGTCTTCATCTCAAAGTCTCATCAGTCTAGAGTATAAAAGGGTAAAGCTAGAGATGCTCTATGTGCACTGTGAGGCTACTCTTAATCTCATGTTAGATGGACTACTAGGAAAAAAGAGATGACAGGAGTTAAAGCAGAACACAAAGAAATGAAACTTTTTATGCACCACATGCTAACACTGTGAGTTCTAGCTGAATAAGTCCTTGTACCCAAACAACAGGGGGTGTAGATATTCAAGGACTTCAGTGGGGCCTCAGGGCATGCAAGGGCAATGTGCAAAGAGCAGCCAAGGAGGAGACTCTTCCATAACCATCTATGGTTACGGGAGTCCTTGAGATTGGAGAGATCAATGACAAGGCCACAGAGAAATACATTAACAGGAATATGGATTTCCTCAGAGGGAAGTTCTAGTTACTGGCAGCTCTCAGGTTGTCACTTGTGTTTTTGTGGAGGCTTACCTGTAAATGGTCACAGGTGTCAAACAGGTACTTAGCAAGCAAGCTCTTTGCAGTTTTAGAGCTTTAAAGAAAAGTCTTTGAGCTGAGGAAGCTTACTGCTTATCTGCAGAAATGGCTTTAGGGTGGCCCTTCAGTTAAGAGAAAGTCATGCAGACAGCACACAAGAATGCTAAGTTAGAAGTGGTTGTTTTCTTTGGAAAGCTGTCATTGTGCCCCCTGCTCACTTTAAGGGCGTGAAGGCTCAGATCTGCCATTTGCATTGCTCTACCTCGACATCCTGACACTGCCAACCTGCTTGGCAGAAATGCACACAGGCATGATACTCTCAGTAAAAAAAATCAGCAAGTGCTGTGACTGTCAGCAGCCTTTCCTACCAGGTACCAAAAAGGACAGAAATCAAAGACACTGTGGCCAGGCCATGAAAAAATCCCGCCCAGCTCAGTATCTTATTTCTGAGTGGCAAAAAGGCAGAGCAGGCATGCAGTGACATTTCTTCAATCTGATCCTACAGATTTTAGCACCTGCTGGTTTGAGGACTTCCTTGTGTGCCAGGACAAGAATCTTTGTGCTTAATACTCCTCAATGAACTCCTCTTTCAGCGATTTGTCCAACTGGTGCTTTGAAGGGGTACACATTTGAAGATCCACAGCAGCTGGCAGCAGTGAGTTGCGTACATCAGCTGTATGATCTGAAGCAGTACTTTCCTCACTATTTCAAAACTGCCATTTGCTAGTTTAATTTCCTGATCCCTTTTTTCTGTATTAAAAGAAAATCTTCTTTCTTTAGACTTCCCCATTCTTCTCTAGCAATACTCTCCCTCTCCCTCCACATACAAATTAAAGTATTTCTGTAATTTGTTTCATATTTCTTAGCCAATTATTCACTCATGAGAAGAGCTTCCCTCTTATCCTACGGCAGGCCCTGTAACAACAGATCTTGTGCAGCATGATTGTTCCCCAAGGACAAAAAAAATTGTTTTGCCCTTAGTCTGTACTTCAGTTTATCACCCTTTTTATTTCGTTCATTTGGACTCAACCACAGATAAGTGGGCCTTCTTACTTTTAATAGCTTTCTTATCCTGATGTGAACCATACTGAGAATGTTTTGTTATTGTTGCTGCTGCTTTGTTCCCAAGTTTCCTCAAACCTTTTCTTCAAAGGACAGAGGCAGCACTTGCTCTGACCATCTAGTATGGAAGCTTTAAGACAATCTCTTGGAAAGCATTTTAGGCTTTGGGCTGCCACTTTAAACTTTTTTCATTTTTTAAACAAGCTTCCTAATTCTTTTTGTTACTCTCTCTTTTTTTAAAAGAGAATATCACCACATATGATGGTCACTTCATACACAGCAGCTCTTAGTAACAGAATACAATTCAGTCCTGAGAGTGTACCAGACCTGGTTCAAAGAGCTGCTTCTCCTGGGCTGTATGACTAGTTACTCTACAAAGCACTCCTACCTTTGTAACCACTTTGATCTCTCCCAGCATGTCAGAGTTGTCTGATCGAGCAAGTCAACACTGTAATATCAAATACTGTGCTTTTTTGAGTTCAGCCTGGAATTACAAGTTGCAGGGATTCTGTGTTATTTAACTCGTCCAATACAGCTCTATGTTGTCTTCAGTTTACAGCAATATGCACTACTAATTTAAACTACTGTTTTCCTTATATAATTTGTCCTTCTACTGGAACATACCTTGGCATCTCTGCTAAATGAAGATCAAGTATTAGAAGAGGCAGTTGGAAAGAGCAGAGGGGACTTCCCTGTGGATCGTACTGTCCTCTACAACCTCCTGCTTAGCACCCATTCCCTAGGAAAGCCCAATCGCTTGAAGTTTGGCCACGTGACAAGATGTGTGAAGGACTAGAGTGAGAAAGGGGTGGAGATTGTCATGGCAACACTGGACAGAGTGAAGGCATGCAGAGAAAACTCTGCTGTCTCTTACGACCTTCTAGCAATGAAAGAGAAGGGATAGAGCAATAGAGTCAGCACTCAATGCTGGTAGTTTAGAAGAATCAAGACATCCACAAATTTCAGTCTCTTTGACAGCTCCTGGTGGGGGAGCAGGAACATCTTTAGTAAAGTAGTTCTGACTTGCAGCAGCAGAACTACGCTTTGAAGCTCAGACCACAACTGGTGATACAAAGGCCAAGTAACCCCACTTTGTGTGTCAGCAGTGGAAAACTGGGGAAAAGCTGCTGCCAACGGGGGAGCTGCAGGAGCAAGTACTTTGTGACAGTTACTTCTCGGCGTTATCTAAAAAACACAGAGTCCTTCACAGGCAGTTTAGTAGGTGAAGCTGTAAGCCAGTGTTTTCTGGCACGGAAACATTGCTGATCACTCCTTACTACACAGGGTGACAGTCAACATAGGAGATTTTCTTTAAAGATAAAAGACAGTGGTAGGGCCAGTTACTGGAGCAAGTCACAAACATGCTCAAAGATAAGAGTGTTTAGATTTGAATCACTTAGAAGACACGCTGATGGCTACTGCTTGGCACTGGCAAGCATTAAAGGGATAACAAGCTATCAACATGGAAGAATAATTTTGCTAAGCTATAATTATCAGTAGCAACAAAATCAAGTCCATATCTGGTGCTACAGAAACAAATGGACACCACCATAGTTTGCTGTGAAGCCTAGGAAGGCGCTAGGGGATGGCTCTGCACATCTCACATAGTACAAGAACACGCAGGAACACAGGCCTGTCTCCAAAGATCTCAATGAAGACTTTAATTTCATGTGCTCAGGAACCCCATGTGCCACAATTCAGCTCTGCTGAGATGAACCACGAAAGAAAATCTAGACACACTTAGCTAGGTCACTGCTCCCCTCCTTGTTTGTGCCTTTTTTTAAGTAACACTTACCAATACTGAAAAAAGTACACAGCAATTCTTTTAAATTAACAATTCTTCTGAATGTAAAACATTTAAAAAGCAATACATCGAAGTATCATTTTACCAGCTTAATTTACACTGCCTTTAAGTCTGATTTATTAGGTTGATTATAATGGTTCCACCAGCTCTTGGACTGGCTGCCCTATTAGCCATTCACTACTAATAATAAGATCAGTAAGAGGTCTGGAGAGCTGCTGAACTAATCCACCTGTTAAGTAAGGCCTATCAAAAGAAATCTGTCTAGTTTCCCTGACCTCTATGCTTTGAGTATCTCACAGCTATAAAAGCATGTGTTACCATAAGTTCTGTCCCTGCTTGGGTGCAGTCGTCTCTGTGGGCAGGTCCACAGCATGCACAGCCCGGTGAAGCTTGCTCACTCTGCCATCAGCTGCACTCTTCCGCTTGTCTGTAAAAGAAACCCAGAGGCTTAAGTGTATTCTTAAGTATTCTTAAATTAACCTATCTTCATGTGTTTATACTCAGCATCTACGTCAGCAATACATTTGTCAGGGAAAACTAATGCAGCAGTACTTTGCTAAAACTCACAGTATATGCATTTATAGAAATACAAAAAAAACATAAATGTATTTTTAAAGAAATTACAGCATCATAAAGCACATACATAAAATTAAGAAAAACATTCCTATTTCAAATACATAAACCTAGATTCACTTCTTAGCTACATATGACAAAGTACTTTTAGAACACCTTGAGTATTGTGTCCAGTTTTGGGCACCTCAATACGAGAGAGATCTCGAGGGGCTGGAGCGAGGGCAGAGGAGGGCAACGAGCTGGGGAAGGGCCTGGAGAATAAATCCTGTGAGGAGCGACTGAAGGAGCTGGGACTGTTCAGTGTGAGGAGGAGAAGGTGAGGGGAGACCTCATCACTCTCTACAGCTCCCTGAAAGGACATTGTAGAGAGGTTGGTGCTGGTCTCTTCTCACAGGGAATTAGTGACAGAACAAGAGGGAACGGCTTTAAACTGCAACAGGGGAGGTTCAGACTGGACATGAGGAAAAAATGTTTCACAGCAAGAGTGGTCAGAGAGTGGAATAGGCTGCCCAGGGAGGGGGTGGAGTCACCACCCCTGGGTGTGTTTAAGGGTCATTTGGATGAGCTGTGGGGGGATGTGGGGTAGGGGAGAACTTTGTAGAGTCGGGCTGAGGGTTGGACTCGATGATCCTGAGGGGCTTTTCCAACCTGAATGATTCTGTGATTCTGAGTTATAAATAGGATGTATTTTTGTGAGCATCTTAGACAACAGTCTGATGTGAATTTAAACCTTTACTTATTTAAGCCTTTGCTTCTTAAGTTTCAAAAGGAGTGTGCTGAAATCTTGCATGCTAGCTGGGTAAATACACAGGCAGCAGTTGAGAAATTAATATAGCTGGAAGCAAGGTGGTGTACAGGAACATGGCTGGTCAATATTTGAAAAAGTTCACATAAGAAAAATATACCCATTGAGGGCCACTGCATGATACCACCTCCAGCTCAACAGGTCACCAAGACACAGATGGCTGGAAAGTTTCATGCTGGATGAAGCATCTCACTGTAGGTTTTTCCTGTTCCATTCGTCTACAGATGTCTACTCTGACCATTGTCTAAACAAAATACCACCAGGTGAGGGCTCTGATTTAACTCAATATAGCCTCTCACACACAGCACTGCTGTAGATGGACTCAATGCCAGCCTAGGATATTTTAAAAACAAGAAATGATCCAGACTGAAACTGCAGCTGGAGTCAGATTATAGCATGCTCTTCTATACCAAGAACTATTCCCACATAGAAGCATTAAGTTTCCCTCCCCACAGACTGATTTTTGTGCACTTCCAAGTTCTGCCTGCAAGGCTCCAAGTCAGCCAGGCAGAATTAGAGGAAGCAGTATAAGTTCAGCTAGTCATTGCACCTCACCTGCATGTCCAGTACAAGGTGAACAGCAGGCTGAGAGAACATGTGGAAGAGGGCTGTCTGCCAAAACAGCCTCAATCAGCAAAGCTTAGGTATCTAGAAGACTGTCCTTGATACTATTTCACAGGTTAATCTGGAAGTCTTGCCATGGGTGGAACATTAGCATTGTGTTGGATACCCTCACTCCCTGCAGCACACAACCACTTGTCCAAGAAGTCTGGCACGCTGCAACTCAGCAGGGTCAGAGTAAACCAGAGGGGCTAGTCCACAACTGACATCAACCTCACTGCTTTTAGGAGAGAGGTGACTGTACCCCGTGGTCCTCACGTGGTACATTGCAGGCAGGCTCAAGACCTGCAGCAGCAGGAGGGAGATCATCACGATCATCACACCCTCCTGTGTGCAGGCTTATAGAGTTTAAAGAAGGCTTAAATCAGAGTACCCCCATGAAAACACTCAGACCAGACAGTTTTCTCTCACATTCACAAATCCATTCTAACAAGTCAGACATCAACAAAGGAAATACCCACAAAGGCAGCTGATCATACCTCCTGGGCTGTAGTCCTTTCTAAAATCTTCTTTCTTCTGATGGGGAAGGATGAATCTGTAGTCTATACTGTCATGTACCCAGCCTTTCTCAATGAACAAGCCAGGAACCTCATCTGAAAACAGCCAATACCTGTAGGAAACACAGATGTTAACCTGCCTCCTCTTCTGGCTAGTTACACACATCTGCCCTTATTTGCGTAAAGGGGAGAAGCATCTGTGTGCTTGACTCAGCAAGAACCACATGCATGTATATCTTTATATTAGCACAGTGGAGAAACATGAAAAGCTTTTGTTAGAATCCACTCTAAGAGCGCTCCTGTACAACAAATGGAAAAAAAAAAAAAGATGGCAATTAGGTTCTTGTGATGCACACACTTGAAGCTCTACTGGCTAGTGGATCCTAACCTCCACAGAAAGGCCTCAAACAGCCAGCCAGGCTGACCAGCGAAGGTCACTGCACCCTATATACACAAAACCCCTCACTTCTGCTCCTCTCCACAGCTCAACACCCAGGCAGTCCTCTCAACACCCTCCGTATCAATCACTTTGTGGGGACTGCTATCTGGTAAAGCTCCTCTCAGAGGGGGGAGCCGGCAGCTCAGAATCATTTCCTTTTCTACCTGTTATGATTACGATCGGTGCCAACTGGCGTCCTGCGCATCACCAGCTTTGCTTTGGCAATTCCATCCTGGAAGGTTTTCTCAGCTGCAGCTTTATGCTTCCGGATTCTTTCCTCCTCTGCTTCTTTCTCCATCCTCACTGTTGGAATTAGCACAGAGAAATATTAGCTTTCTTTTATTGTATGCAGACATCAATACTCTCTTTTATTTTACTACATCACAGGAGTAAAAAAAAATTGTCAGTGACTTTGGTTAATATTCTTTTAGCACAGCCATCCACTCTTCATCTTACTTTCCACCCACCATTCTAGCAAAAACTCAAGAATTATTAAGAAGTCAAGGCATAAGGATGAATAGGGCTGAAGAAAGAGGAAAGTCTGGATAAAAATTGTCTGGAGAAATTAGTCCTCATTATTATTTCTCATTCTAGATCAACAGAGTGGCATCCATTGCTGTGCAATCCCATGTAACAACAGGGTCAAATATCTTTAACTACAGCACAATATACGACAAGGACTTCTGCTCTGGCCAGTTCAAGTGCTGGGAGCGGTCCAGCTGTGCCACCGCAGAGGGCAGCGTGGCTAACGGACACCTGCATTTCCACAACAGCAGCTACAGGGATGCTCTCCCCACAAGCTGACCTACCAAAAAACCAGATCTGGCACAACAGAGGCCTCTTCCAGGCACAACTGTCTCACAACAGCGGCCGATTCACATCCCGTAACACCCCACGCTTTCCCATATATGCTATGATGTGAAAGAGCATCAAAATAGAAATCTCAGGTTTCCCACTCATGACTGGAATTTCAGTAGCTCTCAATATCCAGGGCTGCTGACAAAAAAAGAGGAGAAAGAAAAATATGAAGAGGCCTAAATCCTGGCATCACAGGCTCCTTGGCAAGAGTCTTACAGAACAAAACATGTCATTTCATATCTCTAGGTAAGGAGCAAGAAGCAAGGCAGCTTCTGCCAAGAAATAAAACATTAAGGTCAACAGGATTTATGCTTCTCATGATGGTTCAAGAATCTCTCTACACTTTTGCCCGTCTCTGAAGAATAGGTATACTTTCACCAAGAACTGTCCGAACAAAATGGAACAAAACGTCAAATTGAGTCACATTGGCTCTTCAGAGTCTGATCTCAGTCTAACAACAACAACAACAAAAAAAATCACCTTTCACAACTTGCACAAAAGACTATGGGCAACATTATTCTGTGTCCTGAGAAAACTCGAGGGAAAAATAAAAAGGATGAAGAAATGAAGACTTACTTTTGCATCACAAAGGAGGGTTAGAAGCAGATGGAATGAGACTATGTGGAAGGCAGAGTGGGGCAGGTAAAAGCAAGAGTATAGAGGTTGTGTGCAGGCTGCTGTCTCAGGGAGGAAGCTACCTTCTTGCTAGGACTCTTTCCAGGGCTACTACCTACCTGTAACCATTCTCTGTATTGATAGGTTTGATAACAGTTGGTTAGTAAATACCTGGTAAGTCTCTGAAGTCCTGCCAATGTAATCAACCCTGATTGATTAGAGGAGACAAGCTGAAAAACATACCTTTGCATTTGTTACACCAATGCAATGTATCAGCTTTTACATAATAATATACCAACAATATACCAACATACAGTAATTGCAGCATGGCAAAACTGTCCCACTAATCCACACCTGCCAGACACAAGCAGCTGCACAAAACCTGTCTGTAAATATCAACTCCTCCCTAAACCTTACCACCTCTCCCCATGTCAAAATACTGAAACCAGAACAAGTAGCAACAGCCACTCTCACAGTACCAAATGCCTCGTGTCACCTAAATCTGCTTCTTGCAAACCACATCAGGACACCCACAGTACAGGAAGTACCGCTGTCACCTTCCACTAGGAGACAGAGGTGATATGATTCCCCCAGAATTTCTCTCCTTGACACCTTCTCAAGACTCACTGCTGTCACCTGGCACTAGCACAAAGTACACTTCCCTACTCCTCAGTACTCTCCCCTCAAGAGCCAAGACTCCAACCAAAACAAGCCATACCGCCAGCAGGCTCTTCAATGCTTACAACATATCGTGGGCGCTCATGAGACAGGTATTTTTTTCTATCCAACTGTAAAACCAGTTGCAGCACATACCATCAAGTGCCAGAATAAGGAAGAGGCAAGGAAAGAACAGAAACTTAAATTTAGTCAGATGCCAAAACTGTTCAAACAAAGTGAGAACAAAGACACCAAACTAAAGGCTTCCTCCCCATATTTCATTTTCAGTTGTGATGGCAAGTGTCTCAGTTGGTACTTTCCTCTCTAGCAGCATTAGCTGTGTAAGCTTCCAGCTCTCCATTCTCCTCCAACTGACCGTATGGGAGCTATTGCTTCATGCAGTAATAAGGCAAAGAACAATTAGTAAGTGCTGCAGTACCATGGAAATGGAAGTGACTTGACTTTTACTATCAAGAAAATACAGACATTAATCATGTTATCTCAACAGGAAGTTCTGTATTGACTTCTTTTGAAGTCAAGAAAGAAGAAAAAAATACATTTATGCTTTCTTACACTGGGTTGTTTTTTGAGCTGAGACTATCTTGTTAGCACCGGCCGCAATTTTGACAGGTTTAACTTGAAAGAGGTTAGTGCTCCCAGTGCTACAGATGTTACCGGAGTGGTGAAAAAGAAACCTCTGACTGAGAGATACATATCTATAGATATGTAAAAGAGCAGTTGCTGACAAAACACTTATTGTGCAGTGGTTCAAT
Organism: Strix uralensis; assembly: GCF_047716275.1. Classification (NCBI taxonomy): domain Eukaryota; kingdom Metazoa; phylum Chordata; class Aves; order Strigiformes; family Strigidae; genus Strix; species Strix uralensis. Next base: position 1,382,771 of record NC_133991.1, on the reverse strand, counting down.
ATTCATATACACACACATATATATATGAAGCACTGCACAATAAGTGTTTTGTCAGCAGCTGCTCTTTTACTTCCCCCAGAGATACGAACATTATTAAAAGCAAATGCAACTGAAGTGTCATGAAAGCCAATACACTGAAAAAGCCCACAGCAAGCCTGTGTGATGGTAAGAGCACACTGATGCCGTTCTCACTGTGGTTATCCAGAACTATTTTTCACATACTGAAACCACATCAGCCCCCAAGTTTGAAGTCCTGAACAGATTAGCTCTGAGCTGCTAACCCTGCAGCCCTAACTACTGCGCTGTCAACACTAACCAGGATCTCTGGTACTCTGAGGGTACCTTTGTGCCTGCTTAACTGCTTAACAGGTAAAAAGCTCTGGATGCCTGAAGTGTTGGGGTTTGTTATATGGAAAGGAAGCAATATGAATTCAATTGTTAATGAAAGGCTTCATACTTCCCTGCCAGAGAGACCTATTTTTCCTTGTGGGATCCAAAAGAATGAATTAAACTTCCTCAGCACACAAGCCAAATGATTCTTATCTCCATCAATGTACTATTGCTTTTCTTCACATGTAACTAGCACAAACTATCTGGTGAGAACAAGAAGAATCCCAAGGAGTAGTATCCAAACCGTAATTAATTTTGCAGTAAAATCTTATCATGACCTTGAACTTGCTGTCAAACAACTGGAACACTGCAAGAACTGGGGCCAAGAGGCCATTCAGCTATAGCACATTATTTAATATTTTGTTTTCCTTGGAGAAGTAGGACAGCACTCCAGATCTTCAGCAGTTTATTGATACTTCTGAGACTCACAGTTCTTAACAGAAGATCTGAAAGGTCTATTTACTTTAAGCGTGAGGCACGGTTGTACCCAGTCTACTTCCTCAGGAGCCTCAGGGTATTCCACATGATTTACCATCCTCAGTCTCCTAGAACAGATACTCCCACATTCCAGCTAAGGCACATAAACCGGGCTCCATGTGGGATCCTTGTCCCTCAACTGTTTCAGAAGGGAAATAACACCACAGATGAGCTGTGCTGTTTACTTCCACCTGTCCAGTACCCACATTTACAACCAAAAAAAAAAATCTCTAAAGTGCAATTCCAAAGTATTTTGCTCTTCATATTCCATACTCCCTAGCAAAAAGCACTACTTACACAGAGGCATACAGAGGTTGATATTGCAACTCATGATTCATAGAGGTTTGAGCAGACAGTTTATATTTATACTACTCCATAACTAATTCTTTAAAGTGAGAAACATTAAACTGAAATTTATTGCTTAAGTCCTTGTTTGGGAGAGAAGCTGCTAGCACCAACCTGACACTGTGCATGGCAGCAAGGCCAGCAGCAGCTGTAGGAACTAGCTTTTAGGCAGGAAATACCTCCTCTGCAGAGAGGAACCAGATGATGTTTGGGCACAGACAAATACTCTTTTTTGCTTTCTGTCCCCAGAACAGATTTTCTGATCTCCAACCTTCCTGGGCCTGACAGAATTAGAAAGGTACTGAACACAAGATGCCCCCAGATAAAAATCTAGAAGCAGTTACTGCTTTTCCTTAACATTCCAGATTTTGAGCTGCCACAGAAACCACAGCAGTCGAATTATACTTCTCCAGTGAGTAAATCCCATAAAATCAGGTAATGCTTTTGAAAACAGGCTGTCAGTTCTGCCATTAATTTATTTTCCTCTACCCCAGAGCACACAAACACTCCACTCTCCTGGTATTTTTCTCACCTCTCATCTGTATTTCTTGTTGCTCCCTTTCTTTCTTGGCTTGGATGGCAAGAAGGCGCCTGCTCTTCACAGCACTGACCATATCATCAGCTTCTATTTCTACTCGGTGCTCTATCTTCATAATCTCATTTTTTTTCTTTTCATTTCTTCCCATCATATTCTCATCTCTCCCATTCTCCTTATTCTTGGCCACCATTTCTTTCCGCTTCTGTTTTTCTGCTCTCTTCTTGTCATTTTCCTCCTTCAAGATAGCGAGGCGCTCCTTCCACAGCTCGGCCGATGTCTGCTGCTTGGCCTCCACGTGGTCCTGCACCGAGTACGTCATCAGAATCCGGTGGCACAGCGCTCCAAGGATCCGCAATTTCTCTTCAGGAGTCAACTCAAAGAACTCCGAAGTCTCCAGTTTCTCCAAGAACTCATCCTGCACTTCATTATCCTCAAAAGCTGCCGAATCCTTGCTTTCATCTACATTATCCGAGACCTCACTTTCCTCTTGCACATCTGACTTGCGGAGGCATAGGCGAACCAACTCAGAAGCAGAATGCAAAGTAAGTGGTATTTCAGAAAGTTTCATTCCCAGCTCAGCATAATCTTCAGCAATTTCATCCTGCAGCAGGGTCTGCAAGAGAATGACCAGTACTCGGTTCAAATAAAGGAAGCCTCCCTTTTCTGCACAAAGTGCTTCCATCAGGGAAACTGCCGTGATGGGATACTGAGCATCTGGCATCAATAACCCTGAGTAACAGCTCAGGAACTCCACCACCATGGCGACGTCCCCAAAGAGCGTATTAGGAAGTCCCTCTGGAGTATCAACCAGTTTAAAAGTAGGCAAGGTCTTCCCTTTAAGATCTTGGTCCTCATATCTTTTCTGTTTTTCCAGTTTTTCCTTCATCTCCTTCTCTTTCCGCTCCTTTGCTCTCTCCTTCAGTTTCTCTTTCAGCTTCTCCCTTTTCTTCTTCATGTACTCCTTTCGCTGCTCCTCTGTCATGGTGGCCCATTTCTTCTTGTGCTCTAGAAGCTCATAGCGTTTCTGTACTAACCCTCGCAAATCCTCGGGGAGACGGGCACGATCCTCATTTGAGAGTAACCTAGCTGTTTTGGAGATGATGCAGGAAAGAGCACTTTTTTTGTCTTCCCGGTCCTTGTTTTCTTTGTAATAGGCAATGAGATGAAGTGCTGCAGGAGGCAGATGTTTCTGGGGTTTGCTGGAAGACCTCGGGGTACCTCCAGAATTTCTGGGAGCCCTGGACACCTTAGTGGTACCTTTAGCCATGTCCAGTAGTGTCATTTGCTTCATTTTCATCTTGGGGCTCTTCAAGCCTGTCCTAGGAGACTTCGATTTCCCTGATGACTTCTGCCCATTCAGAACCCTTTTGCCTCTTTGCTTTTTGTCCAACGATTTGTTGCTGCCCTTCCCCAGTCGGCTTTTCTTTGGAATGTGGAAGTTAGAACCAAGTTTAGCAGGTGTCACAATTTTCATCACCTCTTCCAGCTCCTCCTTAGGACATTTTGAATTCTTAGGGTTTTTCACCTTCAGTGGAGCGCCAATAATAGATTTCTCCAAATGCACATGGCACCACAGAGTAGGGCTCAGTGGCTGGCCCAGGGATGATCCATCAGCTTTGGACTTCTTAGGCAGCTTTCTGTCAGGTGATCGAGAGCTCTTCCTCTTGGTTGAGGGGTTGAGAGTCATATACTAAAATTAAAGAAAGAATTATTTTGCATTAGTACTTAAAGGTTACCTAGATCCTTTTCTGTCTATTTTTGCCAAGGTTTGTTTTAAATGTATTTTTCCAATGAACAAGCAGTACTCAATATATTAAGGGTAACAGGCTTCTTAATAGTTTTCAGCATTTTGCACTGTAGTCACTACGTTGGTTATTAGGTCATTAGCTCATTCCAGAAAGTTCACCTTTAACTTTAGAAAATGAAACACTACCAAGAATTTTAAATGTTTCCTGCTACATTACATAAAACCACTTTGTTTCTACTGAACAGGTTTGTGGGGAGGGGGTTTGCCTGGAAAATGCTGACATTAATTTCAAAAACTATTCCTCTGCTCAGATTTCTTAGAGAGTCCTGTAGGGTTCAGTCCTGGACCCCACCCAGAGGAAAACAGAAGGAGCACAGGAGTGATGGGCGACAGGAGTTCAGAGGCTGCTTTCTGAACTGCCCGAAAGCATCTGGAATGAAGGTGAGACAGGATTCAGTTCTGAACTAACGTGGTTGAGCACGTGACTGGTTTTAAGCTGCTGAAATAACCTACATGACAGCACACAACAGTTTAACTCTGAGCCAAAGAGAGTCCTGAAATCAGGCTATCTCAGCATCTCAAATTCAGTTTCAGGATGCACCCAGAACACCAATATATTTCAAGAAGTGAAAAATAAACTACAAGGATATAACTTTTAGGTTATAGATAAAATTACCAGAAAACAGGGGCTGAAAATTTGAGATTCCTTAGCAATAAAAAAATTCAATAGTAGAAAGCACAGCAGAAGGTGCAAACATCTAATAAGCATTCATTTAAGAGGCATACACAAATGTGATCAAGTCAAGACTGCCATAGGAACATTCAGATTTTCTGGCTCATGGATGTTCAGGCTTGAAGGCTTTAGTTTAGGAGCTCTCATTAGCCCGTTAGAGAAATTTTTAGCGAGTATTGCACAATCACCAAATCCAGTGCCTGCATAATTTCATTCTACAAAAATTCTGTGTTGAAATCTTTCCTGAAGAGAATTACTTAAGCCAAAAGCATCCAGCATTGATATGGATCACGATAACTACAAATTCACAAATATTAGACTACAACTTATACTGTATATCCAACTGTCACTTATACACAGTTATTTTGTCAGAATACTAATTCTGGATTAATAAAATTCTCCAGCCACTTCTCAAAATTTAAAAACTCAACATAAACTCAATCTCTATGCCAACGGGGAAACATGCTATGCAAAGTGCCACCCCTAAATATAAAGCTAAGGACTTCTGTAAGTCAACCCAAAGATGCTACAGCTGCGTGTATTTTCTTATACTAAGGGTACACCTCGATCCATCAGTGCGCTGAATAAAAGAATTTGTCCACCACCAGCAAATACTTTTAATTTCTATTAAGGCAGTGACCCCAAATACTACAGCAAGGGTAAACACAGCTTCAATATGAAGAATTTATTCTTCCCTTTAAGTAAATTTACAAAGATCCAGAAGAGTCCAGCGAAGCTTGCTGGAAAAGGGTGTTCTCCTGATGAGGAAAATGGGATATAGCAAATATTTCTCTTCTAGTTTTAAAACAACGCTCGACGAAGACCGAGTCTGTGAAAACCTAAGTTTACTAAATGAAAAAACACCAGTGCTTTCCCCACCCAGACTTCATATGGCATCTACTCGATTAACAGTGTATTTGGCTGGTCATTACAAAGGGCTGGAGGAAAAAAAACCACACATCCCTGAGAGTATGCAGTACAAAATTTGTGGTATCTGCCATCACCACACCACAGAAGAATCAAGCATCACGAAGTCAAACATCCAGCTTTTACACTGTAACCATGAAAAGGGCCCAATAAGTGGTGTTACCAGGTAAGGACTACAGCTCTTCCATTTGTCTGGCACCAGGAAATCAGGTCTTTACTTGTAGACAAGTAATGCAAACTATTGGGGAAAAAAAAATAATCAAGGCAATTACACTCAAATTGTCAAAGCAGACCACTGTTTCAGACATTCAAGCTGGGTCACCTCTCAAAGGGTCAATCTTCAAGGGAGTGGGCCTTCCTGCTCTGCATCTCCCTAAGCTGATGTAAGCTTGGGAGCACCAAAACCCAACTGACACACTGAAGCCTCCGTCAAAACCGTTCAAGGGTAGGGAATGGGTGAGAAAGCAAAGGCGGTACTTTTAGGAATTCTTACCTTATGTGGGTCAAGCAAGAAGTCACTAAATTTACTGGGGAGAGAGTACTTTTTCACTAAGTCATCCTCCACTACCCACGGGGCATTCTCACACGTGCCGGCCCGTAGCGCATTATGACGGATGAAGTACCTCAGGATCTCCTTGTTGGGAGGACGCTCTGTACGGACTAAGCTATCTGCTGGTACGTTGCTGATGATCTTGGAGATAACAAACAGACACACTGTTAACATTTAACTTCTAACCACATTATAAATATAAATCATACGGCTAAAAGGAGCAAGGACCATTGTACTGCTTCGTGTCCACAAACTCTTCGCTCTTTCAAAACTCTCTTGCAAAGACTCAAAAGCAGTCAAACAGAACTTGCAGAACAGAAATGCCCAACAGAGACTGGTAGGAGATTCAGTTAGACAAAAAAGTAAAACATGTCAGTATGTTGCAGATTTCTTGCCAAAGCCCACTGCTTTATCTCTGACCTTCCTCTGGCTTGTGCTTCCTACTAACTTAAGCACTTTTACATATTAATGTTTATTTTGATTTTTTTTTTCCCCTGAAACCAGAGGAATAACTCTGCAAGCAATACTCATTAAATCAAGGTCAGCAGTGCCTCTCCTGTTAAATTAGCAAACAGACGACAAAAAGCACACACTGCTGCAGCTACACAGAGCTTCCCGACGCGCAGCGACCTACGTCTCGGAGAAGCTCAGTTCGAACAAGAGCAGCAACTGACGCTCACGATTTAACTAGCCTACCTGTGACCAAGCTTCATTAACTGCCTGACCTGAGACTGGCCAGTTAACAGCAACCCCTCTAAAGCTACTGTAGCACTGTGACTCTGAGTGTGCTACCAGGGAATTGTCAGGTGTCTCCACGCACAAAACCCAGTTCTATAGAGAAAGAGCCAGGCCAGTCAGCCTCACAGACAGCTACAGCCATCCTGCTTCCACTACCACGACTTTGGCAGGAAGCACTACATTGTGCTGTATAGATACAGTGATAGTGGTTACTTAAACTTGCATGTTCATGTTATAATAGAAAGGGTTCAAGCAGACAACTCACCTTATCTTCATTTTTCAGCTTGACATCATATTTGTGTGGCAGGAATTTAGGTGGAACCCACTTCCTTTCTTCCTTCTTCAAAGAAGTGGGAAGTTTCCGAGGAGACCTACGTGCCCGATCATCTGATAAAGCAAGGTAAGACATTAAGTGTCTTAGTATTAGAGTTCAAAGAATCCACTGGACTGACACCCCACCCCTTGCTATCTGTACAGGGTTTGGTTAAACTACAACATCAGGAAAAATATCCTAAATTGGGTTTCAAAAATATCCTGAAGATGCAGGCTGGGAATGGGAGTCCCTAAACAGCTCTGAAGCAGGAGGCAACACTTATCTTCAAGGAGTATAAAGGACCACTTGCAGTATTTAATCTCATCTCTCTACAGACCGTAAGCTGCAACCACCCATGCAAAGGGATAAAATGTCTACAAAATTCATAAAGTGGAGACAGGTTTCAATAGCCTAACCAGTAACCTGCTTCGGGAGCTCCTGCTGAGAGCCCTAGCTGTCTCTGCCATGCCATACTCGAAACAATTCTACTGCAGGAATTACTGACTCTAAATTAAAGTAACTTTTAAAATCATTTAACTTCAGTGGCCATTGAGTCTTTTACAGTTATGAGCCCTATGTGGATGGGCTAGTTTAGCTGGGGATTTTAAGCATACTTATACAACCAGTCTTTTTATTCTCAAAGAAATGTAACTGAAAGAGTACAAGGGCATCACACCACCTTGCCAGCTGGTGTCAAGCTATTATTTCTATAGTCAGGTTGCAAATGTTAACCATTTAAGACAAAATCCAATCTTACTGAAGAAAGCAATCCCCAAACGTTTTTATGTTTGTGGCTACGGGTCAAAGCAAACACTAAAGCAAGCACAATAGATGTATACGCAGAATACAAGTAGATGCCAGACTTAAGTCAGACTTTTAAACATACATGTATCTCTATCTCACTGTCACACTGTAAACCCTACAGCATTTAAGCTTCAGCAGCATTATAGCTTACATGGTATAAACCCAAGTTCTGTCCCCCTCCACCTTCCAAAGTCGGTCCCCTTGGTTCGGGAGCAGATCACAGTTGCGAGGGGCTTGCCCCGCCACACAGAGATGTGCAGGTACTTCCCATATTAGTGCTGCATTTCAGATAATGCAGCCTAGAACCCTCTGCTCCAAGCACCGCTCATTATAGAAGTTTTCCTTTAAAATAAAACCCCCTGAGTTTTGTAACAGTGATAGCATTGATAGTATGAAAAGTGACTAATCCTCTCATTGCAAGTCAGGCTGAGACAGAAATTTTGCATGCTTTGGTTCCACATTTGTATTAAGAAAATCCTGCTAAGTTCACAAATACCGAATTGTGTTTTTCTGCTTCAACAGCACAACGGAAATCGCATTCAAGCTCTGTAAAAGATCTGCCTTCAGCGATCTGCCTCAATGTCTCTTAAGCAGCTGAATGCTACCTTTGCCGGATGTGAGTACTACGCACAGCAAGTTTATCTTTAAGAAATAACGACGTGTTGTCAGCCCTGGCTCTGACTTTGAAGGCCCCGGTTACAGCACTGCTTCTGCAACAGGCCTGGAAGCGACCTCTCCTTTTGTGATTTACTTTCTAGATTCTAGAAATAGGGATGACTACATTGAATTCCATCAAAGAACGCTGGGATACTCGGGAGTGGGGAAGAAGAAATCACTATATATTCCTTCCTGAAGTATGGTTTTTTTGTAAAATAACTTTATTACAATCCAATACAACAAACACATTCACTACACTACTGGAACCTCATGAAGGATCCATATGCTACTGTCTCCTCCTATTCACCACTTACTTTGGTTTCTCCAAAGCAGCATTAGTTCCAAGTACCACTCAAGCTGCAGAACCTGCCTTTTGTAGTTCACCATCCATTTTCAAGGAAAACTAACCTTCCCTCTCACTACTGCAGATTTTTCCAGAGTTCACTCCCTAAGCGACTAAAAATACAAAGCCACTTCAGACTGCACGTATGTCGCAAAAAAGCTGGTATAAGGCCTTATTTTCAGCTTCTGAAGTACAGTAGACTCCTAACCAGAGACTGAAGCTTTCTCTGCCCCTTTTTTCCTCCAACAAAATCAGCAAGCTTGACATTAGTAGAACTGCTAAGGTTAACTCTGCCCCCTCGTGTGTGCACAGAAAGGTACAGCTCTTACATCACACACGGTTATGCAGAGCCTGCTATTGCTTCTAAATGCTCACTCCACCCGTATTACTGGTGGTCAAGTATGCTATTAGAAAGAAAAAGTCAAAGTGTGGCTAGGTACCTCCAGATACTGTACACAGCCTCCAGCAGGTGTAGTCCAGGGCCTGAACCCACTAAATGAAAGCTCATCTTTACTACTTCTGTAGTATGCTGCATAAATGTAACAAATGCTACATAGTTATTGTAATGGACTCCAGAATACAGATTCAGTAATGAGTTTACTGTGAACTCATTATATTATATAGCTCATTCTATTATAACCCAGAATACAAAAGCATTAGCAGTAAAATATCCTTTAAATAAATCCCTATGTACAAGGAGAAGAGTTAAAAGAACAAGTGCTTATTGCTTTTACTGATTATCTTATGACTCTGCTAGCATCTTTGATTTGAAAACGTTGAGGTTCATCCTTTACAGAAGGGGTAGGACAGTCCCAGTTCCCAGGCCAGATAATCAGCTGAGTCAGAGACTGAGAAAGGCACAGGAATCCCCATTCCTGCAGTGTTCTTCCAACCTCAGAGTGCCGACTGGCAAGGTCAGCAAGACCACAGCTGCACACAGCTGGTTAGAACAAAATGTCACGGTAGACTTTACCAAAACACCCAAGCCCAAAAAAGCTGCTGTAAATTTGGTCAACAAGCATTTTAAAAGTAAAAGGTACTTTCCATGCCTTTCAACTAAAATAAAGAAATAAAATCATGCATTAGTCCCTCTCCAAGCACTACTTGTTTCAAAGGATGAATATAAGGCCAGATTGTTACAGAAACACTTTCCTTCCTGGTTATATGGAATACTGCAATGAAATCAAAACAGCTCATAACTTTTTCCAGTACAAATCAGAAGCAGTTGACAATTATTAAGCTTGGGACTAGAGCTTGATAGAACTTGTTTTCCAGTCCTGACTTTGCTATTAGCTTGCTGGGCTGTTTTCTGAGTTTCCTCTTCTCCGTATCAGAGGAGGTTATTAGAGAAGGTTGCTTCCCCAGATGTTGAGTGGCTATTTACAAATGTAAGCACTTTATTACATTTATGTACCTTTAAAATTAAGCTATCTAGATTAGAGTTGTGCTGTGGGGTTGGGTTTTTTTTGGTTTTAAAACATTTTTTGAAGTCTCTTTTAGAGAATCTTATAATTCCATCTTTAAGAAGTTACATAGGACAAGAAACTGATTTTTTTTTTTTCTTCTCTTTCAACAGTACCTTCTCAGAGTCAAGAAAAGTCTTGGACATCCACTGTTTAGTTCTGCAGCAAGGAGGAACAGATATGAAAGAGGGGAACAATGTTTCAAAGCATGTTTTATTTTGAACCCTTAGAAAAAAATTAATACTATTCTTCTGCATGAATTTTGTTTCAACATTTGAAAATTGGAAAGGGGATAAACCAAAATAAATTAAAAACCGCCTTATTTTTTATGTCAGCTGGGGACATGAAAGAGAATTAGAGCTTGTCTCTGACTGCAGAACAACAGGCTGTAGAACTACAGATGTTTGCTCTGAGGATGAACATCACAAAACTTTATGAATTTTTGCTGCTGCCTCCCCAGGTTTTTTTTAAATACACTTATTACACTTCCAAAGCTTACACGTTTCATGCATAGCTTTCGGTATTACACCTTAGAATGACAGCACATTTTCTGCTTTAGAACAGGCAAGAACAGTTGAAAGCCAACAACACTGATGCCACCAGAACTGCACCACTAACAATGGCCATTTCAGAATTTTCATCACGTCACGCTGTTTAAACATCACATACAACATTCACAGCCCAGGCCCAAGATGTATATAAATTCAAATACTCACTTCCAGGTGCTACCTACTGGCATGCTGTCCTACTACTTACTCATACTTTCCCTCCTGTTGTCATCCTCCTTCAGGATAGCTTCCTTCTGGTTGTCCTGAGCTGCCTGGCTGGAGTTCTCCTTGTCACTGGATGGGGAATCACAGGCTCCATCAGATTTCTTTTCTGAGGCCTCTTCATCAACTTTCTCCAGGGGATGTATTTTCACAACTTTCACAGGCAACATTTTCTCCTTACCAACCTGCACACAAATATTGATGAAAACTGAACCTGTTTAACACTACGAGGAAGGAAAAAAAGCAGCTAAGAACCTACAAACCGTAATTTGGCAAAACACTTAATTGACATCCTCCTTGCAAGTAGCTCATGATCCCTCTCATGAAACAATTACAGGATTTCTTTCTACCACTCCTACCTGGAAGTTCTGTACAAATTGCCAAGAAAGAGAAAAACCACCAACCCACAAGTTTTTCCAGTGTTTAATAATGCTGCTTTCTCAGTCTAAGGGAAGAATGTGTGTGCAAGGTGCAAGTGTGCTCTCTCAGCAGCCCCAGTTGAGAGAGTACGTCCTGAACAGATTGCTAACAGATAACATTTTATAACTTTCCCTTATTTTCAACACATTTGAGTTTTCCCCATCATTCCCAGTTTTGGAGGGAATTTTCTAATCATTGGAGCATCATTACAGATTTGTAAGCAGTTGACTTCAAGCTACATTAGTTTAAGACTAAAAATATGTATTTTTATATATATTTAAATAAATACACAGACCATCACATATTTAAGCAGTATAACAAGCATATCTCCATTTCCCCACGCACACACATAGATCAGTCACTTTTCTCTTGCCATCAGTATTGGGTCATCCACGTGCTTCTGCTCACGGAACTGTTTTGCATTCAAAAGCAGGTGCTGTCACTGGGATTCTATAGGAAAGAAATTCTCACCATCTTTCTGATAATGTAAGTGGCTAACACACTCTTCCCATCTCCTGCTTTTATATGTCCAAAATTAGCTCTGTGCAAAAGCATGGGATAAAATGGAAAACAGATCCTTACCTCAAAGTCACACTCTTCTCCCACTGCAAATTTGGTCATGATCTCCAGCCAAGCTGCATCCACCAACTTTTCCAAAGATACAGTGTTGTGGTGGACTATTTCCAGTACCAGTTTCTCATACCAGATGGGGAACTCCTCCTTCAAGCTGAGCAAACCCATAAGAAGTTTTCATTATTCAGGGAATAAAAGCCAAAATGCAAAGTAGCCTCCCATTTCGCAATTCCGGGAACATTAACAGCCAGGACAATGTTTGAGGCAGATGCCACATTAGCATGCAAACATCCAAGGGCTTTTTGCTGCCCTCCCCCCAACGTGTTAATTGGCATGACAATACAAATTGTACTTGTCCTTCCCAGAAGGAACACCATAAAGCATTCTGGAAAAGCAGTACTGCCGCTGAATCCTTTCTTGCTGGTTATTACTGCCTCTCTAGTGGATGTTAAATACATACCAAGACCATGTCATTATTATGGGGCTTGTTACTTTAAAATTTTTGCTTCCAACAATAACACGATGCTGATGAACATGTAGCATTTCTTTCTTCCCAAACAGACTGCTAACACAGTAAAGAAGATAGAGGCAGGCTTACACAATCAAATTATCTTTCCAGACAAAAATATTTTGTGTGTTTCACTATGTCATGATCTTCAAACTTTTTCATTCAAAGAAGAGAAAGGACTGCTAAAAATTTACCTGACTGATTTCCTTTCCAAAAAGATCAGGTCAGTTGGCTTATAAGAGAACTAAGAAATATATTGCATAAAGCTTTCTGGCTCAAAAGTAAAGTTCGTTTCAAGTTACTGTAAGGAGGAACAAAATACTCCCTTTTTCCAAAACTCTTTCAGCTTCCCAGCCTCAGGGATCCATTGCTGACAATCCTCAGCTCTATTTGCTGTTCTACAACTGCCACGAACAAATTTATCCCATTAGCAAGCTGCCTAAATGAACCTGGTTTTATTCAGACTAGTGTCAGGTATTAAAGCAGCCAGCAAACTGCCTGGGAAGCTTTTAATCCCATTTCAAAGAGACAAGACCAAAATCTCATTTCAGCGAGTCTTTTTTTCCCCACATTTAGAGAGACTATAGCTAAATTTGCTATTGAGAAATCTTCCATTTATATTTCATTTACATTTCTTCATGTTTTCAGAAGTGGCCATCCAACCCAACATTGTTAACCAAAAGTAAACCAACACTAGACCAATGCTTTTTGGCTCAGAATTATAAATTTACAGAGCTGGCTCTGCACTCTCCCCTCAAACAAGAACACTAGGGAGGAAAGACTGAAGACAATGGTACTTCAACCCTAATAGAAATTAGCACTATTAGCAAATAGGTTTCTTATTTGTTGCCTTTAAGGATATGATTAACCTCAAATGATGGGGAATTTCTCCATAGGCTAAGGCTATTAACTCTTCTGCCAGTGATTCAGACAAGTGGATTCTTCAGGAAAGAGGCAGCAGAAAATTTAACCTCTTAGGTAGTACTGCTGACAATCTCCCCAGTTTGAATCCAGGAAAAATAAAGTCACAGAAGTCCAAGTCATCAGTTCACAGAACAGAGAAACATGCCATTTGTTTGGCATAATTCCTACAATTTGGTAATCACAAAGCTATATATGTTGGACGAGCCAACGACTTGCACGTTTACAGAAAATTCACTTCTATGGGAAGGGTCATGCTGGATCTCGACCAAAGATTCCAGGCCTGTGCTGTGTGCTAGAGGGGGAGGTCAGGGACACGGCAGCCCAGAGGAATACTGGTGGTCTGAACCTCTGTTCTGACTCTTGCTGGTTTCTCTTTGTTCTTTAGTGTTCCCAGTAGAGCAGATCCCCCAAAGTCTCACTCCAAAATAATCTTTTTTAGTACAAAAACTGATTCCAGTGCAGGTCTGGAAAAAATAATTACAGTTGGGGACCCGACTGATGTGAAACACTTCAACAGCCTCTTTTTACTGTATTTTTACTTTAGCTCCTCCAAGATTTATTTTTTTTCCCCTCTGAAAAATTCCCATTACTCAAGGGGCTTTAAAATACGCCAAGTACCATATGCTGAACTATTTTGGTTCAAGTAATACCAAGATACAGCACTAAATAAGTACATTACTCAACTGCATTAGTGATGGCATCAAATTTGTACTTGATTTGCTTTCAACGCCAGAATCCCCAGATCTACTTACAGCCAGTAAAAAGCTACTTACCTCACCTCATAAACTAGCAATCACATATCATTCCCAAGTCCACTCTTCTGCCCCAATGCCTAAAGATAGACACATACCGATTTCTTCACTGGTACTTACAGCTCAGCAACTTCCTGCTCCTCCTCCCAAGCCTCTTTGTGCGTCAGCTGGCTGCTTCCTGTGCTTTTGCACGTCCATATTCGTTCGCTGTACCTCTCTAAACGTGCTTCGTACTCTCTGTAGAAGCGGCAGCTCAGGAAAACAGGATTTATGCAGTGGAGAGCGTTATCACAGCAGCACAAGATGATCAAATTCAATTAAACCCTTACTATTGGAGCGCACAAAGGCTGAGGATCGCTACAGTACAGTCTGATCCTGTGTCTACCACGGAGATGCTGTGTTAAATCCAGACCAGGATACGCTGGAGCTTTCTGCAGCTGAAATGCCTGTCCTGTTCAGCACTGACATACAGAAGGTGCCACAGCACCATCCGTTCAGCTGAACCGCATACGGCTGAACATTTTCATGGCATCGCTAAGTTACTTTTCAGCTTTTCCAGTCTGATTCATTGGAAAAGAGCACGAACACTATCACAGGCACGCACAGGAGACATGGCATGGACTGCTGCTAAATGCCCCACAATAACTGTTGGGGAACTACTACTACTAATGCCTCAGGGTGGTGTTACAAACTCTGGATGCAACTTACCAGTCTACCCAGTACCCCCAATCTTTTGAGGAAAAAAACCAAAAGCTTTAAAATGGAAATGACTAGAAAGGCCAGCTCTCCTTTGGTTTCCAACAAGGGCAGCCTCCTGCATCAGCACAACATGAGGATCTTCCTCACCAACTACATCCCCTGCTTCCTGTATCACAACCAGTCTCAAGGTGAAGTTATTCTGGCCGTTAGGATTAATGGGTGCACAGATAAGTCACCGTGGTGCAGACAGCATTATCAATTACAGCATTAGCTACTCTGGTGTAAGCACCTGTGGCTATGCTCTACCTGGTCCACCTAAGCAGTAATTAACTGTCAGTGTAAACAGAGAGAAACTACTTCATACTTTCTACTGAACACGTACAGGCACAATTATCAGAAAAGCTAGCACAGTGTAAATCCATACCAATTTGCCCACTGGCAGCCTGCTTAAGTTGTCATATGCTTACTGATGGTAATTTAAGTGGAGAAATTATAAGAGAGGCAAGAAAAGCATCTTTCCCTTCTTCTTCAGCACGCTCTCCAGCAGAAGAGCCAGCACAGAGTACAAAGCAGACTTGTAACAGCTACAGCGGCTCAGCCCGCTGCAGCACAAGTGCTAATTATGAGTCTCTGTGGGAACAAGTAGATTGCTTCACGCTCCTGCGAAGGCAGAGCCACCAGGCACAGCAAATCGCTCATCGTATCCTGCATATGCTTTGTCTTTCAAGAAAATTTTAGTGCAACTAACCTATTTCTTTTTTTAAGATTCCTGTTAGGAAGACAAATTACAACCTCAACAAAACCAATTTGCTCGGACGTTTTTTTACAGCCCCAAGGTAAAGCACAAGAAGGTACAGAAGCTGTGCTGTGGACGCTGATATACAGGTATCTTACAGCCACAGCAATTGGTGCTACGCCAGAATAAAAGCAGGAACAGAGCTGCCTCCAGAGGAGGCTGCCACTGCTGACAGTACCCCTCTGCTCGGAGCAGGTCTGAAGACCAAGCAGAAATCCTGTGGTTCCCAGCTTGCCCTGCTCAGGGAGTCTCCTGCTCTTCAGCAGATGAACAGCCATCTGACAAGTCATCACACCAGTAAGTTTTGAGCCCTCTGGCCAATTCTTACCCCTCCCTGAAGTTTCAAAGATGCTCAAGTTTCCATAGAAAGGAGAGGTGCTACAGGGCAGGGGCAGGAAGCGCCGTCGCTGTGGTGGGGCAGCGGCAAGGAGTAACCACAGCTCATAGAGGAACTCCTCTGTGCAGCGCCACCAACCAGACCAGAAGTGGGATTTTAACAAATTTTTGTAATGATACTGAGTTAGGAGGGAAGGGGAAAAAAAAACCCCAACCAAACAAAAAACAACCAAACAAGAAACCAGGAATCCTGTATTTACAGCAATTAACCACTTTAATAATAACTAAATTACAACCATAATACTATTCCTTCCTATGCCTTTCCCATAAAAAGAAGAGTTAAAAGCAAATTCAATCCTCACAGTTGAAAGGAACCTTAACATACAAGTAACAGCAGTCTTCAGCTTCATTCAGCAACCCCACCTTCACTATCCCCTGGGCTTTCCTTCTGTGCATCCACGGACAGCACCTAGATAAGCAGGACTCACAGCTGCCATCACACAAGTGATAAAGGAAAGACAATTTCTTAGGGGATGAGGACATTGCCTTTAATCCTTCAGTAGTCTAACTATAAACAAATATTTGAGATACATCTGGAAGATAAAGTTATGGTCTACTTCACTCCTACATTTATCAACTTTCTTCTCTCTAGACCCGTGAGGAGATTCCTTTCCTTCCAGCAAGGAGAGCAAATAAATGCTGATCTCCAGTTTAAAAATAATTGAGAGATACATTTTTTTCCTAACACTATTTCCCATACTGACAGGGAGATCCATGAGAATTTTCCCCTCCTTGTACATGCCTATGAGATCAAGCTTAATCACACCATATCAGCACCCACATTTTTTAGATCAACACCGAATTTAAAAGCAGCAGGTATAGCAGTTTCCCTGTCCAGCTCAGCTCTGCCTCTCAAATGCAATTTAATTCCACCTACAGCTGGTCAGCTCATCTAACACTGACCCCTGGACACATGCCTTAACCAGCGCTTGAGACTCATGCCCACAGTGCCCACCCTGCCTTTGTGCTCCAGGTTCTGCTTTGAAATCCTGTGGCCAGCACAAAGCCAAAACACAGGAGGATGTTTTTGCAAAGTTTACTGTAGCTCAAACTTTCCACTACACATATGCTATTTGTCCTTTCCACTCAGATTGGATACAAACCCAAGAAATTTCAGACCCTTCAGCAGGTCTGACTCAAGTCTACAAGTCGGGGCTTAATGGTATATACCATAACCAACCCATCTCTCTACACAGCTGGAGCTGCCGTCGCCACAAATTCCCAACACCTGGACACTTGTGAACAACACACAGGTTAAATCAAACAGTTGACTACCCACTGTGTAACAGTTAATACAGCACATCTGTTTGCATCACACTAAAGATCACTTAATGCTGAAAGGCAGAAAACAAAGTTACAATAAAAACAAGGGACCCTATTAAAGAAAAATGTTTAAAAGTAAACAAGCTAACCACTGCACAAGATGACTATTAAGTGCATACAAAGTTTACTTCTTCCTGGGTTACTGACGTCTTCCCAGAAATGACTATGAACTCCAAAACAGCTTTAGAGTATCTTAATTGTTTCCACTTGCTCGGGAAGCAAACTTACCAGGAAGGTCAGTACATTTATAAGACACTACTCCCTGGGTGGGTGGCAAAGTTCTCCTAGAGCTGCAGAGTGTGACACAACTGTGCTTTGTTTGGTGCTTCCATCTTTCAGCCAGAGTTTAACTGGCCAGTATCACACATGAAGATGTGAACGACAGGCTTTAACTCGCATGCCAAATGCACGCCTCATGTTCTCTGTGCTGCTTACCATACAAAAACACTAAAGATGGACAGCAAGCTTTTATCTGAGAAGGAAAGCAACAAAGCTTCCCAAAACTGTACACTGATGACTGAAGAAAAGCTTTTGCTGAACACTGCCCTCTTGCCAGTCCAGGACGGTCAGCTCTCTGAACCAAGCACCCCTCGAGCTGGCAGCTGGTTTTCCAAACTGCAGCCAGTATAGCAGAACACACGCTGCAGCCGTCCCACGTGCTAATGAAAGAGATGACCTGCTCACCAGGGAATAAATTTGGTGTTTGGCAGACACCAAATGCTCAGTACATGCACCACAGACCAGGTGCACAGGTGACATAAGCCAGACAAGATCACAGTGCACATGAAGCATTTACCTGACATTTCACATAGAGCAGATCCTACAGAGCTCCTGCGAGGATGAGTCTATCTCTGACCACCCAGCGATCCACCCATCCCTGCATCCACACAACTAACAAGGCTCACTCAGAGTTGGACACCAGAAGCCCAAGGCTTTGCCAGGATGGAAAGGGCTCCACACAGCATGGTTTCTCTGAAAAGGTTTCTGGGGCATTTGGCAGTCAAAGGAAGCCACGTAAGCTACAAAGAAATATCAGACCCAAATAAACACCTGAGCTCTGATGACCAGCCTATCCATCTGTCCACTGCTGCTAAACACTTTCTTAACACAAGTCCACAGGGCAAACATCTTTCCTCATATAAAATACCCCAATCTCCATTTTTTGTTCAACCCAATGTACAGCTGAAAACTCTAAGAGAAAAAAAAGAAAAAAAAGAGTCTTAAGAACTTTTGATGTCTTTCAAATACCTCATTCGTAGCTGTGCAGTGTAAGAACGTGTGCACCCTTTAGGGAAAGAGCTGATCAATATTTTTTCCAGGTGAAAAAGAAAAGGAGACCATGTTCTGCCAGGCCTCAGCATAAATGACACCAAGAGCCGCTCTGGGCTAAGGCTCGGGTACCTCATCACACGCCCCCTCTGCAGGCCGCTTCCTCTGCGCTATCTAGGATAAACAGAAGTGACAAAAAAGAAAACCCTCCAAGTCTTCCTTAGGTAACATCTCCCTTCAACTTACTGACTCATTTGCAATTTTCTGTTCCACTTTTTGCCTAGCCTATATTATACACAGTCAACAAAGCAAGACAGAAACCTAACATTACTTAGTTTCTCTTTTTAGCTTCATGACGTCTATCTGCCAAGATGAACTTTCTAGAACATGACAGGCTGTCCGCCTCCCACAGCACCCCATGAAGTACTTTCTCCAAGAGAAGAGCATCTCTCTAGAACTTCAGTGCTTGCATTGGTTTCCTCTTTCCTTTTGACCCTGTAGCTAATCCCTCTGAGCATTTTGACCCTGCACCATTCCCTCTGAGGATGAGAAACCACCCCTTTTTTGCCTTAACGTTAATATCATCCAAGTGTTTGCAGAAACACGTCCTCCATCTACTCACGGATCCACAAGAGCCATACCAACAGACTGGTGCTCTCAGACGGTGCCCCATAACTCCACTGTGCTGTTCCTACAAGGCAGACAAACCTTAAAGCTACATCTTCTGTTACAAAAGTAGTAATTAGGTTTAAACTCTGTCTTTTTGATCTCTGATTGCTCCTCATACGGAAAGAGAGAGAACAGGTCCCTGCCTGATCAGATGGATGACTGAGCTACTTTCAGTTTGCACATACCACAATAGCAGGTTTTTGAGTCACAGATTGAATGCTTTAATTTAAAATACTGTTAAAAAGCAAGTATCTAACACTCTACTCAATCTCATTTTATTGAGCTGACCACATTAGTAATGCCTATCTGCCCTCAGATATGCATTTCCTCTTCAAAAGCTACCTAATCCTTCCTAGGGGCCTTCACTAGCTGTTCTTCATACTGAGGTAACAAGAGACTCTCCAGTACAGGGGTCTGTGTGAGTTCTGGAGTCCCTTTGTCTTCCGTGCTCCCAACATCTCCGAGGTATGTTCCTATATTCATGCATTTCTGTCTCACTTCCAGTCCTTCCTTCAGTTCCTCAGATTTTGACCCTTATAGCACAAACAACAAAACAGCCTCCTGAAGCAGCAGTTTGTGGGTTACAACGGTGCAGTCCTGCCCCCCCAGCCCTGCTGGGGACTGAACAGTAACTCGGCCTTGGTGGCCGCACACCGCCGTGCGTTACCTGCCTGGCCCACCTCCGCTTCCTGCTGCTCGAGGACTGTCACCCGCTGACTCTCGTGGAATCATTTAAATTAAAAAAAAAGTTTTTCATGCAAAATCAGCCCAGAAGATACTCACATTCAGAATGAAAACCTGGGTGCTCCACTGGCAAGCTACTTCTGTCGCTATTTTATTCTCCTGCATGCGGCAGTCTCTAGTTTCAATGCCAGCCCTCCCCCACGGGATACACCCCCCAAATGTGCACTGCAACCCCCCTCACGAACTGTTCCTGCGCTAATTGCATTAACCAACCCCGACCTGCCGGGATCCTGAACACGCAGCCAGCTCCCGGTTCCCGGCCGCCTTTACCCGTTAGTTTCCTTCCACGGCCGCGCCGCCTCAGAGCGCTCCAGCCCCGCGGAGCTGCTGTCGCCGCTGCCCTTCCCCCGCCTGGAACCGCGTTTTAAGCCGGGTCAGAAACTTGTCAGGGAACAACCGCCCCGGCGCCAGGGCCGAGCCCGGCGGCAGCGCGGGCCGGGGGGCCGGGCTCCCCTCACGGGCCGGGCAGAGGCGCCGCCGCCGGCCGGGCCCTTCCCGTGAGCAACCGAGGAGCCGAACGGCCCCACTCCCGCTTTGTTCAGCCCCGCCGCGCCCCCCGCCCGCGCGGGGCCGCCCCCCGGGAGCGCCGGGGCCGCCACGGAGGCCGGTTGCGCGCCCAGCAGCAGCGGGACCGCGCGGCCCGCGGGCGGCCGCCGCGGCAGGTGACAGCGGCGCCGCCGGAGCCCTCCCCGCCGCCCCGTCCCCGTCCCCCCGCGCCCCCGGGCCGAGCGGATACTCGCGGGTGCGGAAGGCCTCCTGCGTGTGGGGAATGACGAACCGCTCCCCCGCCTCCCCCGGCGGCAGCGGCTTGGCCAGCGGGAAGGGCTTGCGGCCCAGCAGCGGCGCCATGGCGGGACGAGGCGGGGTCCCGGCCGGGGCCGGCGGATCCGCGCGACGACCCCAGCGGCGGCGGCGGGACCCGGGCGGGAGGATTGAAAAATGGCGGGAGATTCCCCTCCCCCTCCCGGGCGGGCGGCGGGCCGAGCCTCGCCGCGCGCACCCGAACCTGCCTCCCGCGCCGCAGGGCCCGCCCCCGCCGCCGCGGCCCCAGGAACCTACTGGCGGGCCGCCGGCGTCGCCGCCTTCCGATTGGCTGGGCGGCCCGCCAATCGCGCCGCCTCGCCCCGCCCGCCGGCACAGCAAGCTGGCTTGCACCGCGCGCGAGGTGAGAGGTCGCGTTATGTAAGTGGTAGAAGGCGCGACTCCATTTTGTGTCCCCGTTATCTGCCCGCCCCCCTCCCCGCGGCGGCCAATCGGAGCGCGCCCCCGCCCCCCCCGCCCATCCGGGTACCGCGGCGGGGCCGCGCGCCAGGCTTTGTCCTCCGCGCTCGGCTCGTGCCGCCCCCCGCCTCTTAAAGGGGCCGCGGCGCGCGGGGCATGGCGGGCTCGGCGGGGAGGCCGCCGCCCCTCGGGGAGCGCGGGCCTGGCGCCCACTGGGCCGTCCCCCTCCGCGGGGAGGCGAAGCGGCGGCTCCGGCGGGGCGGGTGAGGAGGGAGGCGGCGGTGTCGGGGCGGCGCGGCCGGGGCCCGCGTTCCGGGGGTGCAGGCGGCGCTGTAGGGCGGCCGGGGCTCGTCTGGGCGGCGGGGACGGGCAGGGGAAGGCTCCGGAGCGCCGCGGGCCCGGCGCGGAGGCCGCCCTTTGCCCCGAGGTGCGCGGCGAACGCCGGGCCCGCTGCCACCGGCGCTCTGGGCGCGGTGAGGCGGGAGCCGGGCACCCCCTGAGCGCTGCTCCTGGGAAAGGCAGAAAGCCGAGAGTTGTGTTTTGGGGTTTTTGTGGGGTTTTTTCTTTATAAGAAACGTTTTTTGTGGAGTTTTTATATCATCGGCGTTCACTAGGCATCCAGTGCTGCCTGCCACAAGCGGTCACCGCAGAACTCCAGGCCCGGCGGTGCTCCCTCTGACCCCTTTCTCAGTGATTAGGGAAGCAGATCGGTGTATTACAGAATTATATTATTATATTCTAGTGGTCCCGCATCGCTGCTGCTTCGTGGCGCTGAGGAACGGGTCTGCTTTGTCTAGTCCTGCTGTGGCTGCTTCAGCATGACGAGAAGCAGCTTTGGCAAACTAATTAGCTGCCTGGGATAAATTCAACTCCCCAAACTACCCGTAAAGTTAGGTACAGCCTTTGTATAACCCGGAGCATAAATGTTCCATCCTGAATCTCCACTGAAAAAAGCATAACTTCATAAAATGCCAGCACAGGAATTACTGGTTTATCCCAAAGGCTTCATCTAGCACTGAAGAGAGCGGGTAGTGACAGCAAATGACCCCCCTCCACCCTGCCAGCCACCAGTACCTGCTCCCTGGGGATTCACTGCAGCTCCACCAGGCCCTGAAACATGAAATCTTTGGCCAAAAAAATTTCAGACTTGGTGTTTGACCACCTGACTAGCCAAGCCCCTTTCCCCTAAGCACACGGGGAGGACAGGGAAATGCATGAAAGATGGGAAGTGTGATGCTGCTTCATCGAAAGTTAATGAGGTTGTTTTGAAAAGTTGCCTGACTTTCAGAGTGGTATGTATGAATGATGAGGTAGGTAAGGGCCTCGCTGAATAGAATATGACAATTTACAGGAGGGGGAATCGGGGTTCATGAGGTTTTGGCTTTAGAGAAGGACTTAATTCTGTTAATTTATCGTGCAGTGCACATGGTTGGGAGAGGCTGTGAGCACAGAGAAGGGTCAGATACAGGGTGATTGTGGGGAATTTAATTCAGAAGAAACAAAACAATGCAGAGTACAAACTCGTGTACTGAAGGAACTTTTAAGCTGCAAGTTCCTTGGCTGAAGATGACTTGAGGAAGAAAGTCTGGGTGGCTTTGTAGGATGATGGTGTGACTAGGGGCCACTAACATGATGTGGCTGTGAAAAAGCCAAATGCATAATGGTTGGACTAGATGATCTTCAAGGTCTTTTCCAACCCAGATGATTCTGTGATTCTGTGATACATGCTTGAGTTGTGTTGGATATTTTCATGATATGGTATTTTCATGAGACAGCGCCCATGGCACTGCTGTTCCCATCTCTGCATCCCCGGTCTTGCCGCCAGGCCCACGAGCAATGAGGTCAGGCTGGGGTGGGTGCAGACTGGCTCAGAAGAGCAAGGAGCCAACCTGACGGGAGGAAACAAATGTTGCAGTGTTTAAGTATGGTCAGAGCATATGAAACTCCCTCCCTTGATGACTCTATCCATTCATGTTTAAATCCAGAGATTACACGGTTGAACTCCAAGCAGCTCCCCTGTATAATTCAGCCACGTTAATTCAACACCGTCCTTCTGGGTCCCTGCACGGTTCCTCTTGCTGCAGTCACCTGCCGAGCGCAGCAAGTGGGTGCTGCAGCCCTGGCTCCTGGCTCTGGCCTCTGCCTCGTCCCGCTGTCGGTGGCTTCCATCCTACTGTCGGTGGCTTCTGTCCCACTGTCGGTGGCTTCCGTCCTGCTGCTGGAGCTGTCGCACGGCGACTGCCTCTGCCACACCTCCGTGCCCGGTGGCGGTTTTGCCTCTGATGGGTGCTGTCTGGGTTTTCTCTCTGTGACTCCTGGGCTGTAGAAGAGGGGCTGACAGGCATCCTGCCTGAGGAGGGTTCTGTGCAGAGTGCAAGGTGTTGCCGAGCTTTGAGCTGATGTGCAGAGAAGCCTGACAACCCTGGGGGATTTCCCTGGAGACAGCTAACACTGCCAGTTGCTTTAAAAAAGCTGAAGCTGAGCAGAGAGAAAAGTAAGTGAATCCTAAGTCCTAAAAAGAGCTTGTTCTTTTCCATTTATCCTAAACGACCCATATCTTTCAGACCAACAGAGGCATTCCATTCTTGCGTGATTTTTACTTCTGAAGTCTTTATTTCAAAGCAGGTTACTAGAAAGACAAGTTCTTTCCTCAGGAAGGGTGAGCAGATGTGACACACAGGGCAAGCGCCTCGCTCAGCTGTGAGCAGATGCTCTCTCTCTTCAGGTGTAAAGGGGTCGATCGCTCAGCAACAGTGAAAGTCATAGATCAGGTATACACAGAGCATATCCACCTGCCTGTGCATCCATGCTGCCGGGGGGATGCAGTTAACACTGGTTTTAAAATGTCAGCCTCATTATCTCTTCAGTTTATCTAACATGCTGAGCCAGAGCTCCAATGTGATCTCACTCCAGCAGCAAAGGGCTGGGGAGGTTGTTGGCCTGAACAGATTTAGAGGAAGGTGTTTCTACACAGTTGCTGCTCTAAGATTGACTTTGGTTCTGGTTTTCCTGTTTTGTTTGGTAGTGACCCTGCAAGTCTCCTGGGACTGAGTGCTGGTGACTGCCGCTCTCAGCCTGCAAAGCCTAGTTTCTAATTGAAAGCTGGCTTCCATCTCAGCCAGTTTCTCCGTAGGTGAATGTTTATCTCCAACACTTCACATTCCAGCTGGCAGAAAATACCTGCTAAATACACGTATCTATTCCAGATATTTCTCTCTGTGTTCTGGCTCAGCCTGGAGCCTTGACTAACCCCACTGCAGACTTCCAGAGCACCTTCTGCTGGAGGCTGAGCTCCTTCCTCTGTGCTGCAGAAGTGATGCTGTGCCCTGCCATGCACACTTCTCAAGCAGAAAAGGAAATGCAGTGTGCTGAAGGGCTGTGCCCTGCTGACTCAGAAACGTCTCCTGGGTGTGCGTCTGTCTGTCTGTGCTCAGCCTCTCAGCTCAAGCAGTAAAGTTTACTCGGGGCCCATTTCCTTTCTCAGAGTAATTGCAACTTTCATAAGGCCACCAAGCCAAATGTCCCCTCCTTTTACACTACCTTGTATACATCCGTACAATGTGCCTCAAGTGGTGGATGGCATCTGTGTAGGGTTCAAGGAACAGATAGTGCCTCAAACAAGCTATGAAACCCTTTTTTGGTGATGTTATCATGCTTCTAAGAGCCTGTGACGTGTTTTTTGTGGCTCTCTAGGTGCAAGAGTGCACCTGGCTGTCTTGCTGCATTGCAAAGAGCCTTCCTGGTTTCTGTCTATGTTGTGCTTCTCCTGATCCTGCAGTGCCAGTTCCCCACTTCCGTAGCACAAGTGAAGAGACACCATTCCCTGGGTGTGCTCTGCAGGGTGTGCTTAGCAGGTGTTCTAGCTCCTCACACTCCCAAAAGCTTTGAAATTGCATTTTATTCCCATATGAAATCACACTGGTGGCTCTCCTGTACTTTTGCTGCACCCTGCAGAGTAACCTTGCTCAACCTCTTCACATCCCTGAAGCCAAGGCACAAGCAGAGCTGGCTGTTGTTCTTTTTCCATATTTGAAGTACCTACCAAAACATCCATTTCTTTCAAATTTTTTTCTTAGTAAAATGATTCTTAGTAATCAAGAATTTTCCTTTTCTGGTTGAAGTCCTTTCACATGCCTAGTCGAAGCACTTTCCAAGTATACAAAACTCAAACTGTCCTCTAGGATGATGTTTGATATCTCTGACTCTTAAGACAAAGACTCACTGTTACAGCAGCACAGAGAATCAGGACCTGCCACTTGTCCACAACCTCAGTAATTCCACTGCTGCTTCTAAAATCAGCTGTAGTGGCAGAAAACTTTTTGTATACCCGAACCAGGAGCCTGGTGCTTGGGCGAAATCCTGCCGTATTGACACAGGGATATGGGAGCTGCTGCAGCTGCAGGTTCGCACCCTACAGGTTCCAGGTCCCTGGATAACAGCAGACTCCACCACCTCACCTTCCCCCTTGCCTTCTCAGCCCCAAAATCTTTGGTGCAGCGCTGCTGCTCACGCTGCAGTACTGCTACAGGCAGCAATTTGCAGTGTTAGTCAAACAGAGCCCTGAAGAGCAGAGGGATCTCTGCCAGCCCCCACCTCTACCCTGGTAATGATGGGATTCAGGCAGCCACTTCAAGGAAAGAGAAGAACCCCGTCACCTGAATCCTGTCCCTCCAAGGCAGCGTGTCAAAGGGAGTCAGTAGCATGGGGACTTGAGAGACCCACTGCTATTTATGAGCTTTTATAAATGATGTCACGTGCTTCCCAGCACAAAGGAAAGCCCATGATAGCCAAGAAACCTTTCCTACTGGTTTAATAGCTCTCGAGGGAGGACAGAAATGACACCCAGCACAGAGAATCTCTCAGCTGAAGGTATCTGGAGGCTCAGAAGTTCTCATGGAAATTATAACATCTCATTGCCTTGTTCTTGTGCTTCTCTAGAGACGCAGGGCAGCTATCACAGAGATGATGCTGGGCTAAATAGACCCTTGATCTGATTTAATTCAGCTGTTCTTATGTTTGAAGGGGCCAGGCAATGAGTTGAGAAGGAAAGTGCCCTCTATTAGTAATATGTATACACACTCTGCCTTCAGGCTGTGCAAAAGGCCCAACAAGAGTGGTATTGGACTGTCTTCTCATGCCCCATCTTCCCTTCGCTTTCCCTGGTTACCCCCTCATTGATCCCATACACCCCTAGATGCATTGGGGTCTTCCAGCCCTTCCTATCCTTCTCCACACCTGGATGTTTCTGCTTTAGCAGTTGTGATGCTTGGCAAACAGCTTTCATGGTGGCTGTTTTCCCCTGTGACTGGCCAGGAGCAAAGATCTCCACCTCTGGATCCACCTTCCTCACACCCGCCTCCTCTGGCAAGCCCTGCTCGCTACTCTCTTTGCTTCTCTCCCAGGGCTGCTCAGAGAGGACACCCTGAAGCAGGGTCTGTACCAGCCTCCAGGTTTCTGCCTCCCTTCTGGGCTGCGTGATGATGTCCTCCAGGGCAGCAGGGACTTCGTGGCTCTACTTCACTTCCTTTAAGACCTCACAGCTCAGCCTGCCTGTCCTGGCAAGAGGCTTGGCACAGGAAGAAGATGGGTTTGGAAATGTGAGCTGAGAAGATCCCATAGGCAAACCAAGGGTGTAAAGTCTGAAGGTGAAGAAAAAGGCATCTTGTCCTCAGTGCAGACCTGGGCATTTGTGGTGGGAAGCAGCTGCGCCCAGGGGCTTGAAACAGCATGGTCTGCTGAGGACTGGTGCCATCGAAATGGCACCGGGTTGCCATTCTTGGCCTGACAGAAGACAAAAGGTTTTGCTTTTTGGTCATGTACAGGAGGGCCACATGGGAAATGATGCACTGTGGCAGGTTCATATTTCATGCAGAAGTGCCCCTAAACCCCTGCAAAATCCAAGAGCAGATCATAACGCACAGAGACAGGCTTGCATCTCCAGTTACTGAATCACAGAATCCCAGAATCATCTCGGTTGGAAAAGCCCTTGAAGCTCCTCCAGCCCCACCATGAACCTCACCCTGACCGTTCCCAACCCCACCAGATCCCTCAGCGCTGGGTCAGCCCGACTCTTCAACCCCTCCAGGGATGGGGACTCCCCCCCTGCCCTGGGCAGCCCATTCCAACGCCCAACAGCCCCTTCTGCAAAGAAATCCTTCCTAAGAGCCAGTCTGACCCTGCCCTGGCGCAGCTTGAGGCCGTTACCTCAGTACTGCTTCAGCTTTTGCCTCTTCTAACCTAGGAGGACTTCTCTGCCCATTATGGCATTTTTACTTTAGCTCTTTGTTTGGTGTGCCCTAAGTTGTGTTAGAAAGAAGGGAAGGAAGATCCATCCAACATGTGGCCTTTGGCAGCGAGTGGGCCGCTGGCAGTCCCAACAGTCCTGTTCCCGGGGAGGACAGGGAAGGGAATCCAGGATTTGGGACAAGCCAAGCTGGCAGGGAGAGGTAGCAGGGCTTATGCAGAAGCATATTTAGGGTTGTCAGAACCAGCATTCTGGTTCTCCATTCCTGTGGACACCAAGCAGGCTTGTTCTGGTGTCCTCCCTGAGTGACATCCCTGCATTGCTGATTTTCTGCTGCCAGAGGCTCAGGGCTTTGGAAGGTGCTGACCGTAGCGTGGCAGGAATTGCACTTTGCTACAACCCTGCCATAGCTAAAGCTTGACTGTGCATGTGGAAAAAGGCAGGTTTTGTGCCTTTAGGTACTATCACTTCTGAGGAGAGATGCCCTACAGCCCCCCAAACTCACTACATTTCCCTTCTTATTCCCAAACTTCGTGGCGCAGCTCCGTGCTGGCTGGAAGCGGCCAGCGCCCATCACACACCGCGCAGCTCGGGCTGGAGCTTTATCTGAGCTTTGGCATTTTTTTGTGGATGTGGTGAGGAGCTCCCCTGGCACATCACCAGGAGGGCAGGGGAGTTTCTTACCCAGCTCTTCTTTCTCTCTGCCAGTCTTCAGCGTGACGGGGCTGGCCTGTACTGTTGATGCTCTGCAGTTTTGCAGCTAGTACCATTAATCTGCAGGTCTCCAAGCCCTTGACAGCTATTGAGTTAATTAGAGTTTGCACGCTCCCTTTGGACTGAACGAACTAAAACCCATTTCAGTTTGATGGAGATCTCTTCAGTGGTGCTCACTTATAGCCCGGTTCTCAGGAACACAAAGGCCTTTTCCCATCACTTTAGCAGTATGAGAGGACCCCAGAGTGCGTGCAACTCACCGCTAACGTCCCTGGGTGTAACGCAGCAGATGATTAATCAGATATGTTACTGTTTTAAACTGCTGTGGGTGCTCCCTCATGGAGTTTTCCCATCTCTTTTCTCATGTTGTGTGCCAAGGCCTCAGCTGTAACCCGAGCTATCAGAAGGTGTCAATTTTATGTTCCTACAAATATGTAGAAGACAAGACTTTACCATTCCTTAAATATAAATATGCATCTTTCATGTTTGACAGGTCTTCGTGTCTCCATGGGAAATATATCTGTTGAGAAACAGGAGCAGGACTTTGCTGATTTTGATATTTTCATGGCTTTTCAAGTCACTTCTGGTCCTCAGTGATCCCTTTTATGTATAAATTACATATTGTTTAAATCCTGAAGCTGTCCCGAAGTGTGATTGAAGCTTATTAAGAAATATAATTTATTTCAGTGTAAGTTAGAACATCTCGTAAGAGCCGTCCCAAGGCAAAGCTCAGGTTTCTGTCCTGTCTCCAGCCCTGGTCCACTCTGAAATCCACATTTTGTCCATGTCACTCTCCCAGCCCCTGTCCCTCTGCTCCTTGGCCGTTTCCACTTGCTGTCTGCAGGGCACATGTACACTCACATCACCCACTTGCACTGGGCGGTTTGGCACGAGTGGACGTACAGACTGTAACCAGCTCTGCTCCGAAGCGGCAGAACCAGCGGTGTCATTCATTGCTGTGGCTGACATGAGAGTATCTGGATCTCGCGCTTAATATGTACCAGACTGTAGATGTAATTATCAGATTAATATAACGCATTTACTGGATTGCTTTATTAGAAGAAGGCTCACATCATTCCTGCTGGTGGAGTAATAAAAGCATTTAACTTCATAGGGCACTGTTCTGCTGATCGAGGATGCCAATTAAACTCAGACGCCGGAATGAGAAGAGTAGGCTTATTTTACTGTTAATAATTAATGGATATGACCAAGTAATATAGAAAATAAACAATAAGGAAAATACAGAATAGTACACTTAATTATTACTACATACAGTTAATTATAGAAAATAAGAATAAACAAGGCAATGCACCTAATCATTGCTACACGATGGGGAGAACAGTGATTAAGGCAGATCCATCCCCACTCACACCCGTTCCCACCATCCAGCCCCGCAGGCGCTGGGCAGCCCCGGGTGCAGTGAGGGTTTGTTGAGCCTGTCCCGGGGAGTGGGAAATCCTACGCGGGGCGTCCACCCGTAGCTGAGGCACCCAGAGTCGCTGTGAGCGGGTCCAGCCTTAGGGACCAAAAATCAGCAAGTCGGAAAGACTTGCACTTTTCTTTGAGCGGAAACATCTGGTTTCATCCTCCTGTTGGATTCCACCCAGAGCCTGGCCAGGGCTCGGGGGAGAACCAAGGGAGTTTCTAAGAAGGCCAAACACGGGTTGTCAGCCTTGAACAAGGCTGAGCAAGGACAGTTGGATATGTTCCCTCAGCATTTCATCCTCACTACTGATTATATTTTGCCTAAGCTGCATCTGTCACCAGTGAGCATACATATTTCATTAATGATCAGATACTAATGATAAACGCTAATGGTAATACAGATTTTACTAATTAGCAGATACTAATAATGGATAATGTTTGGTTGTGAGGTTCATCTAGAGGTCCACTTTGTTTCAGGGCCTATGATTCCGGCCCTAGCACTACAGGCATTTATTTGTTTGAGGTGCTTTTAATCTTGGAAACAGAGAGGTTTGTGCTTTGAGTATCCCTGTAACACATCAGTTAACGCCCAGAGCATAGTGTTTGTTGGCATACAGAAATCAACTGTGTTTTCCACAGCAATTTAATGATTGTTTAACAGGCAGGAGGTAATGGTAATACCTGTAACATAAGGATAGAGTTAATTAACAGAGCAAGAGTGCCTACCAATGGGGGCAGCTACAAATGCATCCCTCTCTCTCCGCGTGATGCGAGGTATGGATCCAAAGGGACGCTTAGAGAAGATATTTTCCTGATAACAAAAGTCAGCTGCACGCTGGATGCTTCTTCCAAGGTGCTGGAGAGAGCTGAGGCGCATGGTGACTGCCGGACCTCACCCGGCCATGGGTGCTGAGGAGCACAAAGCTCATCTCATGTTATTTTCCTGTGCAAGTGTCATGTTGTGCAGCAAGAAATGACCTCACAGGGTCACCTAATAGGAGAAGTGCAGTCACAGAGTGGGTATTTAACTGGCTTCTCTGACAGTCTGTATGGGGCTGCTGGACACAGTCTCTCTCTCTCTTTCCACTGCATTGCTGCACTCGGTATCTTTAACCTGGCTTCTACATTTGAACTAAATTTGGGCTTGTCCTTCCTACATGAAAAGGCACATCGGTGTCCTGCTGTGCTTGGCTTAGTCTCAGCCCCGTCACTTCCAAGTTTGTCCACTCAATGAGAGCCTCCTTGTCTGCTCCTGTGGTGCATCCTCTGCTTGGCTGTATCCCAACAAATGCCTCTCCTTGACCTTCATTTCTCAGGCAATTCCTGTATCCTGCCATGATGTTGCCAAAAACGCCCCTGCCTGTCCTGCCTGGTGTGTGGGCAGGGGCAGGACGCACCAGGCTGCCCGGTGTCCTGCTGTCATCCTACCTCGCCAAGCAAACAGGGATGGTGGGGAGCACCTGCCTGTCCTAAATGAGTCTCTGGGAGCACTGCCAATGCCTCCATAGTTTTTCTATTCCAGGTAAATGTCTTCCCCTAATTTCCGCACACATATATAGACAATAAAATTAATGCTGAGTTATCTAAAGCTTTATTATGGACACACTTGTTTTTATTTACTGCTGCTACCAGAACGGAGATTTAATGCCATAAATCTAGTGGTGAGTTTAATGGCTGTTGAAGATTCCTATTACTTCTGTAAAGCACTACAGGAGTTATTTTGAAAGCACAGGGAGCTCACGGCCGGTGAAAAAGGATTGCATGGTGCTTCCCATACGGCTTGGCTTCATAACATATCATTTTGTCAGACCTTAAACTGCTTGGGCTGAAATTCCCCATAGCTTATGCCTGCCTCTCGGGGCTGCAGGGGAATGTGAGGAGGAGAGGGAAAACTGGAGCGTAATTAAAAGAGGAGGGATTTGGGGGGACAGGTACAGACCTGGGGAGCAGCACAGTTTGGGGAGGAGGTGTTTGGCCAAAAGGCAGATGTGAGTGAGCAGGGTCCCACTGCAGGCTCAGACGCTGTGGGGTCGCATGAGGTGTCCAGCCCTGGGGAGTGACTGCCTGCAGGCCGGGGGCCAGCGGCACGAGGCCAGTGCTTGGGCAGGGAGTAGCCCCAGGAGAGCTGGAGGCAGGGCAGGGGGACTGAGGGAGGCAGGACCCATGGAGACGGAGGGGAGGGTGTCCCCTCTGCATCCAGCGGGGGGCCATGTGCGTGTTCCTCCATGGCAAACTGTTGGGCTCTGGGGCATGGCGACCCTCTGGCATCAGTGCAGGACCATCTGGTGAAGGTCTGGTTTCACCCATTCATTTTTCAGGCTGGGAAAGGGTGTAAAAGAAACTGCACCAAAGGTGCCATGAGATGGTGAAGGGTGTTCAGAGCCAGCTGGCTCTCCAGTACACGATGTCCTGCTAAGTTCTGCATTAGAGCAAAAATGCATTACCCAGTGGTGGGAATTGCGCTCTGCTTAGTGCGTGGGTTAAACACACACTGGCCACAGAACTGTTAACTGACCCACGAGCTGGTACTGCAGCTGCTTTTGAAGTACCCTGTGCTGGGGCTGAGTGTGGCGGGGTTTGGTAGCAGGGGAGGGGGCTACAGCAGTGGCCCCTGTGAGAAGCTTCTTGAAGCTCCCCCGGCTCCAAGTCAGACCCACCTCTGGCCAAGGCCGAGACAATCAGCGACAGTGGCTGCGCCTCTGTGATAACGTAGTTAGGAAGGGGAAGCTGAGAGGGAGTTGGGACTGGTGAGGAGGAGTTATGAGGAGTTCACCTCTGTGAACACCGAGGTCAGTGGAAGGAAGGAGGAGGA
The DNA here is from genome assembly GCF_047716275.1 of Strix uralensis. NCBI lineage: Eukaryota > Metazoa > Chordata > Aves > Strigiformes > Strigidae > Strix > Strix uralensis. The sequence continues at coordinate 1,350,487 of NC_133991.1, read as the reverse complement.
AGGGGGGGAGGTGCTGGTGCAGAGGCCCCCCTGACACCCATGGGGGTCACCAGAGGAGCAGAGATCCACCTGCAGCCTGGGGAGGACCCCCGGGTCTCTCTGGGAAGGAGAAGTCCCCGCTGTTGTAGTTTGGCACTGGGAGGACTGGAACACACGGGGGTGACCCACGCCAGAGCAGCGTGGGAATGGCTGTGGGCTGTGGGCAGGACTCATGCTGGAGAAAGTTCATGGAGGACTGTCTGCCGTGAGAGGGGAACCAAGTGGAGAAGGGGGAAGAATGCAGCAGAGTGCTTCCCCCTCTGCAGGAGAAGCTGCGGACTGACTGCACCCCCCATCCCCTGCCCCCCTGCACCTCTGGGAGAGGAGGTGGAAATATCGGAACGAAGCTGAGCTGGAAGAAGGGGGGGGTAGGGGGAAGGTGTTTTTAAGATGTGGAAATGCTTCTCACTGCCCCATTCTGTCCGTTAAGTGGTGGTGGTGTTAGTGTTTGAATTAAAGTGGTGTTCTTCTTTCTTCCCCTAATGAGCCTGTCTTCAGCCCATGACCATAATGGGTGAGCCACCCCTCTCTGTCCTTATCTCAGTTTCTGAGCCTTTTGCTTAATTTTTTCCTTCCCAGCTCTGGGGGGAAGGGATGAGTGAATGGCTGCGTGGGGCTCAGTTGACCTCTGGGCCTACACCACAACATACCCAAAGGTTGGGCTTCTCTTCATGGGCAGTACCTGCCATCACAGCAGCTTCTCAGCCATGTGGCCTCTGAGTTATTCCAGAATGATTTTCTGGGGCTGTTGCACACCCAGTTTCCCAGCTGCCCAGGAGATGGCAGTCCTGCATTTGGACAATGTGTGTAACCGGTCCCCAGGCAGCACCAGAGATTTCCTGAAGAGCGGTTTGAGGCTTGCAGGGAAACCCAAGTCATAGGCTGAATGTTTGGCTCTGTTGCAGAAGGAGAAGGCTACGTTTTCAGGGACTGATGGTCTGTCCTACTCTGTGAGATAGCAGAACTGGGGTGGTGAGCCATCAGCAGTGCGGACAGCCTGTGCTCAGCAGGCAGGTGTTCCTGGGTACGTCTTAATGGTGCAAACCTTAGCAATGGGATGGTGTCACTGTCAAAGTGTTGTCACCAGAGATGACCTGGAGATGTGAGGTCCATACGGCTTCAGCTCCTGTGTTTGAAGGCTTTGATCACAGCCAGATGAAAGCATCCTTGAGAGGACTCAGCCCGCTGTAATGGAGCCTGACCGTTGGCTGCCTCTTCCCAAATGGAGCCATGGCTGGTGCCTTTAGCATTCAATCAGGGAGTGTGTGATGGGAACCGTCATTACTGCCAACCCTTGCCCCTACCAGGAGCCCCATCGGTTCCCCCGCTCCCTTGATTACAGCCCTCAGCTGCTGTCATCCTTCCCCTCGGTCCCCATCCTCCCTCTCCTCCACTGCCATCCCCAAACTACCCTTGCCCTGCCTGGGGCTCTCCATCCTCTTTCCAGCCCTCTCTCCACCTCCCATCCCACCTCATTCACCTTTTTTGTCCTTTGGTCTTGGGGGGTGACATTCTCAGTGGGGCAGTTTTCTGCTCAAAGGAGGAACAGCAGAACTGAGCAAGGGACACAGTGGCTGGAAGGGTGCTGAGCCATGCTGGATGCACAGCCCTTCACAGAGATAACCTGCAACAACTTGGGAGCTAATTCTGGGTTACTGCAAACTTTTCTTTGCCATTACAGATCAGGAGGCACTTAAAATGCCTTTTACACTTGGGATGATGGCAGGTGATCTGTTTGCTAGGCAAAACATTGAACCCTTCAAGGAAATCCGTCACTGAACACATCTCAGTTCTCTCTCAACAAGGGACAGACAACAAATGCCTCAGTCAATGCCACCTCCATAGGCACAGGCTGATGTGCCTCACCTCCCTGGTGTCTGTCCTGGGCTGCAGCTTCAAAATTCTTCTTCCCTTTATTGTTCTCCGAGAAAGACGGTCATCAGTGTTGGTGTTAGTGATGCGGTGCTGCACAGCACCTGCAAAGAGATTTCAGATTGCAAATACACTGCAAATAGAGCTTCTAAATCTGGAGACAGCTGGGCCCAAAGAGGGTCAACCAAAAAGAGCATCTTCTCATATGAGAAGATCCCTGTCACAAGAAGCCAGCTAGAGAAGGTCTGACCTTCAGAGCAAGAAAGCAAACTTCTCGGGATTATTTTTAGGGTGGAAACAGAACTTTGTAGTGGAAAGTGCTGTCACAATGCTCTGCTCAGCACTCCAAAAAATGATGCTGCAGTCATGTTGCAGAGCCATAAACTCCTTTGGGAAATGAAGCCTCTTCATCCCTTTTCTCTTCAAAATCATGTAAGCGATTCTAAAAATCCCCCTATTGAAATTCCGTTCTTTAGTAGATGTCTTTATTCTTTAAACTTTGCAAATGTTTATGGTTATATAATACTGCACTGAAGTTGTCAGTTATTTCTGGGTCACTTTTCTACTTAAGGATGGAAAACTTTGTTGTTCTTCTTTTGCAAACTTTTGCAACCCCAAGAGCTTTTTTTCAAACATTTCTTTGAATGTAGAAGACCAGTGCCTTTACATCACAGCTGCCAGACGCCATCTCAGTATGAACAGGGAAATAAATCCATGTACAAATACACACCCAAAACCCTCAGACTGGATGCTGTAGAAAACCCTTTCAGCATGAAATATTCACGTTAATTGGGGAATTAATTTGTTATCTCGTGATTCTTTTGCAAACTTAGGATGAGAAGGCAGCCTGCTCTCCTGACTGGCCAGTTCTTCCTTTGATGCCCGTCTCAGGCTGAAGGCTGTTTAAGAAGCACTGGCACTTAAAAAGGCTGTTTTAAAGTTGAAAGATGTACATATAGGAAATAGAAGTGTTTGGACTCCTTTGAAACAGCCCTCCGCTCCTGTTAAACCCTGGTGGAACTAAGGGGATTTATCTGAGAAAATGAGTTGAATATGGGGAGGAGATAAAGCTGCATCTCTAGGGATGTTCTCAGATTTTCCCTCTTCAGAGACAAAAGCAGATTTATAAGTCTGGTACGTGCATGTTTGGAGAGTGAGTCTGAGGAGCTGGTGACCCAGAGGAGTGAGGAGCTGGTGACCCAGAGGAGCGAGGAGCTGGCGACTGGTGGGAGAGCTGACCCGTGGGTCTCGCCGGGCTGGCCGTGCTGCTGGTCCGGCTCACGGCCGGGCAGTGCAGAGCCGCGGCTCGCGCCCTGGCTTACCTGGCCTGAGGACACCTGGGGAGATGCCACACCGGTGATGTTCCTGGCAGCTTCCAAACAGACGCTTTGACTTGAAGACATTTCACCTGCTGGTTTGCAAAGCCCTTTGGGTCATGACTCCCTCCCTTGATCGACCTTTAGTTATAGAGGCTCCCTGGGCACAGCGTCCCGCTGATCTGTTGGCTGTTCTTGGGATCTGTGCTTGAAAGCTATTTCCTCTTGTGTTCCCACACCTTGAGCAACGATGTTCTTCAGTCAGCTTCCCCATCCCTCCCATGACTATTCAGGCCCCCCAGTTGCCCCATCCTGCTCCTCCAGGCTGGCGGCAGCACCACGGCCCTGTGGCAGCACGGCTGGTGCACACTCTGCTGTCACCACTTCTCTGGGTGACTGCAGCTTGGCCCGAGGACCCTCGCCCAGCTCGGAGCCGGTGAGCACCTCCCAGCTGGAGCCCTCCGTGCTTGCACAGAAACTGCAGGCTGCAGCAGAAAGCGCAGCGGGGCTGTGAGTTGTGGTCTTGCAAATGGACATTGCACCTTGCTGAAACAGGGGTTTGATGGAACGAGATGCATGCACAGGAGTAAGGGGGAGTGCAAGGACCCGTTGGCTCTGCTGTTGGAAAGTCCTTTCCTTGCCTCCGTGCAGGGCTTTGCTTAACTGTGCACTGGTGTAAAACGGGGCGTCTTCCTCTGGTTCATGCTTCGGCTACACAAAATCAGAGGACATTGGGGTCCTTCTGGGGCCACTTGGCCTGTTATCCCCCAAGGCACAGGCAGCTGAGGTTGCTGTGGGTTTCCTTCAGAAGGGCATTTCAACTCTTCTCTGTGAGTCTCTTTTTTCTCCTCTTTTCTCCTGCCCTGTGACTCTCTGCAAGGAAGACTTTTGGTTTTGGGGAGAATTCTTGGACTAACAGAAGTCAACTCTGCTCCAAAGTCAGAACAAGCCTGAGTTATGATCCTAAATGGCACTTTGGCCTTGTGGAGCATGACATGCTTCTCCCCTCAACCCAGGTGGATGTCAGGAACCAAAATCAGGGCTTGGCCTGTACCCCAGTGCCTGTTGGACCACACAATGTCAGGCTCAGTGCCAGCTCCCTGGGCATCATGCAGGCAGGAGCCACCATAAATAAAGTATGACCTGAGAGCAGGACGCAGCCCCTGGGCGGGTGGCCAAGGCTGCCACTGCGCTGTCTCCACCGATGCTCCCCGGGGGGTAACGTGGGCTCCCGTGGTGCTTCGCATTCAGAGCTGCAGACAGCCCATGGCCTCATGTCTCTCAGATAAAAAGGAGAGAGCTGATTAATCCTGGAGCTAGAAGAGCCACAAAGAGGGGACTTCAGGGGAGATTTAGTTAGCAGTGGCCCAGATACATCAAACTGTCTCCTGCATAAAGCAATATCCCATTAGTGCTCCTCTTTGTGCAACGCAGCTTACGTTACTTATCCTATTAAATGACTGACACTGCTTTGATACGTTCCAAGGAGAGTGTTAAACTTTCTGTCAATTTTCCCTGACTGACTTCAGTCAGTCACCTCTAAGGGAGACGGCCACCTGCCTGGTGGTGAGGTGACGTCTGTGTCCCTGCCAGGCAGGCAGGATCCTGGTGGGGTGGGCAGAGCAGCACCTGATGAGTTCACAGGGGTCCAACTGTGGGAAAACCCTGACCCCGTCACGTGCCATGGGTCACACAGGGCTGCCAGGGGATGTCCCCAAACAGCACCAGCATCACTGACCTTCTTCCAGTGTGGCAGTGAGCGCTGCCCAGCTCCTGGCTCATAGCACATGTGGTGGGTGCAGATCTCATGGGGACACCTACAGATGTCCTTTCTCTTTGCTGCTGGTGACAAGGTATCCTCCAGGTGTGCCAGTGTTGTCCCTCCTTTTCTGCAGTTAATCCAGCCAGACTCTAGATTTTTTTCAATGTCAGCAAGCTGTTGAATTACAGAATCACAGAATCATCTAGGTTGGAAGAGACCTTGAAGATCATCTAGTCCAACCATTGATTGGACCAAAAGGCTCCAGCTTTACTCCATACCTGCGAGCCTGGAACACGTTTTTGGGCTGATGGTCTTGCCCAAACAGGATGGGCTGCTGGCAACCTTCCCTCTGAACAGGCATGTGCTGGGGGCAGCACTGTCCCTCCTGCCAAAGTGCCAGTCCTCAGGTGCTTATCTGAGGGACACTGCAGTAGATGGCCACCCCAGACACAAATATACATACCTCTATATTTTCAGTCACCATTTCACTATCGTCGGAGCCAGTAATGCCATCCCCGTTACCAGATTTCAGTAGCTCCTGAGCCGAGGGCTCAAGGCTGGCACCACAGCACAGGCAGACACACCACAGAAGCTTGCAGTGACCAAACCCCACACAGCAGCTCAACCCCAACCCTGCTGAATTCCTGACCAGGAAACATCTGCTCACAGCTGAGTGTTGCCAAGGGAAAATCCTGCCTTAGGGTCAGCTGTAGCTGTGGGGCATCCTGCAGGTGCTGGGGCCTCTTTTGTATCCATGTGGACAAGAAGAAGGGAGCTGTGGCCACCTCTGCACCTGGAGGCGGCCTTTGCACCTGACCACAGCACCTTTCCTTTGGCACCCAAGGGTCTCTTTGAGAAGGGGTCCTCTCCCCCCTCTTTGCTGATCCCTACTTGGTAAGAACTTGCTCTGGCCTAAAAGAAGGATTTTTAATAGACTGGGGAGTGGGTGGGGAAGCTCCTCCATATGCACTGTTTCCGTGACCGGGGAACTGAGAGGAGCCAGGAGACCCCCATCCCAGAGCCAAGGCACACAGCTCTCACTGTAGCACTCAGCATTGGCCAAGAGGAGACAATGCCAAGCTGCTGTTTAATCAGTTCTCCCTTTTCAGGGAAGCTTGGTGACCACAGCTAATGGACACAGTGCCTCCTCCTGCATTGGTGTCTGTGCCCCTGCTGAGGAATTGCTTCAGGTCCCCCAGGAGCCAGAGCCTCTCCCAGGCCACCCACCACCTCTTGCCACTGGGGCTGGAACATGGCGCTGCTGAAACCATCCCATGGCAAGGGCCAGCCTGGAGGGGACCTGCAGGCTCCTGAAATGTGGGAACCAGGGCAGGGCAGGAATTGCTGCAGCTGGGGCCTGGCTGAGCTCTACTGTAGCCAAATTATTAGGACAGGGTAGAAAGAAAAGTCACTTTGCCTAACATCTAGGAAGGTATCTCATGAGACAAGTAGCCTCTACCTCAAAATATTTCCCATCTATGGGCAGAGGGAAGAGAATGCTGTAATCGAGTGTTGTAGCGCTATTAAGCAAATGATGTTCAGCTGAACTGATAAAACCTGGCATCCATGTCGCTGTGGGGCTGCACAGACCATGAGTGCATATGAAAATTCACTGGCTTGAAAGTAAAAGAGTGTTAGAAGTGCCTCTTCGGAGGATGGCTCCGGCATGATATGAAGACATCTGTATCATCTTATTTCTTCCATCCTTGGGTTTGGAATACGAAGGATTTGTCTGGAGAGCTGGATTTTACCGACAACACTGGCAAACTCAAATGTCCTTGTGTTTTGTCCCCGTGAACCTGTCTCCCTGCAGTGACCTTGTCCGTGCTGTGCCGAGGGGCGATGGTCACGAATCTGGCCAAGGGCACGGCTTCTCCCCCGTGCAGGTGTTGAGGACACCGGGGAAGTATCAAAGCTTGGCACAATTATCATATATGGATATGAATAGGGAGAAAAAGGGATATAATCAGAGGATTTGACTAACATTTTTAATTCTAACTCCAGAAGAATTCCCCTTGAACAGCTCTTGTCACACTCAGTCCGGTCCAACACTACCTTTCACAAGCCACGTTCAAACCTGGCTCTGCTAAAGGCTGCCCATGATATCTGTGTCTACACCCTGCGAACTCCTCCAGCCCCTTTTCTCTGAGGTCTTCCAGTACTTGCAGTGCAGAAAGTGGTGATGAGATCAGCAACGACCTGCCCTACCTGCAAGGTGGCTCCTGACAATCCCAGCCGTTCCCCGGGCTGACATTTCATGGACGCAGAGTCCACACGGCAGGCCAGGGACTCTCCTTCCCCATCAGGGAAGATGGAGTGTTAAATTTTCACAGTGGTTTCAGTGAATAGCACAGAGGTACCACCACAAAAGCACTTAATCTCATTCTTGGCTTGCTAATCAGTTCATCTGTGGCAAGTCCAGGTTTTGGAAGATGGAAAAAAGGAAGAGCAGCATGCCCCCGTCCCTGAGCCTGCCGTGGCTGTTTGCAAGGGTGGGCTCCCCGGTTTCAGCTCAGCGTCAGCTGGAGGCAGCAGATGGCATTGCTGCACGGCTGTGAAGCCACTTGGAGGATTATATTTCTTGGTCCATATTTCCTAGCCATTAAATCCCTCCTTTTAAAGCAATTTCTTTCTCAATGACAGATTTACACACTGCTCCAGTGCTTACGTGTACCTATTTTCCTTTTCACTCCTGTGCCAGCTGCTGGGCACATTGTGCCTTGAGAGGATTTTTAGGAGGAAATCTGGACGTTGCAGGTAGGTGACATGTGGTTATATTGTACCTGCTGTGTTGTCCTTTGGGCTCACAGAGGAGCAAAAGACATGCTCTGAAGAGGAGAGAGGAGCTAACTGATGGGAAAGGTGGCATCCGTTGGGTTCCCAGGGGAATGAGCCACCAGCCCTGAAGGTCCCCTGGCCACAGACAGGCTCTGCCTGCTGACAGCTGTGAGATGTTTCTGTCTCATGGTTCAGACCAGGAGCACCTCACACAAGGTCTCTCTGCCCATTCCTGTCCCCAGCTGCCACTGGGACTGCAGGGTCGGGTTTTCTGCCACGTGGGTGCCAGCGTGGCTCTGGGTGGCATCTCCTGATCACCTGCAGAGCACCACGGTCACAGCCTGGAGGGGTGGGATGTGCTGCAGGGGCCTTGTTCACACGATGAGGCTTAAACCATAACTGCGTGGGACAGTGCAGAGGCTAGTGGTGACCTTGGATTTTTAGTAGGGGAAGAGACCAGTGGCCTCCTGGTTTAATGGCCAGATACAACTCTGGGATTTCTGTATGGAAGCAGAAAGTCCATGCAGGCTGGAAAAGAAAGGCTGGAAGTGTCCCAGCCCTTGCTGACCATCTTTCTTTGTACATGGCGGGTTTTAAGGAACAGCACATTTCAGAGCACCAACTGTCACTGCCAGGGGTCAGGAAGATCCTTTTCACTTACTCCATCCCCTCTGCATGCAGATTTGGGGTCAGGAGGCAGTTTCCCGGGGCAGGTGGTTGTTACTGACTTGCTCTGCTCAGCACCAAGTGTTACCCCAGGCTGCTCTGGAGGGATGCAGGAGAGCATCAGCCTCCTCCTGCTCACTCTGCCCCACATCAGCAGTCTGTCACCTTGACAGTCTTACTTACACTGATGTGGGGATGGTCCCTGCTCGGGTGAACTCTTCAGGGCTAAGCAGTGCCTGCGTGGGTCCCAACAACAGGGTGAGAAGGGGGACATGGTCAGCCACTGGCTTGGTCTTGCATGGGAAGGGGAAGCAAAATCTTTATAACAGGCCTGGATGGAAGCAAATGGAAGTGGATCAGCCGGTGTGTTATCCCCAAGAAGCAGGGGCCACCCTTTTGCTGCTCAAAATCCTGGAAGAGCCTCAAATTCCCCAGCAATGTCGGAGGAAAGAATGAGTGAGCTGGAGCTCCTGCACGGGCACAGACAGCAGCAGGGGCAGAGCAAACTGGCCAGGCAGCAAAAGGAAAGGGTGATGGTCAGAGGGAAGTTCATCACGCTTGTGCAAAACCAAAAGCAAGTACAGCAGGAAGGCCCTGGCTTCTGAACCAGGGTTCAGCAAGCAGTAGAGTGTTCATAAAGAGTGCTTTTTGGTATCTTCACTTGCAGGCATTGAAGCCACTGAACTAAAGAGGAGGAGGAGGTTCCTCCATCAGTGAAGTGGAAACCCAAGGCCCCTTTCTCCTGGTGAACATGGAGATAGAGTTTATCAGCTATTACAAGAATTTCTTGCCCATACTTGGATGATACAGTATCATAGAATCATAGGATTATTCAGGTTGGAAAGAACCTTTAAGATCATTGAGACCAACCATAAACCTAACACTGTCCAGTCCACCACTAAACCATGTCCCTAAGTGCCACATCTACACGTCTTTTAAGCCCCTCCAGGGATGGTGACTCCACCACTTCCCTGAGCAGCCTGTTCCAGTGATTGACAACCCTTTTGGTGAAGAAATTTTTCCTAATATCCAATCTAAACCTCACCTGGTGCAACATGAGGCCATTTTGTCTTATCCTATTGCTTCTTACATGGGAGAAGAGAGCAACACCCACCTCGCTACAAGCTCCTTTCAGGGAGTTGTAGAGGGCCATGAGGTCTCCCCTCAGCCTCCTCTTCTCCAGACTAAACCCCCCCAGTTCCCTCAGCCGCTCCCCATCAGACCTGTGCTCCAGACCCTTCACAGCTCCGTTGCCCTTCTCTGGACACGCTCCAGCACCTCAATGTCTTTCTTGTAGTGAGGGGCCCAAAACTGAACACAGTATTTGAGGTGTGGCCTCACGAGTGCCACAATCACTTCCCTAGTCCTGCTGGCCACACCATTTCTGATACAAGCCAGGATGCCATTGGCTTTCTTGGCCACCTGGGCACACTGCTGGCTCGTGTTCAGCCAGCTGTCAATCAACACCCCCAGGTCTTTTTCCAATGGGCAGCTTTCCAGCCACTCTGCCCCAAGTCTGTAGTGTTGCATGGGGTTGTTGTGACCCAAGTGCAGCACCTGGGTCACAGCAGCCTGAGCTGTTGAAGCTCATACAGTTGCCTCAGCCCATCGCTCCAGCCTGTCTAGATCCCTCTGCAGAGCCTCCCTACCCTTGAGCAGATCAACACTCCCACCCAACTTGGTGTCGTCTGCAAACTGACTGAGGGTGCACTTGATCCCCTTGTCCAGATCCTTGATAAAGATACTAAACAGAAGTGGCCCCAGTACTGAGCCCTGGGGAACATCATTTGTGACCAGTCGCCAACTGGATGTAACTCCATTCACAACTCTTTGGGCCCGGCCATCCAGCCAGTTTTTTACCCTACAAAGAGTAGGCCCATCCAAGCCATGAGCAGCCAGATTCTGCAGGAAATGCTGTGGGAAGTGATGTCAAAGGCTTTACTAAAGCCCAGGCAAACAACATCCACAACCTTTCCCTCATCCACATATTAGAACTTTGAGTTCAGTCTTCCTGAGACATTAATATTTGCTTTACACAAACTTAATCCCATTTTATAATGCTGGGAACAGGCACCGAAAGTGACACGTTCATTGCAGTAAAATTTTATGTGTGTGCACAGGTACATGACAGCCTAGATAGTAGTGTTTTCTTTCCTCAGTATGTGCTTTGAGATTTCTTCTGGGAAAAGGGAACAGCACTCACACCTCACAGCTGGGAGACAAACATTTCCCATCTTGCAGATGCTCCAGAGGCCAATAAGGAAAAAGTCAAGGAGGGGGAAGTAGAAATATCTGCTTAGCAACAAATGTCCATAAACCCCACGGAGAACAGCTTGCTAGTAGGATGCAGGCGCTGTTCAATGAGCCCATGCCGACACGAGGGTGTCCCTGCAGTGGTGGGAGCTGCCTTTTGCCTGTGCGCTGCCCAAGGCTGCCCCTGCTCCAGGCCTGTGCCCCAGGAGGGCCGGGGAGGCTGCGGCTGCTGGGGAGGTGCTTTTTATTAGCATTAGGGCAGCTCCACACTGCCATGAAACCACTTCAGCCTCATCTGGGTGGGCTCTGCTGTCAGGAGGTGTGGGGAGGTCTGCAGGTGCGGGTCCACCCCGGTAGCGATCGATGGTGCCAGGTCCACGGTGTCTGTTCAGAGCTCTGAAAGAGCATTGTCTGCTTGGTGGTACCCCACTTCACCAGAGAAACTCCTGACTTCTCGGACAGGACTCCTCTGAGCTCAGCATGGCTTTGTGGCCGTCCCAGTGGCTGCAGTTCTGGCTGACTTATGGCATTTACACGGATGTGTCATGAAACAGAAATGCTGGGAATGGGATAACATCCTATCCCTCCCAAGGTAAAGGTGCAAGCATCACAGCTCTGCATAAATGAGTTATGAGAGAAAATGTTTTTGAAACATCATGTAACAGGCAGAGTACATTGGGGAAAAAAAATCTCATACTTTCTCGATTCACTTATTAACCGTTTTGGAAATCCTGTCTACCTCCCTGTTTTCTCTGTTCCAATGGCTGAGCTGCAAGTTAGTGCCAAGAGTAACTCTGGAAGTATCTTGGGGTAACCTGGACTACTCCGTGCAAGCAACACAACTTGTGTTTCACCTTCACAGTCACCTCAGCCTTGCTGGGGAAAGCCCCTTCTGTCCTGAAACTCTCGTTCTCTCAGTGGATGAGATTTTTGCAGCTGCTGATATTATTCAGTCATTTTTCAAATGTCTGGAAAATGCTTTTTTCAGTATTTTTTTGGAATCATAGCTCAAAGCTCTCTTGGGTGAAAGATGTCATTCGTCACCAGAGGTTGTACTGCAGATAGCCGGAGCTTCGCACAGTGATGGCTGGTGGCACGTGTCTGCCCTGTGCAGGGGACATGCTGTGATCCACACAATGTCTGCACTCAGCTGGAAGAGGCAGGAGATTTTCCCAGCAGCAGATGCTCCCTAGAGTGATACCTGCCTTCATCTGAGACTCAGACAGAAATAGTCTCACATTTGAACTGGTCCAGTCCCTTTAGGTCTGTTCCTGACATCAGCCCCGAACATGACGGGCTGGATGTTGCCACCATCTGCTTCACGCCTACGACCGCTATTGATCCGCGCAGTGTGTCTGCTCCAGGAGAAGGCAGGAACATCCCTGGGGTCTTCCATGGGGCTGGTTTGCTGCACCCAGCTCCTGTCCACCTTGGCACGGATCCGGCAGGAGGGACCCCAGACCCTGCTCAGCTGTGTGATGAGCGGGACTGCATCTCCACGGCTGTGCCCTGCGGAGGTGGCAGGAGGGAGCTCAGCAAATGTCTCCAAACACCCGTTGATGACATATCCAGGAAAAGCCCTGCCTGACACATGGAAGTGCGCGGACGCCTTTGGCACTCCTGGGCTGTATTTGCTCAGGTTCTGATAAGGGCTCTTATCAGGGCAGATGAACATCCCTGGTTAGGGGAGGGGGTTACAGCCCTATTACCAGCAGCTTGTTAACACGCCCCAAGACAAGAATGGGATGGGACTAGAAGCAGCTGTGTCAGCCCCACTCCTCCCCTGACACAACACAGCTATAAATCTTGTGATTCAAAGCATATCAACAGTAACTTTCTGGACTTGCAACTGTCCCCGTGGAGTCGGTATGGGTGAGTGTGAGCGTCGGGGAGCAGGGCAGGGTGGGTTCCCCGACTCATGGACCCCCAGAAGCAGTGCTGGTGGAGGGGGGGTGTTGAGAGCCTCCACCCTGGCAGAAGCATCTATTTGCTCCCATGGATGGAGGACTTACCACAGAGGCAGGAGATGACACAGAGCACAAAACAAGCCAGACTCAAGATCCGTGCTGCTTCTCCCAGGGCAAGGGAGAAGGTTTGAGAGGGACGGACAAGTCCCTGGGTCTGCCCTCAGCCCAGCCCAGCAGCTTCCCAGGCAGTGTCAAGGCAGAGGAGAGCTCAGGATAGGTCAGGTGGGAGAAGAGGGAACCTGCGTGCTGCCCTGTCCAGAGAGCGGGGAGCAGAGGAGGGCCAGACCAGCTCTGGGTTATACTGGAGGGGTGCAGACCTGCCAGCCATCCTGCAGAGATGGTCCCCACGCCACTCTGGCTAGAGGGACACCTCGCATTGCTGTGAGAGCTTTGGGAAGAGCTTCAGCAAAGCTCAGGGTCCAGGCAAAGTGAGGGCATGTCTCTGCAAACAGGGTTTATCCAGGCTGCTGAAATATAGGCTGTGCTCAAGAGCAGGAGGGCAAAACCTACAGAGGGAAAGTCAGAGTGGCCTTTCCCCATGCAAATGGGTCAGTGGGGGCAGAGAAGGTGTTGAACAAAGAAAATCGTTGCAGAACTCATCTCGGAGCACTCCTCTGCCCCAGCAGAGCAGGGAGAGGTTCAGAGGAAAGGATGGGTTCATGTCTAGCAGATAGTCACTGCGCTTTAGTTATAGCCCAGCAGAGTCATAAATCTAAGTGTAAATGTGTTAAAAATGTAAGATTTAATTTACAGGTGTATGAAAAGTGTAGGTTTCCAATTGCTCTCAAGGGTCCATCATTATGGGGTGTCCAAAATAGAGGCACAGCTGGAAGTCATCCCTTTCCAGATGTTTTGCAATCTAACAGTGCTGTAACCCCCAGAGGTGCAGCTGTGATGCCATCTTTACATGAATGTTCAGATTTTAGTTTTGGGATAACTATTATTACAATTAAGTTGAATAACATTATTGAGTACAACTTGGGTGTTTTATGTGGATTTTCCAGAGTATAGTGAAAAGTCTGAAGAAATACCAGCTAGCTGTTTAGTGAGCTGGAGGGGCAGAAAATATTCTGCAAGGTTTCTGTTAACGTTTGTGCTTAAAGATAAACACTTTGGTCAAGTTTCTTCTGATCTGCAAAGGACTCTCTTGTGATTGCTTGATTTTGCCCCCCAAATTTCCTGGGTACTTTGGGCTCTGGCCTGAAGCTTGGGGACAAGAAGGAGTCTGGCTCCAAGGTTCATGTCAGAAAGACAACCCCGTGCTGTCCTTGCAGGTTTGGGGTGACTTGCAGCTGTTTCACCTCACTGCATCTCGTTCCCCATTCCATGTTTTACTCTGACAGTGGGATGCTCTGTTTGACTCTCATCTTGTCCCTTCTTCCTCCAGCTGTCCAGTGCACTCCCCTCCTGTTCCTTGCCTGTGTGTTGGCCCTGCCTGCCCCACATCTCACCAGGAACACCCAAAGCCTGTCCCTCTTCAATCAACCTGTCTTGAATAACACCGTGTCTGCTCTGAACACCTTAGTGAATGGTAGGTGCATGGAAGGTCTCCATCTGCACCAGCAGGACACGACTAGGGCCACCACAGATCAGGCTGTCAGGGAGGGCATCTTTCAACCCAGTGCTCCTCCCGAGCTGTCAGCAGAGCCCCAGCATCCCTCAAGAGAGACATGTGCCACAGCATGAGTCACCTGCCCTTCCTCAAACATCTGGTGGGTACAGACATGGTACCTTGTAGTCACGGGCCTTTCTGCTCATGTGTAGGTGTGGTGGAGCCCGGAGGGTTTGCCCTGATCCCCTCCTGAAGCCAAGGCTGTCCCTCCTCATGCATCCCCTGTCCTGCAGGAGGATGGTAGGAGCAGTCAGTGGGAAAGATGCAGGAGAAAGGAAGGGTTCTCCTGTCATGAGCATCCCCAGATATTTCACTTGTCCCATGGCTAAGAACTTGAAAAGTGGTCTTCTATGAAATACCCTTGTCTGAGGGTACTTTGTACTGCACCATCCCCCATGTCACCCTCAGCCTTGCTCCCGGGGTACTCACAATCCCAGGAGGGTGAAACACAGCTCCTGCAGTGGTGGGAGAGGATGGCTGATGTCCACTTGTCTGAGGGAACACGTGGCAAACCCATGCTCAGTCTCTGAGGCCACAACACACCAAAAATAGTTGGAAATGGAAACTTCAGAAGGCAAAGGCTCCTTCCCCAGCCAGAAGCATGATCAGAGGTGTAAAGACCCTACATCTTACTGCCTGGACTTCACTTCTTGAGCCAGAAAGTACCTCCTGATCTGGGCTCCAGGCTTCTTTGGTGTTGCCCCCCCTGTTTCCAAATCCCCTCTCTGCTGTTGTTTTCCATGTTCCAGGTCAGCTCCGGCTGGTGAACGGCTCCAACCGGTGCTCTGGACGCGTGGAGGTTTGGTACCGCAATGAGTGGGGAACAGTGTGTGATGACAGCTGGGACATGAGAGATGCTTCCGTGGTGTGTAGGCAGCTCGGCTGTGGAGAGGCAGTATCAGCCCCAGGCAGTGCTTATTTTGGGAGTGGCTCTGGGACTATCTGGCTGGACGACGTTAACTGCAATGGCCAGGAGGAGCTCCTCACTGAGTGCTCGCTGTCAGATTGGGGAGTGCACAACTGCAGGCACAGCGAGGACGCGGGTGTTGTCTGCTCAGGTGAGGATGCTGTTTGCACAGTCTGTGCTCCTCAGGCAATCCAGGTCTCATTAAATTCTCGGTCTTGCAGAACCAACCACAGGAGGACTATGGGCTGTGCCTCAGTCTTTTTGCACAGGATCCTGTTTAATCACCCTCTCTCCTGCCCCAGGCTGGCCCAAGGACTGCAGCGAGGTCCCTGCTGGCAGCCCCAGCGGCATCTACGTCATCCAGCCCACAGGACTCCACCCCATCGTGGTGTCCTGTGAAATGAATGTGACAGACGGGGGCTGGACGGTCATCCAGAGGAACCAGCAGAACACAGAGATCACCTGGGCCGAGTCCTGGAGCACCTACAAGTACGGCTTTGGGAACGTGCACAGCGACTACTGGCTGGGCACCGAGTACATCCACCGGATCTCCCAGCAGAAGGTCTATCAGGTCAGGTTTGTCATCTGGGATGCCTCAAATAACACCAAGTTTGCAGACTACAACCTCTTCAATGTGGAAGATGAGTCCCAGGGCTACCGGCTGAGGCTGGGAGCATACTCGGGGACAGCGGAGGATGCCATGGCCTCAAAGAGTCCCAGTGTCATACACGACAACATGAAGTTCTCTGCAAAGGATCTGGATCAGGACACTTCGAGCGGGAACTGTGCCTCCAGCTCTGGGGGCGGGTGGTGGTACTCGGCGTGTTATTCTGTACGGCTGAACGTCAAGGGGGCCATAACGTGGGGCAGCCTCTGCAACGGGAACTGCAAAGCTTCTGCCGTCCTCATCAAACCCATTACCTACTGCTAGGGCTTCGTTGCTGCCTGTCTGCACCGGGATGTGGTCAGAGCAGTGACCCGCTGGACCCCTCTTTGATGGGGGGAGCAGAGCGGGTGGCAGCGGGGCACACCCTGGGCTGCCAAGAGATTTTTCTTTCACCTCTTTTGCAGAGCTCCTCTGCTTCCTTTGCTGGCTTCTTCCCCTTTGAGCTGTTTTTATTTTAATTGCATTATAATCAGACTAACACACTGCAGACCCTCTACTTCTGAAACATACCTACTCTGGAGAATAAAATGTGCTTTAGAAACATAATGCCTGGATGAGCATCTGTTTTGGGTTTGTGTGTATGTGGTGGCGGTTTTGGTAGCAGGGGAGGGAGTTACAGTGGTGGCTCCTGTGAGAAGCTTCTCGAAGCTCCCCCAGCTCCAAGTCGGACCCTCTGGCCAAGGCCAGGCCAGTTAGTGATGGTGGCTGCACCTCTGCAATAACGTATTTAAAAAAGGGAACCTGGGAGAGGGTTGGGACTGATGAGGAGGATGTATGAGAAGGACACTTGTGTGAACAGACGACCTGTGGTCAGAGGAAGAAAGGAGGAGGAGGAGGAGGAGGGGGAAGTGCGCCAGTGCAGACTCCCCTCAGCCCGTGGGGAGAGGGCGGGCTGTGCCCTGCGCCCATGGAGGGCACGGGGGGAGCAGATGCCACCTGCAGCCTGTGGAGGACCCCACGGCGGAGCAGGGGCTGTGCCTGCAGAAGGCCGGGACTCTGTGGGAAGCCTGTGCTGGAGCAGTCTGTTGCTGGGGGGGCTGCACCCCGCAGCGGGGACCCACGCTGGAGCAGTTCTGGAAGAGCTGCAGCCCCTGGGAAGGACCCACGTGGGAGAGTTCGTGGAGGACTGTCTCTCATGAGAGGGACCCCACGCTGGAGTAGGGGAAGAGTGTGAGGAGTCCTCCCCCTGAGGAGGAAGGAGCAGTGGGACTGATGGCACCCCCCATCCCCTGCCCCCTGTGCTGCCACAGGGGAAGGAGATAGAGAAATCGGGAGCAAAACTGAGGTCAGGAAGAAGGGAGGGGTGGGGGGAAGGTGTTTTTAAGATGTGGTAACACTTCTCACTGTCCTACTCTGTTAAGTGTTGTTGTTGTTAGTGTTTAAATTAAATTGATGTTCTTTTCCGTCCCCTAACAAATCTGTCTTTTGCCTGTGACCATAATGGGTGAGTCACCCCTCTCTGTCCTTATCTCGATCTCTGACCCTTTTACTTTATTTTCTCCTTCCCATTCCTGAGCGAGAAGGGGTCAGTGAGTGGCTGCCCAGTGCTCATTTTCCCTCTGGGCTCAAACCACAACAGTATCACAGGAAAAAGTCTTTATTCTTAGCTGTATAAATAATCAGTCCCTTTCTCTTCAGCGTTTCTGTCACCCCCTCATCAGCTGGAGTGGGGGAAGGATAAATATTCCTTATTTCCTAGTAAATCTGAATTAACCCCACTTGTTGAAGATGTGGCCTTGACACCTATGTCTGGAGAGGTGTTTTCACCCAGCTGGCTCTCAGGTTAAAACCTCAGGTGAAGTCCTGTGTCTAAACACCTACAACCTGCAAATACCTGCTCCTTATCGCCAGCGTGTTTGCACAGGCCGGTGTGGCGTGAGCAGCCGTGCTAGGGCAGTGCCAGGTTTCTTATGAAAAAATCTATGGGATTGCAAGGAAAATATCAAATAGGGAATTAATTTTAATCAAACACAGCTACATTTAAATAAACTGCAAGTTTTTGATGCTGGAGAGGCTTTGGGGAAGGACAGACAGCTCCAGGTGCTTTGCACGGCACTGCCAGCCCTGAGAGGAGAGGGGCTGTTTGGTGCCTGCTGGGCACCCCCAGGCCAAGGCTGGGCACCTGCGCGGAGCATCACCCAGCGCTCCCGCCACTGCCCAGCACTCCCACGTGCCCATCCCGGCACAGTCCCACCGCAGCACAATTGTACCATCGCCGCAGGGTGGGTCCGGGTCACTGCGGAGGAGCTGCTGTCCCCAAGCCTTTTGTGCTCCCTGGCCTCTGGCCAAAACGCAGGCATGGGCTGCCCATGGCCAGCCACGGCCCGGCCACCCAACATCACCTGCTCCAGGGTGGGAAAGCACTGGCCGTGATGCAGTGTTCTACTGCCCCCAGGAGCCCTGCAGCCCCCCAGCCCTCTGTTGCAGGGAGCCCAGGCTGAGCCCCATGGGGCTGCCCCAAGACCCCTGCTTATCCCAGGGCTCCCCACCCCTCTGAGGCTTTGAAGCATCACCCCCCAGCACCCAGCCCTGGGCTGCCAAGGGACTCAGGGACCACACCAGGGATGGATCCCCCATGGCATGAACCCCGCTACTGGTGACTTGATGCCCCTCAGGGTCACCCTGATCGCCCCAGCCCTTGATGCAGGATGGGGCTGGGACTCCAGCTCCCCCAGCCATGGCCTGGAGTGGAGCAAGGAGAGGGTGAGTCTCAGACAGCAGATGCAGCAAGTGGGATCCTCCCCCATGAACATGGTGCCCCCCACCATCCTCCACCACCTCGGGACCTCGACTGCTCCCACGTGTGTGTGCAGTGTTGTGGCGGAAGGTAGACACAAGGCAGCAAAGTCTGGCTCCAGGGTTTATTGCGGCTGATTTCTCCCACCATGGGTAGCAGAGCTGTGGGGCGTTTGGGGCCCAGGGAGGGAGCAGGGCCTGAGCAAAGCAGGGATACACCGATTGCACAGGGAAGGGAACTTGCACTGCCTCCCCCTCCCCAGGGCAGGAGTGGGTCCACCCACCCCAAACTAGTGCCCGCGTCCCAGTGCCGGCCAGCACCGCGGCACTGGGTGAAGCTGCCCGCGTGCCCGGGGCTCTGGGCAATTGCTCCTGAGCCCCAGAGCTGCTGTGTTTCCGCTGGTGATGCTGCGGGATCTGCAGGCAACGCAGGACGTGCCCCAGGGTTGGCACAGGGCTGTTGGCAGGCACGGGAACGGGGCACTGAGCTGGGGAGGGTGGCACTTCCCCAAACCCCCAGGAGGCTGGGCGCTGTGGCACGGTCAGCACACGTCTGTGGGTTTGACCAGGATGAGGGAGGATGCGCAGTTGCCACTCGAGCAGATTCCTGGCCAGAAGATGTACTTCTTGCCATTGAGCAGGACGTTCTGGCACTTGTCGTACCACCAGCCCCCGTAGCTGTTGGCACAGTTCCCACTGTGCTGGTCCTGGTCCCTGTCAGTCGTGCTGAACTTCATGTTGTCGTGGATGCCCCCGTACCCGCTGTGATAGCTGGTCAGATAGTCCTCCCCGCCGCCCCGGAACCGGCCCAGCCTCAGCGGGTACCCACTGGCCTCGCTCTCCACGCTGAAGATGTCGTACTCGGCGTAATGGGTGACGTTGGCGTTACTGTGCACGACGAAGCGGACCTTGTAGGTGCCCTGCTGTGTCAGCAGGTGCAGGTACTCGGTGCCCAGCCAGTGATCGCCCTGCACGTTCCCGAAGCCATACTTGTAGGTGGTCCAGGACTCCTTCCATGTGATTTCAGTGGTGTAAGTGTTTCTCTGGACAACAGTCCAGCCCTTGCCTTCGGTGTCCATGTCACACCACACCACGCGTGGGGGCGACGCTGCCGGCTGGATGACGTACACCCCGCTGGGGCTGCTGCTGGTGAGGTGGCTGCAGTCTGCGGGGAACCCTGTGACAGCAGATCAAGCAAGATATGAGGGACGTGTACTGGAGAATGTGCTGGCCGGTTGTTGTGGGGCAGCTGTCCTGTCGCTGCTGATGCTGGATCTCACTGGGTGCTCCACAGCCAGTGGAACTTGCTGGGAACACCTCTTCTCTGCTGGTGCTGAGAGGCAAGAACTGCCCTGCTTTGCAGCTTAGGTTTGAATGCAGAGACCTGCAGTGTCTCTGTGGCCCCAGGCATGGGGACACTTGCACCCAGCACCTCAGAGCCCGCCTGTGCTCAGCGATGGGCAGCATGGCTGAACCAAACCTGGCGGCTCCTCCGCTGTCCCCCAGCTCCCTACTCACCGCTCTGGAAGCTGCTCCCACGCGCTGGGCTCACGCAGAGGAGAAGCATCGCCACCACGGCGGGCAGGAGGACGAGGTGTGTCCCAGCCTGGAGCCCTGGGGAGAAAAGTGCCCATTGCCATCAGGATCCGGGGGCAGCCCCCTGGCCTCCAGGGAGCTCGGGCCAGGGAACACAGAGCCGCAGGGTGCAGGCAGGAGCAGGGGGCTCCCGGGGCGATGGGAGCTGCAGCTTCACTGCAGGCTCTGCCCCCGCAGGGCTGAAACTGGGTGAGAAATGGCTTTTGCCACCCTCCTGATCAGCCCCTTCCCTGCCCCACACAGAAACCTGCAGTCACATTTTCTCATGTTTCTCCTAAATGTGGATTAGCTTTTTCTCTACAGGTCTAGAGGCAAAGGATATTTTTATAGGAAAGAAGTAAATCTGTGTTAAGGGCATTCAGAGCAAATAGTTCAAGGCACTGCAGCTGAGTTTGGTGTATAAAACCTGGTGCTCCAGGTGCAGAGTGTGCAGTTCATGGGGATGCAGGAAACAACCTAACGGCAGCAGCAGCAGCAGCAAACTAGAAGGAAACAGCTGGGTAGAAAGGGGAGGTGTGGGATGGACACTGGACACTCCCATCAGCTCCCACTCCTGTGGTCCCCCACTGCTGTCACTTTGCTTGGGTTTCTACTTGCATCCCCTGGAGCTGCGAGTGCTGCAGAAAAGGAGCCATGAGGAAGAGGAGAACTCACCCATCTCTGTGGTGCTGCTGAGCAGACGCTGGGAGCCTAAGCAGTCAGTCCTGCTGCTCTCAACTCCATGCTGGCCTCTCTCCCTTTATACCTGGGCCTCTCCCTAAATACACCTCCTCCGTGTGAGGAGCTCAGCTCCCCTGTTTGCATGGACAAAGTTAATCACTGTGTGCCCATCTGGTGGCTTCTCTTTGCTCAAGATTACACAAAGAAGCCCTAAGGTTTATTTTCCTGAGAAAAAAATAAAGTACTCCAAACCTCCCAGCTGTGGGGCGTTTATCAACTGCAATATACTGGACCTGTCCAGGAGTTAAATCTTTCCGGGGATCTACCAACTGCTGCAGAGCAATAAAGGAGTTAAAGGATAGTGGAAAGGCAAACAGAAGGGAAGGAGTGTGAAGAGGAAGGGCGCAGGGGAGATTTTATCATCCGGAGATCAAAGAGGGTAAAACCTATGGGCAATGGTTTGTCAACAGTTGCCAGCTCCCAGCATGTCATGACACTTCTTCGATGGCCAGAGGTCTGTCTTGGCCTCCTTCCCAGAGAGCTGCCAAGAAATCAGCCCCAGGGCTGGGCTGCAAACACTGATGCCTTTTTTGCCCTCGATCAGTAGAGGCTGAGGGCTGAAGGCAGCAGCTTTTCCTAGGGGCCATCCCTGACTGCTGGACACTTGTGGCAGCTCTGAGTAAAAATAGGCTGGGGGAGGTGTCTACAGTTCCCTTCCTTAGTCCTCATGTCTTAGTGAGAAGAAACAGGCTCAGGAAGGCTCTGCTGACCTCCTGCATGTGGGGTGGTCACCGCCCCGGCAGCCTGGTCCAGGCCGGGTGCTGTCTGGGACAGCATCTTCAATACACTCACGGCCAACTCATCAAGCAGCAGCTACAGCTGTTGGGACCACATCTGTCAGGGGAGGTTGAACTTGGTTCGTGCGTTACTGCAGGGTGTTTCGCAAACCCTCAGGACTGGGTTGGAGTCCCCTCCTTGTCCCACTCTTCTTTCAATCCCTCTTTCCATACAGTGCCTTGGGAGACGTCGGCAGCTCCTCACCCGCTGGCTCACTCTGCCGGGCCCATGCTGCGCAGTCCCGTGGGGCTGGTCCGTGCTCCTGCGTGTCACTAGCGGTGGGTCTTTGTCTGGCTGCAGTACTCTCTGTCTTCTAGAAGGTGATGCTTCCATTGGCAGCGGGTCCCACCAGGGGAGTGAGGGCAGGGGAGGAACGAGGGGGCAGACATCTGTCCCCACCTGCTCAGCAGGCTCAATCCCCTCCTCTGCCTCTTCTCCCTCGCTCTGTAATTCAGCTCCACTTGCCACCTCTGCATGCCTCGGCTGGGCTCGTGCTCTGAGGCCGCCCGTGCCCCACCGCTGCTCCTCCAAGGGCCAGCAGTACAGGGAGGGGTCACCGTGGGGTCCCTGCTGCCGGGAGCTCTTTTATGGCTGTCAAGTGAGGGTGGCAGGAGGCACCGTAGGGTAACAACAGGCAGGACCACCCCAGTTCTCACACGCAGTGACAGACTGGGATGTCAGGCACAGCTTGGCACCTCAGCTTTGGTGCTGGCACTTGGTGGGTGTGGGGAGCCAGCCCTGCTCCTGCGTGTCATGGGGGGGCTGGCTGAAACAGCTGGGAAGACCCTTTTCATCTTTTTGAGATTTTGCTGGCAGAAATGTATCAAAGACGGATGTTACAGCCTCAGGTTATCTATCAAGGGACTTTGGGAAGCTCTTGTGAGAAGAAAGGTGCTTCATTAAAAGGAAACTGCTGAGGAGCAGTCTTGGATCAGGTCTAAGTTTTTCATTGCGTCCAACAGCACGACAGATATTACGGCAGTGTAGAGTTGGCAAGAATCTTTTTTTCTGTGAATATATGTGTAATTTTGGAGCCGGTAATTTTACAAGGGGCTAGTGTAGGGCCAGGGAAGACATGTCCCTTGGTGAAAAACATCCTCCTTGCTGTACTGAAAGTCGTTTAGTCTTGGAGTCACCCAGAGCAGGGCCTGGGCAGGGCACAGCAAGGCGCTGGCATGGTGGCAGGGTGTGCTGGTGCTGGGACCTTCACCACCACCTGCTGGTCTCCTGGAGGACAGCAGAGGTGGCAATGCCACCTGGGGAGGAAGGACCTGGGGATGAAGGCAGCCAGCACCAGCCTTGTGGCAGCAGAGCCTGTGAGGGTCCCCAGCGGTGCCACAGAGCATCCCAGGGCCAGCTCAGGCCACAGTCCAGCGGCTCAGCACTCGCTGGTGTCAAACCATCAATAAATACATCACCGTGGTCCCACATCGGTGTCACTGAGCTATCAGCCAGCATTGCTGGGCTATGCCACTACCCTTCTCACAACTCCCCTCCCATTCCTGTGCCATTTGCGAGGCTGGCTTCAGACTCAGCCGCTCAATGTCTGTTAAGCATTTATTCCACTTAATCCACAGCCATCTTGTTAATTGAGTCTGCAACCAGCTCTACCATGAGAGCTGTGCCCCAGGCTACCCAGAGCTGTGAAGACAAAACTAAACCCTCCAGCAGCCCCTTGGCTTCAACACCAGCACAGGGGCCCGTAGGAGGTCTCTGGCACCTGCCCCGCACTGGCACTGGACAGCGGCACCCCCACACGTGTGGCTGCCCCGTGGGATGGGTGCACTGTTGGAGGGCTGGCACCAAGGGCTGGCACCCAGCCAAGCAGTTGCATTGCCGTGGGGGGGTCAGGGCTGGGGACGAGGCCGCTTTGCTGCCCTGGTGTGTGTGGGAACCGGGGTTGCAGTGTCAGAGAGCATGGCTCCCTCTCGGGCGATGCGCCATGCTAGGGTGGGCAGACACTAAAGGGTGTCTAACAGAAATCTCCAGCACAGCGCAGGTCACAGGATGTCCCCACAGGGTTTGGCATCAAACCCCGTAAGTAATAACAACCTCAAGAAAAATCCTTATCAGGAGCATTTGTCAGTTTGGTGGAATTCTGTGTGAACATCAGGTGCTGTTTGCTGAGGTTCGTTTGGGACCTCTTATCACAGAAGCTCAACAGCTGGTGTGTGAGCAGAGGCACTTATGGATGAGGACAAACAAACCATAAATTTCCAGCCCTGATGACAACAAGGATGAATGTTTGGGTCAGACAACCCCACCCCACCTGTCGAGACCTATATAACAGCAGGGTTGGTCACGCTGCCACCAGGCCAAACCTGCCGCTTCCTGCTCCGCAGGGTCCCCGCAGAGACGACATGGGTGAGTGGTGTGGGATGGGATGGGATGGGATGGGATGGGATGGGATGGGATGGGATGGGATGGGATGGGATGGGATGGGATGGGACGGGACGGCACCTCTGCGTGTGGCTGGGCATCCCCCTCCTCTGCCTGCCTCTGGGCTTCTGCCGCCCACACTGCAGCTCTGCTTTTCCCACTGACTCGGGACGGTGGGATGAGCCTATCGCTGCTGTACCCGCCCAGGGCTCTGTGACCCTCCTGCTCCTCACTCTCTCTCCTCCATTCCTGACCACAGGTAAAACTGTCCTGTTCCAGGTGATGTTGTAAAGACAACATTTATTTAACTTATATTGTGCCCAAAACATATTGAGCCCAAAGCACCCCCAAAAAAAAATTTTGAAAGGAAGTTAATTAATGCATTAATCACCCATCATCCCCGTAAGTCCTTCAGGGTACTGAAGGTGGGTGGGCAAGCTGTAGACACAAATCTATGGAGCTGGCCATGAACAAACTGTTGGGGAATGTCCTGATCTGTTTTGGTCCAAATGAGTCAAATTGCTCAGGTTTTCAGACGCTGGCAGAAACCACCCCTTAAAGCATAGAATGTCCTGGCCCAGACGTCAGCTGGGATGCACCGTCCCTCGGCATGTCCCTGCAGAAGCCCCGCTGTGACACGTAGCAGGGTCTGCTGCTGGATCAGTGCTGCGGCTCCCTGCAGGACGCTCTCCTTCAGGCGGTTCCTGCAGTGGGGAGATTCCAGTCCCTGCATGATGCCCTGGTGGGAGGCGGCAGTTCTTGGACTCCCAGGGTACCATCAGCGTTGCGGCCACAACAGCTCCTTTCTTTGCAAGATCTCAGGTCCCTCTGCTGTAGTATCTCCTGACTATCTTCAGGTAACAGCAGTACCTACAAATCAGCATGCCATCCTGCAGTACTCCAGACACACACACTGATACTGGCTTAACATCTTGATTCTGTGTCCCAAAGAACATTGCTTTAGCCCAGCCGAAGAGGATGACAACACTCCTGGAAGCTGCAAATTTAGACCTGTAGGCTGTAGTCAAAGAAATTATTTCTCTCTGGGGAGGTATGCCTTTGCAGAACGCTTATTTTTGGAACTTGGTCTTTATACTTCTGCTGCTCAATAAAGCAAAAGCATAATTAATGTTGTGGATTTGTCTGTTCTGTAAGTTTGTTTTAATTTCTGCTGAATTTAGTTAGCCAGTTCTCTTTCAGAGGGTTTGCATTTCCAGATTCACCTTGTGTCTTCTTTCTCCAGCTGCTCATCACTCCAGTCTTCTGTTCTTCGCCTCCATGCTGGCCCTGCTAGCCCCTCTTCTTGCTCTGGACATTGAAAACTTGGAAAGATTGCACGCAAATTTAGATGAAATTGCTAATCTCCATTCAGATAAGTCCCATCCTGGTATGTGTTTTCTCTCTTACATCCCTAAAGTCTGTTCATCCAAACCTCAGGAGCTCTCTCCTCTCTGCACAGAGAAGATGTGGAAAATAATCTCAGGGGAGGGCAGTCACACTCAGAAATAAAAGGAACGTGATCAAACTTTCCTCCAATTTCAGATCTTAACCAAACATCATAAGATTTGGTAGTTGGACCTTCTGAGTTATTGACAAGACTGTATGTAGCAGCTTTTCCTAGAGATCTGTAGCTACTCAAGGGAAGACCTTTTCTCTTGCTATCTATAGTCCATCTGTAGCCCTGAAACTTCAGAGAAATTTTGTATAAGTGACCAACCAAAATGCTTTCTGAAGCTTGCACGTGGCTAAATGATACAAAAGACTTGTCACGCCGCTGATAGAGGGCACACCTCTGGAGGCTCTCAGGGAATGCTATCTTAGGAAGATGGGTGCTGTGATTTCTCTTCAAAGAGAACATCACTATCTTGTATGCTTTGAGCTCCTTTTCTCTCTGATGGTTTCTGAAGCTTTTTATGAACTGAATGGACACAGAAATACCTTCAGCCATCACTGAAAAGCAATGCAGGCTTAGAGCAACATCACTGAACAGTTTAATCTTGGTCTGAAACCACACACAATCTGTTTCCTTCTCGATCCTTCTTCTCTAGCAGTATCTCCCTGTACTCATCACTACTATTTGGGTACGCAGTCTGCTCCATGCCACTCTGCAACGCCATGGTGCTGAGTGGACTAAACAGGCATCAATGACTGCAGCGTTACCCTTCCTAGTATCTTACCCCTTTAAAGAGTTTACAACCAAAAACTACCATACTGGAAGAAAAATTAGCCCAGTGGCATTGTTGAAGTGCCCTACAAAAAACTCAGTGCTGTAAATAATAGCCTGTGGAGGCTGGAGTTACCTTTGTGCTGTGGCACAGGGCTGCTCATCTCACTCTTTCTGTTTTTCCCAATGCAGGTGAAGGTGAAGAGATTGTGCGGCTGAGCAGAGCCAGTGGCCCTCAGCAGACAGAACACCGCAGTAAGTGCCCCCAGCACCCCGCAGGGAACAAGGACAGGTGTAGGCAACAAGGGTTCAACAGCGGTGGGTGGGCAACAAGCCTGGGGATAACCCTGCTCAGCGCCTGGAGGCAAGACTTGATGTGCCTCTCCACAGCGCATGCCAAGGCCACTCAGACATCGCCCATTAGTAGTGATAAGCTCACGCTGAACCATGCCTTACAAGGTTCCAAAGGACTGCAACCATTACTTACATGCCACAAGTCCTCTCCTCTGCTGTGAAGCTCTGCACAGGGCAAGCAGAGGATGTGTCTCCCAAGCAATGCTTGCTGGGGTTTCACAGCTGGCCATGGGCGTCCAGTGCCAAGGGAATGAGGTTTTCTCCTTCCCAGCCCCGGGGATGCAGTGGGTGCCAGGGCTGCAGGAACAGCTCACTTCCTCGTTTAAGCTTCTGCATAACTATGTAGTAAGAGCCCTCACCAAGCCAAGCTTGGACCCCTGTATCGTTATGAGGGAGGAGAACATCTGAACATTGGGAAAGCCTGAGCCAGGAGGAGAAGTAAATTCTATGCTTATACCTTCAAAATATATGCATATTCTCTTAATCCCTGTATTACCCTTAATTTTCTGCTTTTACACTTATAGTAAGATACACAGTGGTAGACTTTTTATTACACTGGCAAAATCCCACATAAGCCCATTTTCTAGAAATCCCTCTCACAGGGCCAGACAAGCAGACTGGGGTGCTGCTGTGCCTGTTGGTCCTCCATGTTCTCTCCTGCCACAGGCTGGCCCAAGGACTGCAGCGAGGTCCCTGCTGGCAGCTCCAGCGGCATCTACGTCATCCAGCCCACAGGACTCCACCCCATCGTGGTGTCCTGCGAAATGAATGTGACAGACGGGGGCTGGACAGTCATCCAGAGGAACCAGCAGAGCACGGAGATCACCTGGGCCGAGTCCTGGAGCACCTACAAGTACGGCTTTGGGAACGTGCACAGCGACTACTGGCTGGGCACCGAGTACATCCACCGGATCTCCCAGCAGAAGGTCTATCAGGTCAGGTTTGTCATCTGGGATGCCACAAACAACATCAAGTTTGCAGACTACAACCTCTTCAGTGTGGAAGATGAGTCCCAGGGCTACCGGCTGAGGCTGGGAACATACTCGGGGTTGGCAGGGGATGCCATGACCTCAAACAGTGCTTCCACTGTGCATGACAACATGAAGTTCTCTGCAAAGGATCTGGATCAGGACACTTACAGCGGGAACTGTGCCTCCAGCTATGGGGGCGGGTGGTGGTACTCGGCGTGTTATTCTGTACGGCTGAACGTCAAGGGGGCCATAGCGTGGGGCAGCCTCTGCAATGGGAACTGCAAAGCTTCTGCCGTCCTCATCAAACCAGCTCCCTACTGCTAGTTGCATTTTTGTTTCTTTTCTGTCCAACCTGAGGCTAGTTCTGGCTCTGCAAAGAGATCAAAAAAGGAAAAACGCTAGGCCAAACCTAGTGTGCTAGGGGGTCTCTGCTGAGGTTGGTCATACATAGCTACTGAAGAAAATAAGGCATTTTCCCCTTCTTCTCCCTCCTGTAGATTCCCTCTACTCCTCAACTGTGCCTTTATCCTTTTGTTCAGAGTCAGAGCATTTTAATTATGTCAATAATCAGAACAGTCTCTTGCAAAATCTGGAGTTTCTGGAGTGTGGTTCATATAAAATGTGAAACAGCCAGTCCAGTGGACCTATATGGCTTTGTAAGTTAATTTATGTCCTTAACTTCAGGCAAACGACGTAATTTTAACTTGCTGAAGATCTTGCTCAAGATATTAACGTGCACAGTCAAATTCCCACTCTACCGTCTACATTTCAGGCTTAATAGTTGATAAATATTCAAATAAATCTGTATTCAAAAAACTGTCTCAGTTGTAAAAGTCTATTTCAAATCTTTAAAGTGCTCACAGAGGTTGATGTGTCCTGGTTTTGGCTGGGATAGAGTTAACTTTCTCCCCAGGAGCTGATGCAGCGCTGTGTTTTGGATTTAGTGTGAGAATGACGTTGATAACACACTGACGTTTTAGTTGTCGTTGTAGTGCTTAACCTCAGTTAGGGATTTTTCAGTTTCCAATGTTCCGCCAGGGAGGAGGTGCACAAGAAGCTGGGAGGGAGCATGGCTGGGAGAGCTGACCCGAGCTAGCCAAAGGGCTACTCCATGCCGCAGAACATCATGCTCAGTGTATAAACTGGGAGGAGTTGGCTGGGAGGGGCCAGTCGCTGCTCGGGCATCGGTCAGCGGGTGGGGAGCAATTGCACTGTGCATCACTTGGCTTTTCTTGGGTTTTATTTCTCTCTCTTTTTGCTGTATTAACTTTCATGACAATTACAGTTATTATTATATTTTAGTTGAGGTTGTTTTAGTTTCGTTATTTAACTGTTCTTATCTCAACCCGCAAGTTTTAATTTTTTTTTTTCTGATTCTCCTCCCCATTCCACTGCGGCGGGGAGGGGTGAGCAAGTGCCTGCGTGGTGCTTGGTTGCTGCCTGGGGTTAAACCACGACAACGTGTTACGAGGTTTCCACCACTGAAGCTCAGATTTCCTGTGGGACAGGCATTTGGGACTGCAGGACGAAAGCACTGCATAAATAAAACTTGAAATACCGCATACAGACTTCTGCCTTTGCACACAGTAGTTTTGTGTAATCATAGGAAATGTCAAAACGTTTTCACTTCTCTCAGCGACCGTGAGTTTTAGGTTCTGCAGTCCGTGGAGCTCGCTTCCCTCAGCGCCGTGGGGAGGCCATCTCCTGAGCCAGGGCCACGACGACTTCCAAGAGATGACAGGGAGGGAAGGCACCATCCTGCCTTCGCTATTTTGAGACTGGGAAGAGATTTCAAAGTGCCATAAAATTTCCATGTGGAAAGACCTGGCTCCTTCAGTCCATCCCTCTGGCCCCCGCAGGACCGCTCCTCACGGGCGGGGGATTTTGCTGCCGTATCAGCCAGTGTGGTGGTTCGCAGGCAGACACGGCTCCACCCCACCGCTTACCACAGGGTGCCTTCCAGTCACCACCTGCAGAGAGGGGAAGCAGGATGAGTCCATCGGTGCCCTAATGTTCCCCTGGTAGGAGGATGCGACCTGGAAGCCCTCAAGCCCAACGTGAGCAAGGGAAGCAGCCTGCCCTCAAAACCATCTGCATAACCCCTCGTTCCTGTGCCTGGACCTTCTAACAGCACACCCAAAGCACTGCCTGGTCTTTCCAAGAGCTGAAGGACACAAAAGGCAGCAGGCTTAACACAGTCAGTCTTAACAAAGAAAGGCTGCAGGCTTAGCACAGTTCATGTATAACTAAAATGTCCCAAGATGATATATGTGAGGTATTTTATGTCGTTAGGGATTTTAAGAGTGTGCATGAAAGGTGTCATTTGTGAAGGAGGGACTCAGAGCTGAGCAAAGTGGGGGAGCACAGGAAGGGCTCAGAAGAGCTCTGGCACGAGGTGTCATCACGTAAGTGAACAGACCAACATTTGCATTGATTTGTGTCAGGACTCAACATTACAGCTCAGAAAATGCCGAAGTCTTCCAGCAGGATCTATCATCTCTGCCAGGGTCAGGCCTATGGACACACCAATTCCGTTACTGACTGCCAACCCACCAGTGCAAAACAACATTTCCCACAAAAATCATGGCTTTACATTTTTCTTGAAAGGTTTGATATGCTCCATCTTTGAGGGACGAAGCATGTCACGCCAGCAGATGCTGTCCAGCCCAGCTTCCAGCCACTGTGCTATTAATGTGTTAAAAATGCCCACAACAGCACGTGAATTTTCGAGTGTCTTTGGCTCATGTGATGAGAGCTGTCTTCCTCATAGATGGAGAAAGGATAGCAAATAAAAATCGGTGAAAACAAATCTTTTATTATCTTATTATGCTTGTGTGGGATTTTTTTACACTATGGTTTTACTGGGTCTGCGTGTCTGCCTTTTAAAGTGGTATTTCTCTCCCTGCCTCCTACCACCTCCTGTTCAAGCCTCTTTTGCAGTGAGTCATGAGGTGCATGTGAGAGGCAAGAGGAGGCAGCTGCCAGCTCAGAACGAAGACTATACTCAGTGTAGGAGATCATAACTTAAATAAAATGTTCTCAGCTGTCAAACTTGGGAATTTCTTGTTGCATTTAGAAATCTTTTTTTGGCTCACTCTCTTGCCTTAAGAGAGGTTTGGTGACGCTGTGATTAATGTGACCCTCTGCTAACGCCCTGCCCCCAGGTCTCGATGGCTGGGTGCCCACTGTACACCGCTGGGGTGGTGAGAGGCAGCAGCACCCCCCTGCACTGTGTCCCGTCAGCACAGTCCCCTTCCACAGCGGGAAGAAGGATACGGACAGAGTATCCCATCCTCGCTCTTAGTCTACTTTCGTGCCGTATCCTCTTGTTACCTCTAAACAGTGTGACTTTTGTCAAGAAATACATTAATTTTTCTACAAACTCTAGGGCTGCTGTGTGCCCTAAAGTCTCTTCTGCTCTCTGGAGAGGCCCGGCTGGCTTGTCCTGTATGACAGAGACATGATGGCAAGATTGCCCTCTCCAGCAGGGTCCTGGGTTTCTGGGCAAGCAGGCTAGCACCAGCCACCATCATGAAATGCACTTGAAATGCAAAGGCAATGTGAAAAGCAGTGATTTGGGCCCCTCACTCCAAAAAGGCCATTGAATGACTCGAGCGTGTCCAGAGAAGGGCAACGGAGCTGGTGCAGGGTCTGGAGCACAGGTCTGATGGGGAGCGGCTGAGGGAACTGGGGGGGTTTAGTCTGGAGAAGAGGAGGCTGAGGGGAGACCTCATGGCCCTCTACAACTCCCTGAAAGGAGGGTGCAGAGAGGGGGGAGGAGTCTCCTGAGCCAAGGAACCAGCGCCAGGACAAGAGGGAATGGCCTCAAGCTGCGCCAGGGCAGGGTCAGACTGGCTCTTAGGAAGGATTTCTTTGCAGAAGGGGTTGTTGGGCGTTGGAATGGGCTGCCCAGGGCAGGGGGGGAGTCCCCATCCCTGGAGGGGTTGAAGAGTCGGGTTGACCCAGCGCTGAGGGATCTGGTGGAGTTGGGAACGGTCAGTGTGAGGTTCATGGTTGGACTGGAGGAGCTTCAAGGTCCTTTCTAACCTTGATGATTCTGGGATTTGAGAAATGCTCAAATTGCTCCTGGTCCCCAGAGGGTGCTCTCACCCCAGGGTTTGCCAGGCAACTTCCAGCATGAAGGAAGAGTTGCAGGCAAGGAAAGCCCAGAAATATTGTCTAAGAAGTCCAGCTGCAGGCTGCAATTTTCTCTTGCATGTTGGTTGCTCTGTCCTACTGCTGCAAGGAGTGTTGAGAGCCTGTCAGCAGAGGTTGGACACACGGGAGAGTGTGAGCAAGGCCATCTGAGGAAGAAAGCACCAAGAATCTCCTTGCATGGATATAGAGCAGAAAATGTCTTTCCAGGCAGAGGGAATACAATCAGCTCTCTTTGAACTAGGGTTTCCCAACCTTTTCCAAAGGATTTAATTATTTGGGATGCCACCATCTCTTTTGGAGAAGAAACTGATAGTCTACCTTCCCCAAAAAGCTTTTGCCACTTTCCCTTAGCGGTTGCCTTGTGATCTGACCCTCTTGCACTTGGCACGTCCCCTCCCTGCGAGCGCACCCCCAGCCCTGGTTCCTCCCAAGGCCACATCAGGCGATGTCTGTACGAAGACCAGCTCTTGGCACCCGGCTGAGCAGAGGGAGGCACAGCACGGTGTGATTCAGATGTCTCATGCCATGCAGCCGCCTGCATCTGCCACAGAGCTCTTACACACAGGGACTGCATCCCCAGGGTCTCCTTGTCATGGGCTGGTGGGAATACTCAGCCTCCTGCCATGGTTAAAAATGGCTGCTCGGTTTTCTTTGTGCCTGTCTGCCTGCTGGGGAACAGAGAGGTTGTTTCCAGTTCCTAAATTTGCCTTTTGGGGGTTGTCTCTCTCCTTCATTTCACAGCAACCTGGTCAAATCCTGCCCAGATCAATACATCCAGCTCCATGGGCACCCACACACTCAAAGCAAGCAAAGTCTGGCCCCATCTTACAGGCAGAGGAAGCAGAGAAGTGACACACTGTAGGCATGATATGGCAGCACCACCACGATTGGGACTGTCACAGGCTGTGACAAGTGACAGTCCTCCCCAGCTGGCCTTGCTTGCAGAGGAGAGAGCGCTTCCAGCAGCAGTTGGAGACAGAAACAGGGCCAGATCCCTGTGGTGAGTCACACATCTTCACATTTTAAGAGCAAAAGCCACCAGTAATCCTGACAAAGCTGTTCTCCTTTGCCTGCAAGTTCTCATTAAGGCTGTATTTCACTTCCACTGCTTGTAATTACAAGCTCCATGTTTCTAGCAGGAATGCTGTGCTTTATCCGGACCCTATAGCCACGTGTTTCCCAAGCTGTCCCCGAAGCCCTTTCTGGTGATGTGCAAAGATCATGTGAGGTGACCGTCTCATGTGCCTGGCACTTGGCCACACCAAAGGAGAGTTCGCCTTGGCACCTAGACCCTTCAGTGACTTTGGAGCGTGTTATAAGATTAAAGCCTTAAATCCGACCCCTGTAACACAGCACTGAGCCAACAGGTTGCAGTCTAGGTGGCAAAACTGCACCAGTACCTCCCACTTCAACCTCTTCCATTAATTGAGCTCTGGACAATAATGGCTTCTGTGACAGCTGTTGACATTTTCTTGATTGCAGAAAATCCTAAGAAACAGGCAGCAACAAGCATGCTGTATCTGGTTCTGAGCCATTTGGGGAGTGGGGGTTTCCCACGAGTGAGCTTTCTTTGTACACACAGGGTACGTGAACTGTCACTTTTCATAGCTCCAGTCCTCCATCAGTTTATCTAACTCCTTGTTGTGTCCAGACTTCTGGTTTCACAACATCCTGAGATGACCTGACCAGCCATTCCTTTGCCAGGTGCCCGCAGCTCTTGTGTTGTGAAAAGCGCTGAATAACCATTCCCTCACTCAGCTCCTTCCTGACATGGGCAGTCCTGATCTCTTCAGCCTGGTCTTGCAGGGATGCCATTCCCACCTCTGATCACCCGGTTTCCTCATTTCTGTGACCTTTTCCAGCTCTTCTACATCTTTTCTGAGCCAGGCACCAAAACTGCCCATGGCTGTGGCACCCTCTGGTTTGTACAGTGGCAAGTGAGGTTTTCTGTTGAAAGCTCATTCCTTTCCTTGTCATTTCTAAAGCCTTTTTGTTTTTTAATTTCTCCTGAACCTTTAGCTGATGTTTTCAGGGAATTGCCTACAGTGGCCCTCAGATTGGCCACTTGAACAGTAAGAGCTAATTTAGAGTCCCCCACTGTCAGGGATGTACTTCACTTCATCCTTATCAACAGTGAACTTCATTTGCCGTTTTATCACCCACTCACTCTGTAGCCTGAAATCCTCCTGCAGCTTTCTCCAGTCACGTTTAGATATGACTGTTCTGAAATGTTTTCTCCAGCAGCAAATGTTGTCACCATGCTATTTACTGCCTTTTCAACATCACTTATGAATATGATGAAAAATCCAGCGCCAGTGCAGACCCATGTAGCATCCAATAGGCAATCTCTCTGCACTGAGAAAATTGACCAATTAGTCTTATCTCTGCTTCCCAGCTTTGCAAGCTATTGATCTGTTGTGGCTCAGTGTCTTTGAAAACTCTGTGATAAATCTTTTTAAAAGCTTTTGGATTACAGTGTGTTGATCTGATCACTGTTGTCCATATACTCCACCTCTCCTTCCAACAACTGGAGCAGATTTCTGAGCCACAACTTTCCTCTGAAAAGCTATATTGACTCTTCCTCAAGTTATTGTATTTATCCATGAGTTCCCATTAATTCCATGTTTATAACATTTTCTACCACTTCACTAGGTGCAGAAATGAGACTTCTTTCTCTGGAGACCCTTAGATGAGCAACCGAGCCTTTCAAAAACAGACACTATCTGTGCCACCTCCATTCCCTTGGTAGGCCAGTGACAGGTCACAGCCCACTGTCGGCAGATCAGAAATGTCCTGGTGGAGTTTGGCGAGGGCTCCCAGGCAACGGTCTCTGCTCCTGGAGGTCTGGAACTATTCATGATAGATGAGTTTCACAATTTCTTTGCGCTTTCTCAATTTTAATTCCTGCCACCAACCGCACCAGGGCTGGGAGGTGTAAAGCCTCTGCACTGCTGCTCCTGTGGCACGGCAGCCTCGGCACGGCCAGGCTCCCCACCGCCAGCACGGGGGGAATTCATGAGCCCTCGGCACCCCTGGTGCACCTTCTGCAGAGACTGCGGGTGCTCTGGCAGACTTTCCACTTCTGATAGCCGTGAACCAGGTTTTAATATTAGTTTTTGTCTTTCTCAAATTGCTCAGTAAAACTATTTTTGTCCTGCCTTTTGTGGTTTTATATTCCACCTGCTGAAATTCATAATGCTTTCTATTTTTCTTGTTCTTTGAAGGCGATTTCCACCTTCTGAATAGCATCCAATAGTCTCCTCTCCTCTGTTTGTGGCCCTGCTGGCTCTTTTGAACTTCTCAGTACCTGGCTGTGGTTAAGTTGATTATATTTATTACAAACCTTCACCACAGTGTCTGTAAATGCCCTCTCTACATTTTGCCCTTTTGCATGCTCATTTAAACCTCTTTGTAACAAGCTCTCTGTGGATGTTTCCCACCGTTTCTACCCATACTGTTTCTCTGGTCTCCCTGAACGTGACATATTCAGGCCACCAACTTTGCTGTTTGGTTGATAATAAAGTTTTCACAATACATTTCTTCTCTCTACCTTATTCCTGGTAGCAATGCTAGCAATTTCGGTCATAGTCCTTTTTTTTTTAGGAATTTGAATTTTTAGGACTTCAAAGGATCCTCATCTTGAGGGACTAATTTGGGAGCTGTGTGCTCCTCTGCATCTGCTGAACACCCCTCAGGTTTGAGTCCAACCCATCCCCATCCATCACGGTTGTGACTGCACACACCAGCGTCCCGCTCTGTCTGGGTCAAGCGGAGATCTCCAAGCTTGTGCAGGTCCCATCAACTCCCAGGTTCTTCAGCTACTAATAAATCTGACATCTCTGTCCCAACACTGTTCTCCTCCCAGACACAGAGGCTGTTTCTCCCTGCCTCTGCGCATGGTGTTGGGGTAATTTTGGAGAATTGCTCTGGACACTGTGATCTCTAACCTCCCATGTGACAGTGCATGTTTTGGGACACCTTTGGGTCATCCATCCTGTGTTGCACTCAGGACCACAACTCCCTTGCCACACTCTCTCTGAGACTGTGTTGCATCCATATGGCTGTACCTGGCATCACACATCTTAGGATCCAAACAGCCAGTTACAAAATCTCTCAGCACTGCAGCCTGCCCGTTCCTGAGCGGGACCTCTGCTCTGGTCCACTGTCTTCTGGGGAAGGTTCCTCTGCAGGATCCGTCACCCCCTTCCCCAGTCTGGGTACCTTTGCCCATGAGATTTCCCTCCTCTGCAGCACAAGAGCTGCTGGACCAGGGATGAGGGAATTATAATGTCCCTAAAAGCCTCACTGATGTATTTTGCTGCTTCCCTCAGACTACGTCATCCCAGAGGACCAAAGTCTCCCTGCAGCTGATAAACAGATGACAAATGATCCTGGGCAAAAACCTGGAAAGTCCCTTTTGTGCAGCATGGCCCTGCACAGAGGAGTGCTCCCAGAAAGCCTGTGTGTCTCTGATATCTTTGTTTCTCTTGTGGCCTGCCTAATTCTTAGTTTCCCAGGACACTCACATGCCCATTATTGATATAAAACATCTGCAGACAGTACTTTTAAAATTACTTCTCTCTTCAGCATCTTGACAGGCAGCTTGGGACAGGATCACATTTGTCATCCCGCTGTTCTCTGCACTGGTGAGGCCACACCTGGAGTGTTGTGTCCAGTTTTGGGCACCTCAATACGAGAGAGATCTCGAGGGGCTGGAGCGAGGGCAGAGGAGGGCAACGAGCTGGGGAAGGGCCTGGAGAATAAATCCTGTGAGGAGAGATTGAAGGAGCTGGGACTGTTCAGTGTGAGGAGGAGAAGGTGAGGGGAGACCTCATCACTCTCTACAGCTCCCTGAAAGGACATTGTAGAGAGGTTGGTGCTGGTCTCTTCTCACAGCGAATTAGTGACAGAACAAGAAGGAATGGCTTTAAACTGCAATAGGGGAGGTTTAGGCTGGACATGAGGAAAAAATGTTTCCCAGAAAGAGTGGTCAGAGAGTGGAATAGGCTGCCCAGGGAGGGGGTGGAGTCCCCACCCCTGGGTGTGTTTAAGGGTCATTTAGATGAGCTGTGGGGGGATGTGGGGTAGGGGAGAACTTTGTAGAGTCGGGCTGAGGGTTGGACTCGATGATCCCGAGGGGCTTTTCCAACCTGAATGATTCTGTGATTCTGTGACATGATTGTAATGAATCACAGAGGGGGAAAAGAGAGCTACAGAGCAATGCAAAGCTGACTGGAAAACAAAGAAATGGTTCCTAAGTGAGGTTTGCACCAACCAGTGTGAAAACTATCCAAAACAGCTATTTGTGTTTATTCTTCCAGCTCTGAAAATACCCTGGACAGCTACTCACCCCTCCGGAGCACCAGCAGGACCCACCCGTTGGTACAGAGGGTGCTCTGCTCCACCTGCAAGCTGGATTAAAGTTCAGATGCCTGCGGCCATCTACGTTCGCTTTGTGCC